>NC_050445.1:47220426-47540426 GCF_903995425.1 Onychomys torridus
ACACATATATATATATATATATCAATTTAACTATTAATCTTGGGGCTGGAGTGATGGCTCAATGGTTAAGTGCCTTTTCAATTCTTCTATAGGACAGGAGTTCAGTTCTCAGCACCCACATTAGGCATCTCACAACCCCTGGTAACTCCATTATCAGGAGATCTGATTCCCTCTTCTGACCTTTGGGCACCTGCACACATATGCACATACATACATACATACATACAAATACATACACATGCATAAATTAAAAAAAAACTTTAAAACACTCTTAATCTGATATATGGGGAATACCTTGTAGCCATGAAACATTCTTCGTGTGGAACCAAGAAGATTAGATAGGAACAGATGTCGACTATTTCTAGTGCTCATCCATTTGATTCCACTGCTGTAATATTGACATCAGTGTAGATATCCAGGCCTTTTCTTCCAGGAATGAAATTTATTGACATCATATTGTTTAAAGTACTTAAACTGCCAGGAACTGATTTTTGTGTGAAAGAACAGCCAAAGAAAAAGAAAAAAAATCAAAGCAATTGAGTACAATGTATTCCAAAAAATGCCACAGTCAATAAGAAAACAGGGATTATTTTGAGACTCCCCAACTCAAGATATTTAGAAGTCAAATTCAAGAAGCAAATCTTAAATCTGTATTTGAATAAAGCTTTTTTTCAACAAACATTGATTAAAGTGTTGAGGGTACAGCTCAGTGGTCAAGTATAATATTTGTCTAACATGGTTGGGCTTGAGTTCCAGTCTCTGTATCATAAAAACAAAGAAGCCCACATAAGCTTTACTCAAGGGAAAGAATAGTGCATTAGGTGTTAGAGATCTTGAGTTTGAGATCTCCTTCTGCCATTAAAGGGGTGTTAACCCCAGGCAATACTTTAACTCCCTGGAGTCTTGTAATGCTTCAATTGTAATATTTTCTGACATATTAATATATAGACAATATTATTCCAGTTCCCAAATTAATAATTTCTATATAACTAACAAAAAGGTATTAAGTAACCAGAGTGTGGAAAGCACTACGTGAAGTGCTGCTGATGGGGACTCATAAAATGAGTAGATGTAGTCCTGACTAATGACTTAGAAAAAGGGAAAAGCCACTGGCAATCGGAACTGAGTAAATTATGTAAATAAATAGTAATAAACTACTTAGTAAAGTGCTGGAGGTTCTTTTTCTCCTTCTTGAGGAGAAGCAGATGACATTGCCAACTAGATAGCTTTTATGAACTAGTAATTCAAGCTAAGAATTTGTGTTAATGAGAAGCCTTGCACTTTTAAAATATTTTCCAAAACTATTTGCAGCTCTTTTTGAGGAGATGAAAAGAAAGTATTAACTTTAATAGTACCTAAAAAATTTAATATTGGGTATAAATGAATATTCATTTCTTTGAAAAGACATTGACCTAATAACTGGCATAGCATTAGCACATGAAAGTAATGGTTAGCACCAATATCAAAGCTCAGTCTTCTTTTTATTCAATTTTGCATTAAGGATGCCAGCTCTGCATCACAGGCTTAGAGAGAAAAGTGAGGTCTCCACATTGCTCAAAGTGCCCTGCTAGATGAGCTTGTAGTACATCTATGTCTGTAATAAGATAATAGCTACCTTCAAATATGACTGGAACTTCTGACATTTTTTTCTCTGAATCATAGCATCTGTTCCATATACACCTATAGTCAATCTATATTAATCTATATTTAAGAATGTGATGAAAGCTATACTTTTGGAGATGTGTAAAGTTCAGAAGGAGAGTTAAATCTTTTCACTACCGGAACTCCTTGCATATAGTAGATAATAACTCTTTAACATAATTTTATTTTTTGTTTAAAACTAATCCACATTCATGTTCACTTTTGACATGTTGAAAAAACTTGGTAGGAATGTATTTCTTTTCTAAGTGCTATAATAAAATACTTGTTGAGAAGTAGCTTAATCTTTTTTAAAACGCTGATTGGCCAGTAGCCAGGCAGAAAGGATAGTGTAGGCAGGACAAGGGGAGAGGAGAATGCTGGGTGGAAGAAGGCTGGTTCAGGAGATGCTGCCAGCCGCCATGATGAGTTGCAAGATGTAAGTTACTGGTAAGCCATGAGCCATGTGGCAAGGTATAGATTAATAGAAATGGAGTGAGTTTAAGTGTAAGAGCTAGACAGAGCCTGAGCTAATGGTCAAGCAGTTTAATTAATATGAGCTTCTGAGTGATTATTTTATAAGCAGTTATGGGGTCCGTGGGGCTGAGCAGGACTGGAGAAAACTCCAGCTACATCCAGCTATACCACTCTTGAGCATATAACCAAAAGACTATACATCCTACTACAGAGGCACTTGCTCTATTCACTATAGGTAGAAATAGCCTAGATGTTCATTAGTACATGAATGGATAATGAAAATGTGGTATATTAGCACAATGAAATATACTCTAATGTTAAAAAATGAAATCATGAGATTTACAAGTAAATGGATGGAACTAGAAAAAATTCTTGTGTGAGATAGCCCAGATCCAGAAAGACAAATATGGTATGTATTTGCTTACATGTGGAGCCTTTCAAGTCTTCAGTAGGCATGCAAAAATCCATATAACCATAGAAGTTAGGGATAGAATAAGGGACTAGGCAGAAGAAAAAAACTCCTCAGTAAGGGAAATAGAATATATAGTTATGGAGAAGTGGGGGGGGGGGGACTTGGACTAGAAGTATTCAACAGAGAAGGGAAGGAAAAAGGAAGCGAGAAAGAGACTACAGGGAGGCACAGCTAACACCAAGGGCCATTTGCGAAGTCATATGGAAACCTACTACAGAAGATACTTCTTAAAATATAAACATACATGAACAACCTGAACGACAGTGGGAGTAATGAAGGGCAAGATTTGAGGGAAAGAGAGCTTAGGGGAGCAGGAGATCCCAGCTGGATCAAGAACAGAAAGGGAGAACAAGGAATAACAGACCATGATAAATGAAGACCACATGAGAACAGGAATAGGCAGAGTGCTGGAGAGGTCTCCAGAAACCCACAATGATGTATCCTCTGTAGACTGCTGGCAATGTTGGAGAGAAAGCCTGATCTGACCTAGTCTGGTGATCAGATGACTAAACACCCTAGCAGTCGTCTTGGAACTCTCGTCCAATAACTGATGGAAGTGGATACAGAGATCCTCAGCCAGGCCCCAGGTGGAGCTTCAGGAGTCCAACTGTCGAGAAAGAGGAGGGACTGTAAGAGCGTGAATTGTTGAATCCAAGATTGGAAAAAGCACAGGGACAAATAGCCAAACAAATGGAAGCACATGAATTATGAACCAACAGCTGTGGAGCCCCCAGCTGGATCAGGCCCTCTGGATAAGTGAGATAATTGAATTGCTTGATCTGTTTGGGACCAGGAACTGTCCTTAGTGCATGAGCTGGCTGTTTGGAACCTTGGGCTTACTCAGGGACACATGCTCAGCATGGAAGGAGGGGACAGGACCTGCCTGTACTGAATCCACCAGGTTTAAATGAATCCCCAGGCGTGTCTTGGTCCTGGAGAACATAGGAATGGAGGGGAGGGGCTGGGGGGAAGGTGGGGGTGGGGGCAGGAGGGGGGAGGAAAGGGGAACCCATGGCTGATGTATAAAATTAAAACACGTAATAATAATAATAATAATAATAATAATAAGAAGAAGAAGAAGAAGAAGAAGTTACAGATTAACCCTAGTGAAACAAAAGAGGCAAATTTTTAATACAACAGTGTCATCAATTAGCGAACATCTGAGTTAAGTAACATCATGGATCAAATAGACATAACAGACATAGAACAGTCCACACAACACTACAGAATTCATATTCTTCTCAGCAGTCCATGAACATTCTCTAAAACAGAATACACACTGCAGGATAAAGGGGGTATTAGCAAACAGGAAAAATGAAATAACTCCATGTGTCCTATATGATCACAATGGAATAAAACTACAAATCAGAAGTGCAAGAAACTCCAGATTATTCACAACATCATGGAAACTAAATAACGCACTATTGAATGATACATGGGTAACTGAAGACACTAAGAAGTGGAATAAGAACGTCCAAGAATGAACAAAAGGAAAACAACCTAAGCCTCTGGGAAAGAGCAAAAGCAGTTCTGAGAGGGAGTTTATACCTCTAAGTGTCTATGTTCCTGGATATTCTCTCAAATCTGGGTTTATGGAGAAAGCCTATTGTGGCAGAAAATAAAGCTTATTAAATTTGACTCAGAAAAAAAATATAAGCATACATGGAAGAAATATAAATGGAATAAAAATGTAATGGGAGAGACAAAGCCCCAACTAGACATTCTCTCACTACCAAGTTCCAGGAATGGGTTACATATAATTGAGTTGCTGGGCAATGTGGTCCCCATGAAAATACACAGACAACCAAAGCCATTATCAAATCAATATTGGTTAATTTCACAAACTGATGGTAAGGTCCTAATGCTGAAGACAACGCCTACATCTTTCATTGAACATAGAGAAATTGAGCTGGTACCTAACTAGAGCTTTTACCCCTACTGACCAGTGTTCATGGTACTCTACATGCTACCAGAGGAGAAATCTAAGTACCAATCCAGCTACAGCTACAACTACAAACCCTTTGATCTATAATGGTGACCTCTCCACTTGATACATCAATACAGTAATGGCACAAAAGTTGTTGAAGTAACCAACCACACTCTAACTGGATTTAAGGCCCACTTCATGAGATGGAACCCATGCTTGACACTGTTCAAGTGGCCAAAACACTGAGACAAGGTAGCTCATGGACCTAGGGGAAAACCAAATACTACTGCTCTGCTGAAGGAACATGACAATAAAATGACTGAACAACATTCTGCTATACTCAGTGTCTGGCTCCTGTAGTACATGGTAACAAAGACAGAGACCCACAACTGGACAATGTGCAGAGAGTGAGAAACCATAGAACACTAAGTCCTAAAGCCAAAGTCTCCATCAAGTCCCTCCACTTAGGCTCAGGGAACTTTGTGGAAGAAAAGCCTGAAAGATTGTAAGAACTAGTGAGGATGGAGAACAGGGTCTTCTAGCCAACAGGATCAACCCACATAGGAACTAACAGAGACTATAGTAGCATGCACATGCCCTGCATAGGTCTAAGCCAGGTGAAGTACTAGCTCTGGGAAGAGAAGTGTACTAGAGCCCCAATCCCTGACCAAGAATCTATTTCAAATTGACAACCACTAGCAAAGGAAAATTTAATTTTCTTCAAGAGAATCACATTAGGGTACACAAACCACACTTAAGGAAAGCCCCATGTCTAGTAGGAGATGATCAATACAAAACTAATTACCAATGGTATTTTGAGAGGCATTCTGTCTCATAATTCTTTGTTTGATAATTTTTTTTATGTTACTTGTCTTTTGCTTATCAATTATGGCTCCTGATTTTATGTTTTTATGGTGTGTGTGTGTGTGTGTGTGTGTGTGTGTGTGTGTGTGTGTGTGTCCTATTTGTTTTGGAAAGAAAATGAGAAAGAGGGCATGGAGTTGAGCAAGTTGGGAGAATATAGGAGATGAAGGAGTGCTGTGGAATAATGATGCTCTTGTACACTGTAAAGATGTCACTCAAACTGGCTTAATAAAATGCTGATTTCCAGTAGCCAGGCAGGAAGTATAGGTGGAGCGACCAGACTAGGAGAATTCTGGGAAGAGGAAGGGCGGAGTCAGGAGTTGCCAGCCAGAAGAGGCAAGATGAGAATGCCTCACTGTGGAAAGGTACCAAGCCACATATGGCTAAACATAGATAAGAATTACGGGTGAATTTAAGTGTTACTATTACTTTTTACTAACTAGCTGAACATTTATAAGTAATATTAAGCCTCCAAGTGAATGATTTGGGAAGCAGCTGCTGGGTATTTGCAAACAAGCAAGTGGGAGAGAAACTTCTGCCTACGAGGGAGCGAAAACCGTGATCAGAATGTACTGTGTGAAAAAAAAAAATACTTTCAATAAAAGTTCTTATCTGAATAACTCCTAACTGCATTAAGTATTTGTCTGCACACCCACAGTTGAATGTAACTCTCACCCTCATCAAAGAAGCTTCTCTTTCTGCAGCTGCAGATCATCACTGAAACCACAACTGATCAAAACACAGAGAACAACTGACCTTAGGGTGCCAAGCTCCAGTAGGTACATCAGCACCATGACTCCTGCGCCTAAGGAAGAGCGAACATGGAACGACATGAGGCAGAAAAAGTGGAGAACACATTGGAACAGGAAGTCAACTGTGTGATTATAGCTCCTAAAAATGACAGGGGAATGGCATCCATGATACCCCCAAAATATGACTGTCTAAAAAAGACCCAAATAATGACTATACCAATAGATAGGCTTATATGAAAGAAGGAAGCTTCATGGGACCCCACCTCTAGACAAAGAACTATAGGCAACTAAGAACTGTGAAGAGAAGGAGAATTAGTCTTCCTTGGGATGAGCCCCTTTATTGGATATCCATACCTACTGGTCAGCACTGAAATTATCTACATAATGGATGCATTATGGCTGGACACCCCACAATCAGTCTCTGTATTTTGACCAGTTTTGATTTTCTATGATGGTCTTCATCCTGCCAAGAGAAGCATCTTTGATGAGGGGTTAGAACTACATTTATCAGTCAAAGTAGGCTCATAATTGAAAGAAAAAAATTAAACACTGAAAACATGAACATGATGGTAAAGAACTGGGGATAAATTCCCAGTATAACTCCTGTGGGAGTTAATATTGATTGTCAACAAACAAGATCTAGAGTCATCCAGGACAGAAATATCTAAGGATATCTGCCAGGAATTGTTTGACAGACTAGGTTTGCCTCTTACATGCCTGTGAGGATTTTCTTGATTAGATTAATAGAAATGACCCATCTGAAGCGAGATAAGCACTTGCCACCTCCCAGCAGCCTTGGCAGCCTAGATATGAGGAAGGCTGGGTGGAAAGCTTCTGCTTTTGCCTATTTGTCATTGTCTCTGCTGATAGCATCCACATTGCTGCTGCTGCTGCCCACTGCTGACAAGACAAGCAGACTTTCATGGGCACATCTCTAAGTGCATTTTTGTGGAAGGAGTTCTTTCATTTGTTGTATTGTTGTTTTCCTATAATTTGAGAAGATGCTGACAAAATAACTGTTGATTAATTTTTGTAATTGAAAAAATAAGGGGAAAATGTATGGATTACATGAGGCATTCCTCTAAACACTAGGAAGACATATATGAAAGTCACCTCAGGTTTCCAGATCAAACGCAGACTTGGAACTCCACGCCAGATCTTTGGTACCAGATATTTCTAGATTGTTCCTGTGATTTATTAGACTGTCATTCAGGTTTGAGGACCAGAGAACTAGGAAGACCATGAAGATGGTTTAAGTACAGAAACGCTAGAATGATCTCAGTGATTGACAGTTACAATAAAAGCTGATGAATTTCTTTCACACTAATCCACTGACACTGCATGGTAAGTCAACTGTGGATATAGAATCTATTATTTTTCTGTCAAGTTACAGAGCATTAGATCTTTGTTTTAAGATTCTGCAACTAAAACTCCTTAATGGAGTTAACATTCAACCCTGTCATATATTTTCCTTTACCTAAGCACTTTCAAATCGGTACATGTCAAGGGATAGTTTTGTTGCTATTGCTAGCTTGTGGGACTACACACTGAGTGGTAAAATTCTTAACAGCACTCACCATATTCATGCTTTTTTTTTTGTGTGTGTGTGTGTGTGTGTAGGTAGGTAGGCAGGTAGGTAGGTAGGTAGGTAGGTAGATAGATAGATAGATAGATAGATAGATAGATAGATAGATAGATGTGTATGGTTTTGAATATTCCTGCATTACATATCAGAAGGCTAAATATCATGACTTTGATATATTTTTTTAGTGTGTTGGGGGAGGTTGCAGTTTGAGCAGGTCTGCTGAAATGTAAAATGTACTAAAGAAATCATCAGTTCTCATTTTATGATTGATAGATGTCTATGAAACTAAGGAAATTTGGCGAAAGTGTGAATGAGTAAGAGTTATTACTGGACCCGAGATTTATACAATTAACATAAATAGACTCATTGACTCAAGGCCTAGGGTGTATATTGCACACAGTGCAGTGTTGCAGAAATAGTGTGGCATCAGGTAAATCTGGGTCATAACCTTTGCTTTGGAACTCAGCTGTGAACTACTGGGCACATGAGCTAGCTAACATTTCTTGAGTTCAGTTCCTCGTTGTAAAAATAGGGCTTGTATTGCTGAACTGACAGTGGTTCATACTATCTAACAGAATGGCTGCTGTAACAGTAAGCCTATAATTGCTCTTCATAAGCTCATTCTCTTTTTAAAGAACGATAAATATTCATTTCCATGTTAGTTTCTCTTAAATATTTGTTTTAAAAGCTCATTTGCTAGAACTCTGCTGTTTCATTCCTCAGTGAGAGTGACGTGAAACAACACCATCACATGGAACCCTGTAAAGGTCCATATGCTTGATGAATTAATGGAGCAGCAATTACACCACAACCATCAAAATGTGGCTGTGGTCTAGTCCATAGACATACACTATAATGCTTATGAGTACCAATTATTCCCAAGTGCAAAAGAATAACAAGGTTTTAATTAATGTTACATCTGGTGACTAGCAAGATTATAGATAACAACATTCCCTCAGGATTTGAAATGCCTATTCTCGGATTCATTTCTGGGTTCTAGGGGGCCATTCTGGAGAGAATTTGAGATCACAGAAAGAGGAAGACAGGAATCAGGTACAACTCAAACTATCAAAGCAAATGCCACTTCACTTTTTCTTGGGGAGGAATTAGATCTTCTCAAGGGCTCATCTAAGAAAACCTTTTCCCAGATCAGTTCTTCAGGCTGCACATGTCACAGTAGCACTGTGGAGAGATGTGGGACTTTCTCTGTGGGGACTGCATCATTGACACCCAGGTGATTTTCACTGGTGTCCCTTTGATGATGCATCTTCTCTTAACACATTGCTTGCTGAACACTATGCCTAGTCTCTTCAAATGTCTGAATAATCTTTACCAAATGTAAAGACTTTAGGGTTGTTAAGCAGACTGCTTCCATATCATTAATTGCTGTTGATTGTCTACCCCTGTGTGTGTGTCTAGGTCTGCTACCACTGTGTCTGATGGCCACTGGGAACACAGCACATCTTTGGACTCCTGCTTCTTCTAACTTACCTGTTCTCCACTGCATTTCATTATTATCCCTTCGAGTGATAGAGTGCCTTCCCTGTTAAATAGTGTTTTTCGAGATTACAGATTATCTTGCTCATTCTTGCTCAGTTACCTGCTGAGACAGCTTGTCTCACCTTGGGCAGGCAACTCTGGAAGAGAGGGACTATGGGAGGGAATGTAAGTAACATACTACAGTTATTTCTGGTCCTATAAAGGGTCAAAGCTATCTTTTCCTACAGGCAGTCTCAACCACCTGCACAGGTGAGAGTATGCACCCTCCCTATGGGCACCAATAAACATGGTTCCATTTGTCAAAGGTTAGGTATTTCTCTTTTCCTACCTGTCTCTTTAAGCTGCCTCAAAAATCTAACATTCAATATTTTGTGATGTCCTGCAATAAGGATATGGATGTATTTTACTCTGACCCTAAGCTAACAGAATCTTTTTTTATACTGAGCCCTAATTTGAACACTAATATCTAGGAAAAATACTGTGTTTCATCCATGCTTCTTGGCCCAATTCACATATTTTCTCAGTTTGGCCTAAATTTATTACCATGGTTGGGTGAGGGAACTTGAAGGTGAAGCTTGCTTCCATCATAGGCTTAAAAGATAAGCTAGATTCATTCCTGTTTATAATTAAAACTCTGTTTCTCAAAGATTGGGCTATGCCTCACCTATAATCTTTACTACAAATGGTTCTATACTTCCTGTTCCAGGAAATGAAAACCATGTCTTTGTTTTAAAAAGTTATTATAACCTTGCAACTTTACCTTTGTTTCAAAAGATTAATATGACTACCTTGTTGACTCCCTTGCAGGCAGGTCTTTGGTTCAGGAGGTTGTTATGACTGACTTGTTATGCTTATGTTCTGCTCTGGAAGCCCTGCCAATTTTCCCTCATTTGGAAACTCCCTACCCATGAGCTATAAAAACCTTGTCTTATCTCAGCCACCACATCTCTGGTAGAAGCCTCCTATCTCACCAGAAGCCAGCCCAGCATCCCAAACCCCAGAACACCCCCCAGCCAGATCAAAGACCAGAATTCCAGGCCCCAAATTGGGCAGTGACCCTCTGCTGGACCAGAGGCTATCCAGACCATCAGAAGTTCACCTCCCAACTCAGGCAGAGACCCTCTACCCAACCACAGACCATTGCAGCCAGAAGAGCACAGAGAAAACAGAAACCAAGGAAGTAAACACCCATTCTACAAAGACAAACCCAGAAATCAGCACTAGAGATATAATCACTCCAAATCCAGATGCCTAAATGTCAGTGTAAGAATATAATCAACAACAGCCAGGGCAATATGTCACCACCAGAGGCTAGTATCTCACTACAGGAAGCCTTGAATATCCCAACACCCCTGAAGCACAAGAAAACAACCTTAAACCCAGCTTTATGATGATGGTAGAGTTCTTTAAAGAGGAAATGAATTTTTAAAAAAATCCCTTAAAGAAGCTGAGGAAAAGACAATCAAAAAGGAGGAAATCAATACATTTCTTAAAGAAAGCTTAGGGGAGCAGGAGATCCCAGCTGGATCAAGAACAGAAAGGGAGAACAAGGAATAACAGACCATGATAAATGATGACATGAGAACGGGAATAGGCAGAGTGCTGGAGAGGTCCCCAGAAATCCACAATGATATATCCTCTGTAGACTGCTGGCAATGTTGGAGAGAAAGCCTGATCTGACCTAGTCTGGTGATCAGATGGCCCAACATCCTAACGGTCATGCTGGAACTCTCATCCAATAACTGATGGAAGTGGATGCAGAGATCCTTGGCCAGGCCCCAGGTGGAGCTCCAGGTGTCCAATTGTCGAGAAAGAGGAGGGACTGTAAGAGTATGAATTGTTGAGACCAAGATTGGAAAAGCACAGGGACAAATAGCCAAACAAATGGAAACACATGGATTATGAACCAAAGGCTGTGGATGCTTGGGAGGCATCCAGGCTGTGGGACCGGGACCTGTCCTTAGTGCATGAGCTGACTGTTTGGAACCTGGGGCTTACACAGGGACGCTTTGCTCAGCCTGGAAGGAGAGGACTGGACCTGCCTGTACTGAATCCACCAGCTTTAAATGAATCCCCAGGGGAGTCTTGGCCCTAGAGGAGATGGGAATGGAGGGGAGGGGCTGGGGGGAAGGTGGGGGTGGGGGCGGGAGGAGAGAGGACAGGGGAACCCATGGCTGATGTGTAAAATTAAAACACAAATATAATAATAATAATAATAATAGTAGTAGTAGTAGTAGTAGTAGTAGTAGTAGTAGTAGTAATAAAAGAATGTCAAGAAAGCCAGGGTTGGGTGGCAGGGGGCAGATACCTGAAGGAAATGAAGAAAACTGTTCAAGACCTGAAAATGGAAATAGAAGCAATAAAGAAAGGCAAATGGAGGGATTTCTGTAAATGGAAAATCCAGGTAAGTTAACAGGACCTGCAGACACAAGCATCACCAACAGAATACGAGAGAGAATCTCAGGCAAAGCAAGGCTCTGCTCAGGGCCATCACAGACTGAACAGGATGAGGAACCTCACACTCACGCCCACCACTAGCAGAAAACACAGGCCTACTCAGCACTTTGCTGCAGAGAGGGGGGGGGGGAGAGACGGAGAGACACGGAGAGACGTGGAGAGACTGGGAGGTGGGGAGGGAATAGTTCACGTCCTGTGGACAGAGGTATATCTGAAGAGGCGAAAGTGGTGGTGAATGTGATTAGGTGGGTGGCTTGACTGCCACCCAGGACCATGGTGATGTCTGGGCCTGGGCTGCTCCTAGGGCCTATGTCTGGGTTCATGGCCCTGTTGCAACTAGGGTCTGTGTTAATAATGTCTATGGCTCCTGATTCCATCAAAGGAAACATGTAGGAAGGAGAGGGTTGTACAGAGTTGGCCCTGCCCCTCACTGAAACACTAGGAAGAACTGGTCCTTCTCCTTATCAGCTACAGCACTCAGGAGAATAGGTCCTGTGCCTCACCTGGAAAGCACAGTACAGCTGACCCTGTAAACAGGGACACAGGTGAGCTGTGAGCGTGGAATAGCTGGTACCACCACACCACCCTCGTCTGTGGTGTGATGATGAAGGTGAGGGAAAGATACCCTCCTCCCTCCCTTCTGCCACCTGGGGCAGGTGAGGAGCATACCCTCCCCTTTACCAGCTGCAGCCCTCAGGAAAGTGGGCCCTGCACCTTATCAGGGCAGCACAGAAGAGTTGGCCCTATTGGTGGGGGCGCAGGTGAGCCAGCCTCCAAGAATGTGAGTGGGGTGGATCTGGCCCTGCCCCTCATCTGCCATACAATGGCAGGGGCAAGGGAGAGATGCTCTCCTCTCACCCCTCACGGCCTGTGGCGGTGAGAGAACTGACCCTGAGGTCCTAAGAGTTGGAGAGCTGTCTCTGCCCCTCACCAGATCCAGCACTCAGAAGAGCAGGCCCTGTATCTCGCCTGGGCACTACAATGGAGCTGGCCCTGATCATGTAGGTGTAGAAGAGTCGATCCTGAGGACATGAAAGCAGGAGAACCAGTCCCCCCAACCCCTTGATTATTGCTGCATGGGGTTAACTAGTCAGAGCAATGCAGGAAAGCTCACACTGATGGTGAGGTTGGGGGAGAGCTGGTGGGCTGATTCACCCTGCAAGTATCCAGGCACAGAACCAGGGTTATGAGTTGGCCCACCCCAACATCTACCCCATGTATGATCTGGTGGAGCACGTGAAGGTGAAGAGACATAGCCTGCAGATCCAAAGCTTGATTTAATTAATTGCTTGTTTTAATTAATTTGGCCATGATGATTTAGGTCAGTGGTCTTTTTCCTCACATCTTTGGGATTAACAGCTAGGCTCTTCCAGATTCAAATTATTTTCATTCTTTCTTCAGCCCCCATATTCCACCATAAACTCACAACCAGTCCTAGACAGGCTCTCCTTCCTTTCCTTGCCCTCAGTCCCCTAGAGGCAGTGTCATTTCGCTTCTGGGATGCAGATGAATTCTAGGGACTAGATCGCACATCAATAATAGAGCAGATCTGGAGAGAAGACATTAGAAATGAAGCCAAAGGGGAATGTGGCTGTAGCTAGTGCTCCAGCCTACCTTGTCTACATGAAGCCCTGGGTTCAATCTCTAGCATTGCTCCAACCCCAGGAAAGGCTGAAGTTTTCAGTAGAATCCCACCTCCATGGCACCATGCACATGGAAGTTTACCATGCTTCCTGTTTCCCCTCTGTCTTTGACACTGGGTCTCCTGCCTTGAGCTCTGTGGATAATGTATGTCTTTCATTTGTTTTTGATCCTGGAACATAAACAGGCTACTTTTTGAATTTCCTGTGTCTAGACCATGGGAACCACTTGTTCTGTTTTTTTTCTTTTTGTTTGTTTGTTTTGTTTTATAAATGTAGAAATATATTCTCTGCAGTGCAGTCCTTTGGAAAGCATCTTCCTCTCCTAGACCTGAGACCAAAGGAACAATGTCTTAATCCTCAATATTAATGTCACTTTAGAAAAAGATACAGTAATGGTGACTTCTCCATGAGGTAGTTAGAAAACTCAGGTGAAATATGTGTGAAGGAACTTGACCATGGAACAGTGTAGGAATCTAGGGAGCACGTGCAAAGACTGTTCCCTGGAGGTGCTGGACCTACTCCAGTTCTTTATGGGAACTCTAGAGATGCCTCATGACAGTTGGACGTCATGCAATAAAATTCATTGTGTGATAAAATTCAACAAAGTGAGGCCTCGAAATTACTTCTTCATAATATTTTCTTTATTTGCCAGGATGTATTACTATGGTCAGGAGCTTCCATTGTTTTCATAGTACTTTTATTTAATATATTTTTTTGTGGCTTTTAGCCATTTTCACTATTAGAAAAAAGGAGATCTCTCCTCTCAACAAAGGGACTGTTTTTACTGGTAGGATCACAAGCAAACGAGAGAAAAGAATGGAGCTAATGAAAAGGAGAGCTGCTGAGGGGACAGGGTCACAGTTGATAGGAGTTATTACAGATCTCTTACAGGAGATCACATTTCTCTCCTTTTTACCCTCCAACGGTTTAAATGTTGGACTATATTCAAAACATTTTCAGAAATGGATAAAGGTGCTACCACTAATTCTAACTTCCTTGACTAAAAATCTTAGACACAATTTGTGACTCCATTATCACCAGACAGACACTTGAAAGACCCCTGAGGCTTTGAGGTGTGGTCTGATAGTCTGCTAACAATGTTCATCTTGAGTCTCATATACAACTATGCAAGATAATATGTGGGCTAGTGTTAAGCATTACTTTTATGACATAAATTTTATTTAAATTTTTAGGGTCATTTTGTTTAAGAAATGGTATTACATTCTGAAGGAGCAGTAGTACAAATAATAATTATGCCCCAGAAATATAACACTTTGACCTCCTGAGAACTAAAACAAGAAAATTATCTTCAGGATGAGACACATCTCTAAACAACTGTATTATTCTAGTATTTTATAGAATCTTCAAAATTATTTTTATTGTAAAATATGTGCAGTAGTATTTCTTAGATCCTAATTTGTGTGATGTATATTTTAGAAGTTATTTTTTTAATACAATAATCTATTGTATAAACTGACAATGGAAATTCATAGTAAGGTTTTTTTCTACCATAGTGACATGAATTATTTTAGTAGATTCAGGGGGAAGAAATTGATAAGATGTGATTTTTTTTTAACCTCTATATAACATTTGTTTTAAACTCTGATTCTGTTTCCTTTAGCATCTTCAGGTTGTTGGGGAAGTTATTAGTTTCTCCATATTCCAGTTTCCTTATCTGTAAATGAGGTGTTTTTAAAGATGAAGTAATTCAAAGTGTTAGCAGAGTACAGAGCTGGTGCTTGATAAATACCAGCCATTGAGTTAATTGAAGACACCTAACTTTTACATGATGTCTCTTATAATTCAAGGTGATTATTTCCCTACATTTTTAAAGACTTAAAATAATTTAATGAAGATAATTTTTAGAATTAAAATATTTTTCTTGCTAAATAAAATCTATTTATCAAGTGGAAACTGTATTTCCAATTGTTTTTAGCTTAATAGTCATTTCTTACTTCTTATTTATTTGTTGTTAAAGGCTTTAAAACTTTTTATTTAAAATTTTTTATGCAATATGTTGATAATATTTTTTCTCTTCCTGTAACTTCTCGTGGATCCTCCCTGCTTCCCTACCCACCCAAATTCATGTTCTCACTCTCTCTAAACCAAACAAATTCCCCAAAGCCAACAAAAATCAAAACAAACTAATAAAAAGAAAACCAATAAGACAAAAGATAGTAAAACAAAATGAAAAGCACACAGAAAACCAATTGATCAACCAATGCCAGTCAGCCCTGAGAACATATATAAGTAATATTATATGGACATGGACAAAGTAGGTTATATTTAAGAACACAAGCAAGCTGTGGTGGTCCATGCCTTTAATCCAGCACTCAGGAGGTAGAGACAGGCAGCTCTCTCAGTTTGAATTCAGTCTGGTCTATAGTAGAAGACAGCCAGGGCTACACAGAGAAAGCCTATTTCAAAAAACAAATATATATGTATGCATGCAATAACATTTAGTGAAAAAAAAAGGGGCCATGAATTTAAAAGAGAGGAGGGAGGGACATAGGGAGGACTCAGAGGGAGAAATGTTCTAATTGAATTATAATTTTAAAAATTGAAAGATTAGGGCTGGAGAGATGGCTCGGAGGTTAAGAGCACTGACTACTCTTCCAGAGGTCCTGAGTTCAATTCCCAGCAACCACATGGTGGCTCACAACCATCTGTAATGAGAACTGGTGCCCTCTGCTGGCCTGTAGTTATACATGCTGTATACATAATAAAATAAATAAATAAATATTTTTAAAAATTGAAAGATTAAGTAAATAAACAAAAACATAGAATCCATTTTGTGTTGGCCAACTACTCCTCCGTATAAGCCCTGCCCTAGAATGTGATTGATTTATCCAGTGACATTCCATTGGAGAAAATGAATTTTCCCTTTCCCAGTGGTTATCCATTGTGCATCCTCCCTCCTCTTCTTCCTGTATTTGAAGTAAATTTCTTAGCACTTTCTGAAGCTTTGATCTTTCATATTATATAAGAAGAAACAAATTTTTAGTTTTTAAAATGCTATCTCATAATATCCTGTATAATTCACTAAAATGTTTTGAATAACTATTATTATGAAAATAGAGAAATTCCTCAGTTCTGAAAGATGCTTCCAAAATCCTGTGATTTATAACTCCAGTCAAATTTGAGAATGTATTGCTATTTGTAGATAGACAACATTTAGCTTTTCTCCTTTGGTATACTGGATGTTCAACAAACATTTATTGAATACTGACTGTGATCTTGGAACTAAGAATTCATTGATCCATCTTAAACAGCCCACAAAAGCATGGATTCTTGCAACAGTGTTGTCTTAAAACATGCTGCTCCCCAGAGCTTTCATTTAGGGTATTGGAATTGGACAACTTGCTGTATACAAATGCCTTTGTCCCACAGTCAAAATTGTTTTCATTAATCACTGTAGTTTTTTGGATGATTAGGATGTGAACAACACACTCTGTAGTTTAAGTGGCATATACACATGACTTCATTCTGTTCAAATTCTCATGAACGTGGCCAATACACAGACGTCTAAAATAATGGCACAATATCATGTCTTCTCTGTTTATCTTACACACTGGGCTTCTCTGCACCTGCTGTGAACTATGAAGTGAGCTGTAGAGCACAATCTAAGCTTTTTTTTTTTTTTTAAATGAGTGAGCAGGAATTTGAGAAAGAGAGGGAAACATTTTTACTTTTTCCGTGCTTTTGAAACTTTGCTAAGAGTCAGTTCCTTGCAGAAAAACAGGATCAATGTGAAATGTAAAGTGGAGAGATTTACCTCCCCTGCAGCTTTTGTTGGTTCAGAACATGGGGTTGATGGTGGAAGAATGGGAGATGCTTCCTCAAAGAGCTTTTCCATGAGGTGGAGTGCCGGAGGTCTCATTCTTCACACTGGCCTTGTGCACATCAGGGTTCCTTCCTGTCCTCCTTCCTGTCCCCTGAAGATCCCAGTGGTACTGCTGTTGTCCCTCCTGTGACTTAAAGGGTTATGGTTCTAAATTGTTCTATTAAAATTCTTGGTTTTTTCTGTTATTTCCTCTTTATATTCTTTCTTTAGGGGACATGATAAACACTACACCATGGGAACAAAGCCCTCTTCGACTTGGGCATAGCTGTGGAGAAAATGAGGCAAATGAAAAGTTATTCAGAACTAAAGTAGTTTGTAGCTTTCGTTAAAAATATCTCAAACTCCAACACCATGACTGTGCTTTGAAAGGGTATTTATGAGAATATGGCTTTTCCAGCACGGTGCTAACCTCTGTCCCTAAAAGACGTTGTTAGTGGTCTCAGCAAAGACGCTTCATCATAAAAACAAGAAATCCACCTCTCTCAGCTTCTCCAACAGCCCATTATTTCTTGGCTACAAAGTTCTAGAACTGTAGATACTGCTGAGGTTACAAGTGTGTTTGCTCTTCTCCTTGAACTTGTCTTGTTACATGTGGATAGGGGAAATGTTATAGGATAGCTGTTTTGAACTTGAATTTTTACTTTGATGAGAACTACACTAAGAGATAATTTTAGTAGAACACAGAAGAGGCAGATTTGAGGAAGAGTAAGGTTTAAATCCAGGAAACTTTGTTCTCAGTTTCACCAATCCATTTGCTGTGTGTGTTACCATGAATGTATGCTTTAAAACTGACTTACATTTTAAAAAGTCTTAAAACAGTTATAATAGTTAGTTTTCTACTTTCCATACAGGATTATTGGGTGGATCAAAAGCTAATGCATGTGAATATTTTTAGAAACCACACCTGTTTTTGTTAACAACTAGTTGAAAAGAATTCCTTAGATTACATTTATTCAGAATTGAAATTTGGATTGAGGCATATATTTAGCAATATATTATCTATAGAGACATTGTCAGTTAGAAGGAAGTAAATGACAAAATATCAGAAGAGAGGTTTGATTAGAAAAAGAACATACACTAGATTCCTTATTCCATGTAATACCACTGACTCAAAATCAATCTCTGTTTTAAGTAAGACTATTTGGACACATTCTCTTTCATCAGTTTTTGGCACAAGGAAGATAAACAAGGATGGAAAAAACTTGATTGCAACACTAAAAACATATTCATTGTCTTGTGTTTGTTAATTTAGTGGGTTGGCCATTTGGATCACTATTTTGTGATATTGCTGGAAGTATTCAAGTAAAAATAAAGATAGTTTCTGAAGTGTTTACATTTGAGCCGAAATTAACAGTAAGTTACAAGGAAATAATTGATGTAGAACAGCCTTTCTTGTTTCATTCTCTATAAAATTTCATCTCTTTTAAACATCCCCTTATCTCTGAGTTTCATAACTGCAGTGCTGAAATACTGAATGGAATTGTTTGCAGTAGGGACTTAGATGAATCAGCCCTGACTTATTGACTCTTTTGAGTTGGCAGGAGGGATACCAGTATTTGAACTAGAAAGAAGCATGACTGAGTCCTGGACATATTTTCATATCAAGACCTGAGTCTATAACTACATGTGTGTGTGTGTGTGTGTGTGTGTGTGTGTGTGTGTGTGTGTGTGTGTGTGTCTGTGTGTCTGTGTCTGTGTGTGCACCCTACCTATGTTTCTGTGCTCCAGGAAAGCACTTGGAGGGGGTATTAGGGACTTGTGTTGTTTAATGTTTTTTAAAACATAGATTATTTTTCATCATTTTAACTTAATTCATCTCATTGGTGATTGCAAAAGTGTTAAAATTATTTGTTGTCTGCTTAGGCATGTTATGTTCTTGTACTTCAGCATGTTTGGTAAGGAGGGAATATGCACACAGATCATAACTTATTGTGAATGGAAGGATAGAAAATCTTCCATTTGTGAGGATGTTCCATGATATAGGTGTTTCACTTTCCTGAGTGGACATCACTCTGTGTCTTAATGGTGTACTGCCGTGTCCTGGAAGCTTGACTTTACCTTCTGCTCAGTGCCTCTCCTTCCATCCACAGCACAGCCCCCCAGGCTGCTCATTAGTAGCACTCTCATGTCAAATGCCATCACAGAGACTGCATCCAGAACTCAGCCTGCAATAGTGTCTTTCTGTTGACCTACACTGAGGTCCCCTTCAGGAAACTCTGCCCTTCCCTGTGGCTTCTTGTCACCTCTAAGCTGCTCTTTTTAGATATACTCAGCTACCATACAGCAGGAGAGAAAAGCTGGGAATCAATGCTCAACCATGAAGATGGGGATAGTAAAGGAACTGGCAACCAAGTATCCCTGCTCCCTCATGCCCCTGTGGGAAAACTGCAAGATGCTTAACTTAGCTTCTAAGCATAGAAGCAGGGTAAAAACTGTTCACTTGTGGGCCCTGTGGTGGACACGCACCGTTTCCTGTATTGCCTCTCCCACCTGCTCACTGCCTTCCATGACTCACTCACAGACGAATTAATTCAAAATGGCCCGAGGAGTCTAAACTAACCAAGAAAGTAGAATTCATTTTTTTCTGATGTGCACACATTGTTTCTGTCTACCTCACTAACTTTTTGTTGTTGGAAGCTTAAATAAATTAAACTATAAATAGTGTCTTGCACTGAAAACAGAACATCACAGGTCTGGGTGTAGACTATGAGGATGATGGGAGAGTTCTAGAGGGCTGTTCTGTAGTTTCTGTGCATCTTGCCTTGACCGTCCATACAGGACATATTGACAGAAGTAACATTTAAAGAGACCTTGTTATACAAATTTCCACTTAAACTGTCCAAACAAGATACTAAACACCAAGCCCACATTTATTTTATTTGCCATGAAATGTGTTCTTATTGTGAATCATTTTATAACTTCTGTTAGGAAAGGAAAAATACACAACTGCATTGTGATTTCAATGTTTATTGGCTAGAGCATTTTTCCTTTGAATTGTTTTACTTTTCCTTTTATTCTAAGGAATAAAAGAAGCCAGGCCTTAATTGCTGGTCTATTGCTGTTAAGAGACACCATAAACAAGGTAATTCTTAAAAAAGAAAGCTTGTAAATGGGGGCTGGCTTACAGCTACAGAGAGTGAGTGTATCATCATGGTGGGAAGCAGACAGGCATGTCCCTGGAGCAATAGCTGAGAGCTTTACATTTTGATCCATAGGCAGCAGGCAGAGAGAGGAACACAAAGTCTGGTATGGGTTTTTGAAACCTTAAAGTTCACTCCTCATGACACACTTCCTCCAATAAGCCCACATGTGTGGCTGGAGCTATCTCCAGTCCTGCCTGGGCCGGCAGCCACTTAGACTCAAATAAACACACAGACACTTACATTATTTATAAACTGTATGGCCATGGCAGGCTGCTTGTTATCAGTTCTTATATCTTAAATTAACACATTTCTATAAATCTATACCTTGCCATGTGGCTTGTGGCTTACCGGTATCTTACATCATACTTCTCCTTGTGGCAGCTGGCAGCATCTCTCTGCCTCAGCCTTCTACCTCCCAGAAATTCTCCTTTCTCCTTGTCCCACCTACACTATCCTTCCTGCCTGGCTACTGGCCCATCAGCATTTTATTTATCCATCAATCATAGCAACATATATTCACAGCATACAGACATCCCACAGCACACATGTCTTCAGCCTTTTCAAACAGCCCATCAGCTGGGGTCCAAGCATGCAAATAGATGAAGCTGTAGGGTCCACTCTCCTTCAACTGCCACAGGGGCTCATCCATTTAGTTTTGGCACTTAGCACTTGGTATGCTGAGGCAGGAGGATTGATATGAGTTTGAGGCCAGCCTGGGCTCTATAGTGAGTTTCAGATCACCTTAGACTATAGTAAGAGATTATATCTTAAAAAAATTACTTTTTTAGCATGCTAAGAAATAAAAACTTAAATGGAAAATAATACTACCTGTAAAGTAACATAAATACTGGGCTCTGGGCTTTGAATAGTTTTAGTTTAATGTATCTAAAAAGGCATGGTTTGGTTTATTGCAAAAATTATCACTGCATTTAAAAAGTACTCAGTAAGAAAAGATATATATTAAATTAAAATATTTAAAGTTTTGCTAATCATGCATTTTTTTCAAGATTATAATTACAAGTGCTGTCGCCATGTCTGAGTTTCTAATTTTAAAATGAGTTTGGAGGGGGAATGGTGAAGTGATGGATCATCTTCCTGGTTCCATCGACCAAGATTTTGTAATTGGGCTTGAAGTTCACATAATAAATTAATCACATTAAATGCACATCCAGTGATACTTAATGCAATTATAATGATCTACAACCACCCCTGTATCTGGTTCCAACATATCTATCTTCATTACTCCAGTTGAAGACCCATACCCTCTACGCAGTCCTTGCTGCCCAGCCCCTCATAATTACCAACATGCTTTCTCTAAGGATTTACCTGTTCAGGAGATTTCATGTGGAATCATGTAGTATGTGATCTTTCAGGCTTAATGCATGTAGGGTACTGTTTTTGTGGTTTCTTCATGTTGTAGCATGTCAAAATTTCATTCCTTTCAATGACTGAATAACCGTGTACTACATATATTATGTGAAGAGAGTTCTATGAACATGTGTGGATAAGCATCTGTTTGGATCCCTGTTTTTAATTCTGGAGGGCATTTAACTAAAAGTGGAATGCTGAGTTGAAGCAATTTTATCTTTAACACCCTGAGCAACTGCCAACCCTCCACAGCTGCTGTATCGTTCTGCGTCCTCACCAGTGAGACCCCAGGGTTACCATTTCCTGCATCCTTCCCAGCACTTCCTCCCCTTCTTGTTGTCTGTTGCAGTCATTCTGCTGGGTGTAGAATGCTATCTCATTGTGACTTTGTGTTTTGTTTTTATTTTTGCTTTTGAGATGGGGTCTTGCTGTGTGTGTAACCATAGGTGGCCTGGACTGAGCTATATGGCCATTGCGGCTGACTTGGAGATCCTTAATGACCTATGATAAGCATCTTTGTATATTCTTTTCAGTTATTTTGTGTCTCTGGAGAGCTTTCTCGAGTTCTTTCTCCAGGGTTCAGTTGATCTATCCCGCCAATCATTTGTTAAATTGTGAGACTTGTCACTATATCCTAGAAACTAGATCCTTATTAGATATGACTTGAAAAATATGTTCTTGTAGTTTGTAAGGTGTCCTTTCAGTTTCTTGACAATGCCATTTTAATGCACAAAAGTTTTTAATTTAGACAACACCCACCAATGTACTACTTTTTTTTATTGCTTATGATTTTGTGTCCCACCTAAGAACCCATTATCAAATCCAAGGTCACAAAGATTTAGACACATTTGCTTCTGTGTGTCTTAGGTTTGGGTTCTTATATTTAGAGTGATGATACATTTTCAATTAAATTTTATACATGGTAGGAGATGGGCCTCTAACTTCATTCTTTTGCACATGAGTTTATGATTGTTATTTGATTTTATGTATCTTCTCTAAGTTATATATTCACTCACCTTCAATGTTTCCTCCCTTCTGCTAGAGTTGGGCTTGCTTTCCACTCTTTCCTGTTCCTTATAGAATAAGAATGTTAATTCAAGATCTTGCTCCCTTTGAAAGTGATAGTTGTCAATCTCTTCCTGAGCACTCATTTAGGTATTTTGGAATATCTTGGTTCTTATTTTAATTTGTGGGTGAAGACAGCAAGAGAAGAGTGTGAGTTCCGCTTTTGATATACTGAATTGGGTTCCTGTGAAACACTGAGGTAGAGATAGTAGTTAGGAAAACTGTATTTGTGCCTAGAATTCAGGAGAAGGGATAGATCAAAAGGACAGACTTATGAACAAGAAGCATGAATAGACGTCATAGTCATGGGTAGCAATTAAAACCATGAATGGAAGAAATTATACCCAAAACAGGGTGGGCCCTTCACAAATGTTAGCATCTGAAGCTAAATAAGGAACAAGTAGTCAGTACAAACATGGCAGGACATGTGAATGGTCTATAAGGGTGGATGGGGAACAGAAAAAGCATTTGAAATTAGAAGTGGAACATTGTAACAAACAATGCAAAGCTGTTGAGATGATGAGACAAAAAAGGAATGAATAGTGTCCTTCAGGTTCTGTGACAGGTACAGGACAACAATAGAGGAGCGATGAGGGAGGAGACTGGGGTGGGTACCATGGAGTTTTGGAGGTAAACATCATGAAAGGCAGGAGAGATATTAGCTAAGGGCTAAGATGGAGTTGAAGGAACATTCTATCTGCTGCAGTCATTTCAGGAAAATATACCCAAATATACATCAATATAAAGGGTGAGGTGAGATTCCAAAGATCACAAATATCAATATTATGCCATTCCTGAGAAGCAATTAGCTTGTTATTGCTTTATTGAATTGCTTAATTTTCTGTGACTTTCTTCACCTAAATGTAAATTCTTCACTGACAGGTTACTTTGCTGTTTGGTTCTGAGTGATCTTGGCTCCCAAACTCAGCTCACCATCCACATAATCATGGAGTAGCAATTGCTATGCATGGCAGAATCATTTGTTGCTCACTTGATGAAGTAAACTATAGATTCTTAACTTTTAGAAGACTTTTCTCAGTGACTCTGTCACTGGCTTTCTCTTCTGTTCTAATAGGAAACAGTACAACAGGTTAGCATTTTCTCATTGGTATTCTACAGCAACAGATGAATGCAAAATATTCACTGAATAATTTAGTTAGAAATATCTAGATTCTCTGGGAACACACCAGCCAAACACAGTCCTGGAGAACAGGTATGCTAAGAGCAGATCTCCCTCTCCTCCTCTCCTCGAAATCAAATCACTAGTCTCTTCTCCAGCTCTGTAGCAAAACACCTGCTTCAGCCTCCCCCTCCTCTCTGCTCCAGTCCTCAGCTGTTCTCATAGGTCTTCTCCAAATTGCCTTCCCATTCATCCTGTTTTCCCAGGCTCAATGGAGATATTCTCTGGGAAGCCACGAGAAGACACTGCAAGAGAAGCAACGAAGCAGGTGGTGAGCTGCAGATCATCACTCCCTGACCCCTCTCCTCTATAACCAGCCCATATACCCATCTCTGGGTCCTTAGCAGACTTCTTACTGTGGATTCTTCTCACTCTCTGCCCCATTTCCAGGGGACTAAGAATATCCTGTTTTCCGCTCTCCTGTGGACGGACTCCTTTAGCCACCTCCACCTTCTAGCCCAACTCTATTCCTAAGTGTTAACCTCCAATACTTAGAAATACATATTACTCAGAACTCACAGTGGCCATACTATCAGGATCCCAGAATTTCCTGCAGGGCAACATACAGCCACCACACTCTCCTAATAGCAGGTAAGGGCAACAGAAACCAAGGAACAAAACATCCACCCAACAAAGACAGATATCAACACCTAGAATTACAATCTTCCCAAACTCAGATGGCCAGATGCTAGCATAAAAACACAATCAATAACAGCCAAGATGACATATCTCCACTAGAGCCCAGCAACTCTTGCACAGTCAGCTCTGAGTATTCCCACATAAAGGAAGCAAAATACAGAGACTTTAAATAGGCTTTCTGCATGTGATAGAGGTCCTTAAAGAGGGAATAAATGAATCCCTTAAAGAAATCTAAGCAACACAAACAAATAGTAGAAAGATATGGATAAAACTGTTCAAGACCTGAAAGTGTTAGGGATACATGTTAAATGACATAAATTTATTCTATGCAAATTACATCTTAATATTAAAATTAAATAAAACATGTTATTTGGGGAAAAATTGGGTCATTATTTATGAATGTCTTTCATTTGGAATAAAAAAGAAAGTCCATTAAAATAGAAAAAAAAGAGGTGTTGGGGATTTAGCTCAGTGGTAGAGCACTTGCCTAGTAAGAACAAGGCCCTGGGTTCGGTCCTCAGCTCTGGAAGAAAGAAAGAAAGAAAGAAAGAAAGAAAGAAAGAAAGAAAGAAAGAAAGAAAGGAAGGAAGGAAGGAAGGAAGGAAGGAAGGAAGGAAGAAAGAAAGAAAGAAAGAAAGAAAGAAAGAAAGAAAGAAAGAAAAGAAGAGTACCTATGAAAAAGTAACTTGTTTCTGAGGTGTTTTGCCGAGCGGTGGTGGCGCACTCCTTTAATCCCAACACTCGGGAGGCAGAGCCAGGTGGATCTCTGTGAGTTCGAGGCCAGCCTAGGATATCAACTGAATCCCAGGAAAGGCGCAAAGCTACGCAGAGAAACTCTGTCTCGAAAAACAAACAAACAAACAACAACAACAACAACAACAACAAAAAGACCTGAAAGTGGAAATAGAATCAATAAAGAAAACCCAAACCGAAGGAAATCTGGAAATGAAAATTTTGAAACTGGAACAGGAAACTCAGAAGCAAGCTTCACCTAAAAAATACAAGAGATGAAAGAGTAAAATCTCAAGAATTGAAGACACAATAATATTTTCAACAAAATCATAGAAAATTTCCCTAACCAAAAGGAGATACCTATCAATGTATAAGAAGCATACAAGACACCAAATAGACGGGATCAGAAAAGAAAGTATTCTTGACACATAATAATCAAAACCATAACAATACAGAACAAAGAAAGAATATTAGAGGTATAAGACCAAGTAACATAGAAAGGCAGACCTATTAGAATACTACCTGACTTTTCAGCATAGACCTTAAAAGCTAGAAAGTCCTGAATAGATGTTCTACAGACTCTCAGAGACCACAGATGCTAGCCTAGACTACTATACCCAGCAAAACTTGCAATTGAAATAATGGAGAGAATAAGACATTTCATAATTAAAACAAAATTCAATCAATATTTATCTACAATGCAGCCCTACAGAAGGTGCTACAAGGAAAACTCCAACCTGAAGAGATGAGTACACCCAAGAAAATACAAGGAATAAAGAATCTCATACCAGAAAATTAAAAGATGTGAAACACACATGCACACAGTCATACAAATACCACAACAAAATGACAGGAATCAAAATCACTACTCTCGATATCTCTCAACATCAATGGTCTCAATATCTCAATAACAAGACACAGACTAACAGAATGGATGAGAAAACAGGATCCATTCTTCTGCTGCATCCAACAAACACACCTTAACATCAAAGAAGGACAGCGTCTCAGGGTAAAAGGGTGGAAAGAGATATTCCAACCAAATGGACCTAAGAAGCAAGATGGTGAAGCCATTTTAATATAAGACAAAATAGACTTCAAACTGAAGCTAATCAGAAGTGACAGGAAAGAACAATATGTACTCATCAAAGGAAAAATCCACCAAGATAACATTTCAATTCTTAATATCTATGCCCCAAACACAAAGGACACCCAAGTCTGTAAAAGATACACCACTACAGCTTAAACCACATAATGGCCCTCACACACTGAAGAGAAGCAACTTTCATACTCCTACTCTCTCCAATAAATAGGTCATTCACACAAAAACTGAACAGAGAAACGCTAGAGCTAACTGCTGTTACAAACCAAACCAACCTAAGAGATATTTACAGAATATCTTTACCAAAACACAAAAGAATATGACTTCTCAGCACCTCGTTGAACTTTATGTAAAACTGAGCAAATATTCAGACACAAAGAAAGTCTCAAGAGATACACGAGAACTGAAATAACTCCCTGCATCCTACTTAACCACCACAGATTAAAGCTGGATATCAACAACAGAAACAAAGAAAGCTCACAAACTCATGGAAGCTGAACAATTCCCTACTGAATGAAAAATGGGTCAAGATGGAAATTAAGAAAGAAATTAAATGAAAATGAATATACAACATATCTAAACATATGAGACACAATGAAATTGGTACTGAGGGAACTTCATAGCAGTAAGTGCTTGCGTGCGCGCGCACATGCGCGCGCACACATACACACACACACACACACACACACAAGCACGCACGCACGCACGCACGCACGCACGCACGCACACATGCACGCGTGCAGAGATTAGAGAGATCTCAGGCTAGTACCTTAACAGCAACCTGAGTGTTCAAGAACAAATAAGAAGAAATCACACCAAAATGAGTATACAGCAAGAAGTAATCAAACTCAAAGCTGAAATCAATAAAATAGAAAAAAAAGAACAATACAAAGAATAAATGAAAGAAAGGGTTGGTTCTTTGATAAAATTGATGAAACTGACAAATACTTATCCAAATTAACTAAAAGGTAGAGAGAATATCCAAATTAACAAAATTAGAAATGAAAAGGGGACATAACAATGGACACCAATGAAATCCACAGAATCATAAGGATATACTTTAAAAACCTAAATTAAAAAAATCTAAAAGAAATGGGTAATTTTCTCAATAGCTACCATTAGCCAAAGTTATATCAAGATCAGATAAACATTATAAACAGAACTCCAAATGAAAAGTCTCCCAACTGCTAAGGCTGTTGCTGAGGGCTATGTCTAGGTCCATTGCCCTAATGAAGCCAAGGTCTGTATTGATGTCTTCAGCTCCTGATATCATCAAAGGCCACAACAATGCCAGAGGTCTGGGCTGCCACATGGGCTCATACTGATGTTCAAGGGCCACTCTGCCATGGTGTGGGAGGATGCTGATATGTGGGGCCTGCACTGCCACCTGGGACCATAGTGACTCCCGAGTTCATGCTGTTACTGAGGACCATATCTGGGTCAGTGGTCCTACCACAACTGAGTTCTATATTGATGTCCATGGCCCATGGTACCATCAAAAGCCACATGGATGCTTGGGGTCCGGCCTCAAACTGTGGCTGTGTTGGCATCTGAAGGCCATGTCACCATTTAGGCCATGCAGATCTGGGTGACCTGTACTGCCACATGGAGGCATGGTGTAATCTCGGCCCAGGCTCCTGCCATAGAACATATCTGGGTCTATGGCCCAGCAGCAGCCATGGTCTGGGTTGATGTCTATGTCTTCTGATACCACCAGGAGCTGTGCAGATGCCTCAGGACAAATACCTGAGACCATGATGGTATCTAAGAGTCTTGTTGTCAGGACCATACTGATCTGGAAGATCTGTATTGCTACCAGGGCCATGGTGACTTCCTGGCCCAAGCTGCTGCTGAGGGCCATGTCTGGGTCCATGTTCTTGCTGCAGCTGGGATCTGTGTTGATGTTCATGGTCTGTGGGTCATACGAACCATACTGAGCCTGAGTCAGTCCCACTCTTCATTGGCCCTGGAAAAGCAGGCTCTGCCCCTCTCTGGACATTGCAGCAGGAGAGCTGGCCCCTGTACTCAGGAAAGATTGTCCCACCCCTCACCATGGGTATGGGCCTAGGAGAGCTACTCTGTCCCTTGTGTGTGGGTGGGGGGGGGGTAAGACCAGTGACTCAGATCAGTCAACTCAGCTACCACCCAGATCCACATCCTGGGCCTTGGGCTGACCCAGCCTAACATCCACCCTATCTATGACTTGCTGAAGTGAGTGAAGGACTGGTCCTGAGGAATGATAACTACAGGATCTCCATGACTCAGGGCAGTAACAGGATATCCCCTTTTGTTTAGAAAAATGGGAAGTGATGGGGGGAATGTCTTTCTTTCTTTCTTTCTTTCTTTCTTTCTTCCTTCCTTCCTTCCTTCCTTCCTTCCTTCCTTCCTTCCTTCTTTTCTCTCTCTCTCTCTCTCTCTCTCTCTCTCTCTCTCTCTCTCTCTGTCTCTCTCTCTCTCTCTCTCTGTCTCTCTCTCTTTCTTTCTTTCTTTTTCTTTCTTTTTTCCAGAGCTGAGGACCAAACCCAGGGCCTTGTGCTTACTAGGCTTACTAGGCAAGTGCTCTACCATTGAGCTAAATCCCCAACCCCCCTTCTTTTCTATTTTAATGGATTTTCTTTTTTATTCCAAATGAAAGACATTCGTATATAATGACCCAAATTTTCCCCAAATAACATGCTTTATATACCTTTCTGCTTCCTGCCATCACTTCCTGGGATTAAAGGCTCTTGTTACCATGCCTGGCTGTTTCCAGTGTGGCCTTGAACTCACAGAGATCCAGACGGATCTCAGCCTTTGGAATGCTAAGATTAAAGGTGTGTGTGTCACAATTTTCTGGCCTCTATATCTAGAGATTATTCTGTTCTCTGACCCCAGATAAGTTTGTTAGGTTACATAACATATTGGCGAACACAATATCACCACACTGGATAGTCGAGGGACCAAGGGTAAAATCAAATACTACTGTTCTAAAAATAAAAATAAAATGGCTTCTAATGACGTTCTGCTATACTCATAGATGAGTGCCTTGCTCAGCCATCATCCAAGAAGTTTTCTTCTGCAGCAGATGGGAAGAAATACAGAGACCCACAGCCAGACATTGTGTAGAAAGTGAGAGACTATGAAACACTCAGCCTTAAATGGGACATCTTCATCAAATCCTTCCCCTCAGGGCTCAAGAGGGCCTGTGAAAGAGGAAGCGGAAATGTTGTTCAAGCCAGAGGGGATGGAGGAAAACAAGACCCTCTAAATCAACAGGACTGAAGCTCATTTGAATTCACAAAGACTGTGGCAGCATGCACAGGGTCTACACACATTTGTATCGGATGGGGTCCTAGAGCTGGAAGGAGAGCAGACACATGCCCCATCACTAACCCTAGAGACTCTTTGGCTGATAACTTGCAAACGAAAATTTAGTTTCCACCAAGGGAGTCTCACTGGGGAAACAATCTACTCTTAAGGGTAGGCTGCATGCCCAGGAATAGATGGACAACAGAAAACAAACTCAGCAACGTCTTTGGAGATTCCTTGTCTCATAATGTCATCAGGGCCTTTCCTTTCTTAAATGTCATTTTATGGACTCCTGAGTGTGGAATGAGTTTCTTGGTTCTATTTCTTGGTCCTTCTCTTGGGCTCTTTCCCTTCTGTTTATTTATTTTGTCCCATTCCAATGAGTTGGTTTATATTTTATCTTGTTATATTTTATTTTATTATTAAAAAAGGGGGGAAAGAAAAATAAACCTCTAGTTCATGTGCTGAAAAAAAAAATTACCCTTTGGTATACAGACTTAGAAATACTGGGAAACTCCATGGATTGAATCTATTCTCGGAAGTTGATTTCCAGCACATTCTGCACTTTAAATGTTGGGGGAAACCTTAAGAAGCTCTGCACAGAAAGATTCAAGGAAGTTTCTAACACCAACTGACCATTCATTCCCCTCCTGCCTATTTCCTCCTTCCATACACATTCCCATTTCCATCTTTACACTTGCTCCTAGAAGCATGAAGGAAGATTATTGGAACACTATTTTGGCTTTTTGTCCTGCTCCCATTGTCACATTAGAAGGACTTATTATTTTTTATTTCGTTTATTACTATCATGGATGTATATGTGTGTGATGTAGCATGTGTGTGGGTGGGAGGGGTGTGGTGGTTTGAAAGAAAATGGCCCCCAAAGGGAGTGGCACTATTAGGAGGTGTGGCCTTGTTGGAGTAGGTGTGGTCTTATTGAAGGAAGCATATCACTGTGGAGGTGGTCTTTGAGGTCTCATATTCGCTCAGGCCATGCCTAGTGAGTCAGTTCATTTCCTGTTGCCTGCAAGTCAAGATGTACGACACTTGGCTACTTCTCCAGAACCATGTCTATGTGCATGCCACCATGTCACACCATGATGATAATGGACTAGACCTCTGAAATTGTAAGCCACCATCTCAATTAAATGTTTTCCTTATAAGAGTTGCCATGGTCATGATGTCTCTTCACAGCAATAGAAACCCTAACTAAGACAAGGGGCCATGTGTCTATCACAATGTGTGTGTATGTGCATGTCAGAAGATACTTTCAGGAGTGGGTTTTCTCCTTCCACTTCTTTGAGGCAGGATCTCTCTTATTTCTGCCAGGTTGTATATTAAAGATAGTTGGTTTGTGAACTTCCAGGCCATTCTCTTCTCTCTGCCTCCTGTGTCACTGGAGGAGTGCTGGGGTTACAGATTCGAGCTACTACATTCAGCTTTTTTTTTTGTTTTTTGTTTTTTTTTTTTTTGTAGATGCAGAATTCAGATTGTAAGGCTTGACTGTAAACACTTACTCATCAATCCATCTGCTAGCTCCTGTTTGTTTTTTAAGATGCTGCAGTCACCAGAACACTTAGATGCACCACTGGGAAGACACTGACAGAGGAACCATGTTGTGGATTGGATATGAAATCTGCCTCTCAAGCTCACAGGCTGAAAGCTTGAGCCACAGAGAAACAGTATACAGGACTGGGGACTCTGGGATGTGACTATCGTGTGAGGTCTGGTCATCTTGGATGGATCCAGTTATGGGTTTATATATAGGCTATCGGGAGGTGGTAGAAACTGGAGAAGGAAGTACACCTTAGTGGGAGGAAGTAGGTTATTGAGGCTCATACTCTTGAAGGGTAGATTTTTTTTTCCTGGCCTCTTTCTGTCTCTCTTTCCTGGGGTGAGCAATATACCACCACCACACACTTCTCCCATGATGCACTGCCTCATTATAGGCCGAAAAGGGAATCAAACCAAGTGTCCGCAGAGGGAAACTTGTAGGACACAAAGCCTAAATAAGTTGTTTCTTTTTAAGCTAGTGCACTCTGTACTAGGGAAGAAGAGGATGGACCTAAGCACACTGGAGTTTAAGGGCTGCTCCTGCCTCCTAAAAAATCCTGTGCTGAGCTTGGGGTGCAGCTCGGTGGTGGGATGCCTGCCGAACATATGCAAAGCCCTGAGTTCCATCCCAGCTCTGCCAAAACTTAAAAATAAACACTCCCAGGCTTGGACAAGATGCTCAGACTGATTTCCTTACTCTAAAGCAATAGTGCCTTTACTTAAATAGTTACTCAATCACCACAGAATTAAAATTAAGAAGCTGTCAGGCATTGAAGTAGAATATGGGGCTACAGTGTACTCGAAGCAGGAAGGTTTTCTCCATTGTATTCCCACCTTCACCTTCATCAGGAGAATTGTGTGATTTCTGTTCACTCTGTCTCCTGGATTCCTCACACACACTAGTTTATGCTGAAATCTGTGGTGTGCTGGAGGAAGGCCCTGAACCATTTGTATTCCTACATATGGTGATGAATGGAACATGTCGTTGAGACTCACTGACTATAATTATAACAATTTTACTTGGCAGCTGTCTTGTTTTGCTCTTTTATCTTGTAGTGATGTTTATTAATATTTAACTTTTATTTAGTTGCCTACTTGGTAGTGCATTCCGCACAGATAATGCAAACATGCCTACTTTCTGGTCTTCAGGGGCCTAATTGCTAAAATGATGGTTCTATTCATTCCGTGGAGGGGTAGAAAGTGGACAATAGTTGATTCCTGGCAGAGGTGGCTGTCTGGCCCACTGTGCTTTCTCTTCCAGTCCTGTATGCACTTGTAGTCTGTTTCATGTGCACATTTCAGGTTCCAGCAGCTCCATGCAAAAGCGTTTCGTCAACCCACAGTGCAGCCTGAGAGCCTGCTGTGTATCTTCCAGCCTGCAAACACTGGAGTGATGTCAGGCCAAGCCTCCCCCACCCTCAACCTTTGATTCCTGAAGGAGATACCTCAGTTGGGTTGGAGGGTAGAGATCTCACCAGAGCCCCCAGGAACAGGCACACATCAACTGAACAGAAGGCTGAGAAGCCAGAAGGAGTCAGAGTTGAGGACTCTCGGGGACTTACAAAACAAACCTGACTCCTCAAAACCTGGCTGTGGATACAGGCTAAAAGCTATTGAGAACATGTTGCCTAGCAACGTGAGACCAGTTAATAAAGGAATTGGAGGCTTTTCATTTCCCAGACTGCAGGTAATTTTTCTAGGGGAGCTTGGAAAGTGTGTTCTTCTATCTTTTTGCTTTTCTAGAGTCTAATATTTGTTCTGCATGTCAATTAGATAACAGAATTTAGTGAATTCTCCCTGGGTACAATGTGATCCTCTGGGTTTGGGGAGTGTCTGTCTCTTTAGTAACATGAATTTAGATGCTATATTTAAAACCGAGAGTTCAAGAGTAAGTTGCATTAAGCACCACTTAATGCAAAGGAGTTGTGGTGTCTGCATATATTTCTGAAATAACAAGGCAGGTAGAGGAGAAAGTGGTAAATAAAACATCAGCTGAACTCCTTAAAGGAAATGCTTTTCCAAAGAGTGATGGAAACATTTGATTCCTAAATTTTATTGTCCTATCACTAAACAACCCACTAAAAACTGGTATAGCTGTGGAGTGGGAAAGGCAGGAGGGCAGGTGTTGCTTCCTGAGCCTGGCTCCTCAGATAGACCCACAAGTCAGTGCTGTTCCACCCTTTGTTCTCAGTCAAACACTTCAGCTACTTGATAGAAGAATTTAGTATTTTGAACTTATTTTCAACTCAGCCCTTATATTTTGATATCTTTTGTAATAATTCATTTTTATTGTATGTAAATAGAAACACTAGTCTGTAATGGATCAGAAGTTATAAACAAAAAGGAAACTGTCCCTTGCCTGCAGAGTGGCACCACCCTGCAGCACATCCACAAATCTTTTGTAACTGTCCAAATATTAAATATGTTTTAATTTGTGGGTCATTTGATCTCACCTGCCGCTGGTAACTCAGCTTCAGAAACACAGACTTTGCAGGGCATGGTTGTGTCTCAGAAAAAAACTTCATTTACAGAAATAACCAGCAACCTTTGCTCTAGTCCAGTGCCTCTTAAATTGACGGTGCGTCAACCTGTGGAAGTTTAAATTTAGTATTTGCAGGCCTCCCCTGCAGTCCGGTTCTGACAACCCCCTGAGGCTGTTGCTGGTTCAGAGAGTCACCCTGTGCCAAATCTTGATGAAGAGCTCTGAAGTGGAAATCCTGACAGGGTTAGAGTCCACATGTCACTCACGAGGAGAGAACCTGTGGCAGAGATCATAGAACGAACCTTCAAATACAGTTTTCTTTTCTGGAAAATGGAAATGACTTCTGCCTTCTTTAACTTCTTGAAAATTTCAATAAAATTATGCATTTCATAAAGTTTATGAAAGTGCCGAGAGATGATATAAATGTCCACAGATGTAGATTTTTCACTGATCTTCATTTTCTTTCAACTCCTTTCATTTAAACAGTGAGCACACGCGTGGGTCGGTTACTTTCCACCTGGGCGTGATAGAGGAACTTTCATTCGGGGCCTCCTGGAGTCACAAGGCCACACTCTGGTCTGTAGCTAGCTAGATCTGAAGGATGTTCATTATGATCAGTCCATGCCACAAAAGTGGCGAAGGGAAACAAGAGAAATGTGTTACATAAGTATGCCTGGGAGGCCGTATTTAGCTTGGTGCTCAGAAACAGTATTTATTGTGAAATGAGGAAAGCCCGATAACTAGCTTTAAAATCACACACATTAAAAATGTACAAAGGACTCCAGGGATACAGCATCCTCAGCGCGAGCCCCTCCTGCAGTCTTGCCGTCATAAGAGAAGCCAGCTGTGTTCAACAGGGCTTTCACCTGACAAGGGGCTCGGGACAGTACTGTGTTTTCTCACTGAAGGGACTCTTTCCCTTTGTCCGAGGCCTGAGATAGCAAGGAACCAGAGTTCCCAAATTCCAGAATGAGCAATTAGACTGGTCCTGAGTGTTTGCATTCATGCACACAGATATTTGTGTGAGGGAAAACTGCAGAAGGAGACCTGCTGTGCTTTCTTTGGTAGTGAGGCTGAGAGAAGAGATGAATGGACAGCCTACCCCTGACTTCCTAGTCATAACAGTTATAAATGACCTGATTGTTTTAGTCTATCTGATAAGAAGACTTTGTTTTTTTATGTATTGGTGGTTTGCCTGCACCAGTCTGTATGAGTTACAGACAGTTGTGAGCCTCCATGTGGCTACAGGGAATTGAACCTGAGTCCTCTGGAAGAGTACTCAGTGCTCTCAACCACCGAGCCAACTGTCCAGCCCACAGGCCAGAGAACAGCTCCACATTATGCCTTGTAGCTTGGGTGGGCAGGACTCAACCAGGAGCCTCTGATGCTGGGTGGTCACACACCATTATGGTGAGTGAATACAGGATGGGGAAATGGAAGAGAGAGAGGTAGAAGGATTTCTGGACTGGGGAGAGAGGCAGATCAGAAGAGATGAAGGTGATGAGGAACAGGCTGACACGAATGGCCTGCTTGCCACCCAAATCCAAGGTGATGCCCAGGCCTGGGCTATTGCCAAGGACCAAGTCTTGGTCCAAGGTCCCAAAGCTACTGAGGGGGGGTGTGTGTGTTAATGTCTGTGGCTCCTGTGCAGAGGCCTGTAGTCTGGGCTGCCATCTGGGGTCATGTAAGTGTCCAAGGGCCATACTACCACAGAGGCCATGCTGATCTGAGTGGCCTGCACTGCTACCTGGATCATGGTGACATCCAGGCTTAGGCTGCTGCTGAGAGCCATGTCCAGGTTTGTGGTCCTATCACAGCCAGGGGCTGTGATGATGTCTGGTGGCCCATATTGTCACCAAAGGCCACATGGATGCCCAGGATCTAGGTTGCAACCTGAAACTATGTTGGTGTCTGTGCCGATGGCAGGGCCATGCCAACTTAAGTAGCCAGCATTGTCTCCATGGGTCATGATGTCATCTGGCCAGGGCTACCGCCGAGGCCCATGTCTGGGTTGGTGGCCCTATAGCATCCAGGGTCCGGTTTCATGTCAATGGCCCTTATTATAACTTTGAATTACAGATAAAAGAGTCATTTGATCTGCCCTGCCCTTTCTAGTGAAACCATCTTCCGTAATACAAAACTCTTGTCCAATAGAGCCTAGCACAGCTTCTCTCTATAAACTAGATGGTTTCCTCACACCTTCTTTTAGAAAAGGAGTAAAAAGTAAAATGTTAGTGTTTAGCATAATCCTGTGATATAGATAACAACAAAATCTTCTTTTTAAAAAAATTTTTAGCTTTCATTGATTCTTTGTGGATTTCACATCATGCATGCTGATCCCACTCGTCTTACTGTCCCGTTTCTACCCTCTGCTCTTACAGCATCCTCCCAAAAAACACAAAACAATATTTAACCGTTAAACTCTAAACCAAACCAAACAAAGAAACAAAATAAACAAAACAAACAAAAAAAGATAGAAGAATCTTATCGTGGAAGCTGCGGTGTGGCCCTGTGAGTCCCACAGCTTACCCTTTAGTCCATTTATCTTTACTTGTAAGTGTTCGTTGCTGAGTCTTTGGTCTGGCCAAGGCCTCTGGCTTCTGCTACACCATCGATACTGGGCTCTCACTGGGGCTCCTCTTGGCTATTCTGCTGTTGTCCTGTGACATGGAGATCCTGCAGTTTGGGATCTGCACATTTGTCTCCTTGCATTCTCCAACAGTTCATAGATCGGGTGGATGTTGAGGTGGGCCCACTCATAGCCCTGGTTCTCTAGGTCTGGGTGATAGCTGGGTTGGTCAGCCTGCCAGCTTTCCCTCACTGTCACTACTGGGGCAAGCTCTCTAGCAGTCTTTAGGAGATAGAAATGGGTCCTAGGGTCCTGTAAGTGGAAGTTACTGAGCAATTCTGACAGTGTTCTCAAGACCAGTGGTCTCATCAGGATGCAGTGCTGGGTTACACAAGAAAAGTCTGCTTCCCTGTGAGCAGAGAGGACTCAGCCTCCATCTGGACGTACTAAGCTTGATTTCCAGGTCCGCTTATGAGAGACATTCCAAGTCCTCTTGTATATGAATATGTATATATATCTGATGCATATGATGTAGATGATGCATGTGTGTGTGTGTGTGTTCATGTGTTCATGTGTGTGAGTACATAAGCATGTGTGTTCATGTATGTGGAAGCATAAGACAAACTAAGGTTTCTGTATACATTTTCTTTTAAATAAGACCTCTCAGTAGCCTGGAACTTTATAGGGAGTCTAGTTTTGCTGTCCAGCATGCTCTGAAGCATCTGACTGTCTCCCCCTCCCCAATGCTGGAATTATAAATGCATGTCACCAGGTCTAGCATTTTGTTTAAATATGGGGTTCTTGGAGTTGAACTCTGGTCCTCATGCTTGCAAGGCAAGCACTTTACCAACTGAGCCATCTCCCAGCCCTCCCCACCCCAAATCCTTCTTTGTATTTGTATCAGTAGACAAATCCAAACAACCTTGGTCTTGGAGACAGAGAATCTTGTTAAGACTTAATAAAGCATATGATGTGTTTTAAAACACCTATGGGCACTTGAATGCCTCGGTATGAACCCACATGGAGGAAGAGGAGGGAGAGGATCTGGGTGGATGCACTGCTGAGCTCAATGGCTTTCCTGTTTCAGATGGTAACCCGAGGACTATGATGTCAGACCTGAAAATAAGAGCTAAGAAGTGCCAACTTGGAAACTCAGTTAAAAAGACATCTAGGTCTAAGAGACAACTGAGTCTAAGAGAGTGAGATTTTTCTCCCTACAAAGGCAGTGTCCTAGGATGGGTCAGCATGGCCAGAGGAGTACAAATTCTCAAAAGTGACATATGGCCATGGAAAGACAAAACAGCCTTGACCAGTATTCAGTAGCCTCCTAGGTGGTGTAACCCTTTCTTTTAAACACATCAACTGCATGTCAGTTGATGATGTATAAGTACCACACAACCCTAACAAAATAAATGTCTGATAAGAAGTGGATGGAACTTGGCATCATTAACTAGAAAATAAGAGAGACTTGGGGGCTGGAGATATCTCTCATTTGGTAGAGTTCTTGACTGGTATGCATATATCCCTGTGTCCAATCCCCAGTACCAAATAAGTGAACCAGGCATGATGGAGCACGCCCGTAATCTCAGCCCTTGGAAAGAGAAGGTAGGATGATCCATGTTCAGGATTGTCCTCTTTTACCTTGCTAGCTGTAGGCCAACCTGGGCTACTTGAGACCTTGCCACAAATAAATAAATAATTAGATAAAATAAAGGCATGGGGGAAATGGCTCAGTGGTTAAAGGCTTATTCTGCTCCTCCATAGGACCAGAGTTTGATTCCTAGGTCTCACATCAGTCAGCTCATGACTGCCTGTTTAATTCCACTGCTAGAAGATCCCACACCATCTCCTGGCCTCTGCAGATACCCACATATATGTGGCACATATGTATGCCCCCCCACAAACATCATTTTTGATCTTCAGCTAATTAATGAAGTAAATCAAGATGTGATATGACTAACATCATTTATGAAGGAGTTTGTACATTTGTTGTAGTAATCAAACAAAATAGTAAATGCATAGTTCCTTAAAATAATTGACATAGCTGCAGAAATAGTCATCATAAGTAGTGGACATCACAATAGGTATCATAGGTTGGTGAAGGGATCTTGACATGATTATAGCCATATTGAATTACAATTGCCATGATTGTCCCTGAGCAACATTGTGAGATTTCTCAACACACTATGGAACAATCAAGTATCTTCCAACTTGCCCAAGATCACTTTTTTCCCAGGCATTTCGTAAAGTCCCTGCATCTGACCCAAACTACAAGTCCACTGGTCTTCCTACACCTGGGCTCATGCTTCAGCCAGAAGGTCCTCAATAAATTACAGTCTCTGCAATTCCAGATCTTCCTCCCTGCCCTCTCCGACTTGCCTGCACCTTGCAACTGTCTCTCATGCATCCAGACCAGTTTGTTTTGTAAAGATTGGCAGTTTTGATTTCAGAAAAATTAAGAACCTGAGGGAGCAACTGTCCTCCTTATGTTGTGCTTTTAAAATTTCTATATCCCAAGGACTGTTATGAATGGAACTATGTGTGGGTACTCATGCCATGGCATACATGTGGAGGTCAGAGGACAATACTCTGGAGCTGGTTCTGCTCCTCTACCTTTACATGTGCTCTAGGTATCCAATTTGGGCATCAGGCTTGCCCAGCAAGTGTTCTACTGCTGAGCGATCTCACCAGACCAAGACGGGTTCAACTTGAATACACCATAATTATTTTATGTATCTTTACCTGGAGATAGGGCATTGACAAATAAAATTAAGACAAGGTCATCGGGATGCACTCTAGCCCAATATTTTTATGAGAAGGGACAGAAACTTTTGTCTGTAGAGAGAGTGCAAAATGACTGAAAGGGGAAACTGGAATGAAGCAATGAAACACCTGGAGCTGTGAGAGGATGAGGTATGCAAGGGAAGATTCTCATAGCGTGATCCCGACAGTGTGGTTGCAGGCTTGCAGCCTCTGAACTTTTTGAGAATTAAATTTTGGTTGTTTGTTTCTAGCAACAGAGTTTGGAGTACTCAGTTATGACAGGCCTGGAACACTAACAATCAATTACAAGGACTAATTCATTTTCCTGTAATTCAGAGGATTGTATGTCAGAACCACAGACTAGTTACAGAAGAAAGGAAATAGTTTCCAAATAACATGAGATGGAGCCCAAGAGTTCAAATACATAAACCTATGAGGGGCATTTCACATCCTTATCTCAACAGTGAGTATACTAGACAACTGATGTCTTTTCCTGATGAAACAGCCAGCCCTTGGGTAGAGATAAAGGAACTGAAATGAGTCACAATTGACTCTGTCCTGAGTTTGTGCTTCGTGAATACAGGATTTGAAATCTATGGGTGAGGGGAATGCATAGCCTCCTAGAGAGAAAATAGTCCTCACCTTCCTGCACCCTGCCACTGACAATATTCACTAACTGTTACCTAGAGTGAGATGGAAATCTCTAAGGGAAATGAAAATGGGGAAATAAGTTCTTAGGACCTTTATGGAAATACCAGTATGAAAATTTTCAGACTTAGTTTCCTAGCAACAAGCGTCAACGTTCTTGGACATTGTATTGTCATTCCTTGAAAACATTGACTCCTGAAGAGTCTAAATGATAAGGAAAGAAAAGCAAGAATGAATTTCCTGGTGGCTAACATCATATTCAACTCTGTACCTAAGCAAAAGTAAATTACAAAGCACCTGCAAGTTTAGTCATCCATGTATTTTCAATGGCTAACATCAAAATATGGCCCTAAAATTAAATTATAAAAGGGAATATGGTTATGAACTGACCTAAGCCATTTTGTCCACTCACAACTTTCTGAGATACTGGAAGCAAACTAAGCCTAGGAGAGAGGATCATGTAAAACCTCATCCTGCATGCTATCACAGCTAAGGGGAATGTGGCATGCAAGGAAGTTCAGAATGAATCTGCCATAATGAAAACAAATATGAGCATGCAGACCATAAAACATGCACTCATGAGATGCTCCAGTTCTATGTGCTTCACACACTCTCATGCATTGTATATGTAATGTTCTGTCCACATAGATGTGTGGTAATACACTGTGTTCCCTAATAAAGCTTGCTCAAAACATGTACCTGATTAGAATACTTAGTTGAAACCACAGGCTCACTCACTATTCATTCTCAGAAGGCACATAAAGCAACTATTCTACATGCATATCAAATTGTCTAATTTATGAAAAATTGGATTCTTGTGTGGTGATATTGTGTTCCCCAAAATATTGTGCAACCTAATAAACTTATCTGGGGTCAGAGAACAGAACAGCCACTAGATATAGAGGCCAGAAAATGGTGGCACACTCGCCTTTAATCCTAGCATTCCAGAGGAGTTCAATGCTACACTGGAAACAGCCAGGCATGGTGACATACACTTTTAGTCCAAGGAAATGATGGCAGAAAGCAGAAAGGTATATAAAGTGTGAGGATCAGGAACTAGAGCTGGTTAAGCTTTCAGGCCTTTGAGCAACAGTTCAGCTGAGATTCATTCTGGATAAGGACTCAGAGGCTTCCAGTCTGAGGAAACAGGATCAGCTGAGGAACTGGTGAGGTGAGGTGGCTGTGGCTTGTTCTGCTTCTCTGATCTTCCAGAATTCACCCCAATACCTGGCTCCAGGTTTGTCCTTATTAATAAGACCTTCTAAGAGTCCTGCTTCATTCTTGTCATTTAACTTCTTCCCCCTTTGCTCCATGAAGATGGCCACTTTTATTATTAAACTTTTTTGATTATTCACACAAAAGGATAACTAACAATAGCTTTTAGATTGTACACGGGGAAGGGGTAAACATAGAAATCATCTTTGTTTTAAGACATTATTTTAAATATAGAACTTACATTTGGAAGTCAACTCATTTGTTATTTAGCATGCACCTCCCCCACCATACCTAGAAAATACACCTAGTACCCTGATAGTCAAATGGGAAAAAGAAATACCCTTATACACTTGTGCTGCCTTTCTTTTTGAAGTTAGTTTTAACACACACAATTTTACAGTTGAATGGAATTCGCCATGGTGGCTCCATGCGTGCCTATTTCATATGTTGATCATGTCTATCTCTCCTCTGTGCTTCCTTTCATCAAACCCTTCCCAACCTTGGCCATTCCATGTAACACTTTCAGGACAACCTTTTTTGTTCATTTGTTTCTGCATACAAAAGAGAATGTGTGACACTCGTTTTTCTTTGTCTAGCTTATTTTGCTTATTACACTGTCCTCCAGTCCCACTCATTTTATTTCAAAAGGCAGAATGTCATTATTTCTTTATGTCTCCATTGTATATCTATCACATTTCCTCCAGCCATTTGCTTGTTGAAGGGCACATAGGCTGACTCCATCTTACCTATTGGTTAAGGTGGAATGCACCGCTCTTTAAGGTTAGTGTGGATGTCTCAGGGGTAAAACTAGAGATGAGGCTACAGTGCTGTAAGAAATGGTTGCCGCTGTATCTCTACAAGTAAGTGTGATTTGTCAAATTCATTGATCCTCAGGATAGTTTCCTAACCTAAAATACTCATAGTTTAAATTGCCAGTGTTCTGAAATGTATTATGTTTAGGGACATCTATTAGGGTTCATTAAACAACCTGGTGACTTACAGAAAAGTACTTCACAATTAAAAGAATAAATATTAACTGAGCATATAAGCACTAATTTGATGCATTTTCTCTTAGTGAGAAAATTTTTGAGAAAATAAAAAATAAAATTGTAGTTTAACAAGTAACTAAATATGAGGGGCTTGGTTTGATGATGTAAGTGTTTTTTTGCCATGAGGCTTTGCCAGGGTGATAGGTTTCCATTATAGGTACGTATCTGCCGAAGGGGACTATATTCTCTTCTTGACCTGACAGGTGACTTCATACCCCACTCCCATAGAGCTAGTATGGACAATGACAACCACTATCTTTGGAAATCTGCCTTTTCTATTTTTATGTCTAAAAACCTCTGTTGTAAGAAATAGTCCTTTTAGATCTAAAAGTTGATATGAAATCTGATGGTGCTGGGGAACTAATGACATGGTATATTCATTTTGTGTTGACTTTAAATTTTAATTTACATGAAAAATTTCTACCAGACAGAGTGAGGTAGTAGCCACCTCTTGTGGCGCCATGTAGCCTTGGCAGACATCACAGACAATGATGATAGTTCTAATCAATACAAACAGATACAAATGTGATTTTATAATCTTAGGAGAATGGTCGTAGGACAGAAACTAGGATAGCCATGTGTCTAGGAATCAAAACATGTGAGCACAATTAGTAAGTTAGTGATAACGGCTCAAATTATTTCTGTGCTGTAAGAAAGAGGAGTCTTCAGCTAAAGCAGGTGCCTGGCATTGCCACCCTTGGCTCTGAGTCCCCACTCACCCCACACTTGCCACTTGCCATTCTGACTCTGCTTTCTTGCTGTCAGAGGAGAGAGATCACACCCAGCAACTTGCTCTGAGTCAATCAGTGAATCACAGGGAAGGCTCCAGGGAACCCATGACAGCTTGAACTGATGCCCATGGCCTCATCCCTGGCCTGCAGGAAGGCACACTTGCCCTGTCCCTCTTCCCCAGCATTGGCACTTAGCTCCCCATGTTCTTTCTGTTCTTTCTCACCAGAAGTGGCCAAACACAGCACCGTAATAGATGAATGAATGACATCATGATGGGAGATAAAAGTAAAAAAAAAAAAAAAAATGGGTGAGGAGCTCCAGAACTAATTAGAAAAGACAGGTAAACAGTTTTGCTAACCCCCAGAGCTATAAGTAACCTACTTTTAATGACTATGCATGCATTTAAAAATCTTCTGTTAAATCAGGGTTATTCCATTGTGCTCTGATTATTTGCTTAGCGTTTGAAATACAATATTCTCTTAAAGGCTTTAGCCTCCTTAAAATCTTTTCAAAACACATTATTATCCTGGGGTCCTCTTTGCTTTGTCTCTAGAAAGAAGTATAATAAACGTACAGCAAGCTTCTTTATTATTTGCTGTTTTCCTTTTGCAGCCTAGTTTGTTTTAATATGCGTTTTCATCTTCATCACCATTATTCTTGCCCAAGATGTGGGTGGTTTTTTTGGGGTGCGGGATCATAATTAAGTCAATTATTCTCATACTAACTAGAATCACACATTAGCATCATAAAAACATTAATAAAAGTTCACAATTGTCTAGAGAAAGTAAAAGCGATGACCCTCTCTAGAATTCAAATCAAGGCAGAAGGATGTTTTAAAATACACGTTTTAATATCACTGCATTGTCCTGTTTTCAACTCTTCTGAGGCAACCCAACTGGCCCAGTCTCAGACTCATCATCCACTTACCTTCCCAGCCTCTCCTATCTGCTCCCTTTCTGTGCTTGAACTCCTTTGTAGTCGGGTAGAACCGAAAGTCTCTGTGAGCCCATTTAAAGTCACGTATTTCATTCTTATGTGCCAGAACTTGGGTGCCAGTAATTTCTTTAAAGAGCTTTAGAATGTGGTGCTCTGCAAATACCATTCAACTGGAAATCACAAGCTTAAATTCAGATTCTTTAATTAACATGAGCAGCCTACCCTCATAAAGCCTTTCTTTTCTATTTTTCTTCAAATTATTCCACACTGAGAATATTATCTAATACATCAAAAGGTACAAGAAAACACAAATAAAAGTGTGACTATCAACTAGTATTATTTTCTCTAGTAAAGTACATCCTAAAGATAATCATTCTATTGCCTTTGGGAGAGGTGTGGGATGTCAGAGAGAGAGAGAGTATCTGGCATGGGAACTATTATTATTAAATCTCTGCAACTAGAAAGAGTCAGATTGTAATGAATGGGTTCATTTTTAGCCAGCTACTCTGTGTTTTGAAATGTGAATCTTGATTTATATGCTAAAAAGCCTTATCATATCTTCTTGACTCTTTTAAAGAGTGACTAGTAGTTGCAAGCCATTTTCTTTTGATTATGACCTAAATTTGTGCTTTCTTATCATCTGTGCCATCTGAAAACCAATTTGAACATAAATTACTATGTTTCCTGATTCTAAGATACCATCTCGAACAGAGAGCAAAAAATACGATCCCACTGAATGAACCTACTGATTGTAAGACACACTGCAGTTTTAGAACTTTAAAAGCAGAAAACCATGCATTTTGAAATAAAAGATATAACAAGTTTTTTTTTCTTGCAAGAAATCAAGCTTCATTCTATGATCCTTAATATACAAGTAAATTCTGATGGGTTTCTTTCTTTTTTTTTTTCCATGTGTGAAACAGACATAGGCAATTTCAGCCGGTTTCTAAATGAAAGGATTGATCTCTCCACAGTGAAGAAATGCCAGCTCTTCTAATGGTATCATCAGAATCTCTTGGTCTTCTGTCTGCCCAAGTACAGGTTGTACTGCCTTCAGGCCAACCTTTCAGGGTGGGTGTTTAGTTGTCTATACTTGACTATGGTGTATTTTTGCTGTTTCTCTTTTCATCCAAAGGTGTGTCAAAGCCTGGGCAGAATTTCAAAATGGAGCAAAAATATTGTTTAAGTATCACACTGACTTAAAGTTTGGCTGATCCTCATTCCCATCCTTCAATTCATGAAGTTGGGTGGCTAATTAGATCAGTGCTTTGTCATGACTTATTGTTTCCCAGAGTGTCAGTTAAATGGCCAATCACACCAGAATTTCCTGGTCCTAACAGAAATGATGATTCCTAGGGCTGAAAAAATGGTTTAGCATTTAAGAACACTTACTGTTCTTCCAAAAGACCCAAGTTTGGCTCACAGCCACCTGTAACTCCAGTTCTAAGAGATCTTACAGCCTCTTCTGGCCTCTGTGGGGATCTACATATATATCCACATATGGCACACACACACACACACACACACACACACACACACACACACACACACATTAATTTGGGACAAACATAAGAAATGATGTTTCCTTGGCTCAACAGCCACTGTTTATCTTTAAGTATCAAAGACTGGGCCCTGGAATAGGTGTTTCTAGCAAGTTCTCCAGGAGAATCTTTTGTCCACTGATGTTTGATGAATTCTTTCTATATAATAAAGCATAAACTCCAAGAGCTAGAAACTGTCTTAGCTTGAATTTCCTCTAAGAGTAGGGTGATCTTAAGCAAATTGGCTTGACTGTTTGTGCTCTAGCTTCCTTTCCTCAAAAGAGAATGTTAGTGCTTCCTGAACAGGAATGCTTCAATATGGGATAAGTGAGTCTGTAAACTGCACTTAAAGCAGGGTTTGCTATGTTGTAGAACTGACAAACATGATTTTTATTAATATTCAGAACAGAAAAAAGTTATGCATTTAACAGATATTTAATACGTACTCACTATATTCTAGGCATGTGTCCTAATCCAAAAATTGTTGCATTCTATCCAAGAGTAAAATGCCAGTGCACACACTTAGGATAGAAATGCGTTTGACTTTCCTCTCAGTACTGGTAGAGATGAACACCCTCTACCTTTTGCTCAAAGGAAACGAAGGCACAAAGTGGTGAAGAAACTAGCCAAGTCCAGGCAGCCTGTGGGTGATGGAGTTGTTAGTAAACCAAGCAGCTACCTCCCTGAAATCATTTCACTGCCCCATCCTGCCAGGGATATTCCAACAGGAAGAACATGCCACTGACCAATGCCAGGTGGACTCTTGGCTAAATGAGGATCTACCTGGAGTATAAACCATCCAGGCTTTTAGCTATGCTCTACAGATGGACTTCCTATAAATGTGAGAGTTGGGGGAACACTATTCTTCCCCTGAGGGCTTAGCATAGATGTTATATTTACATTGAGTAGAAGCTCAAAAATTACATCTTAAATAGATGCAAGTTAGATCCACATTAAATGCTGATTAAATTCTAGTGACTGAAAGATAAGACGTGCTGGTGCAAATAGCCAGCTGAAGCCCTTTTGAGTCTATAGTCAGTATCACCTGGTAGGCAACCTGACAGGCAGGCTTTTTGGGGTTGGGCTGTTTTTCACATTTTTTTTCCTCTTGAAAGTAGAAAGTTATGTAAGGTGTGGTACCGTGAATAGTACCTTGTATTTATAAGAAACCTCTCCCTAAGGTGTTGACAGATTTTATCTACACTGGCTTCTTCTCAGTTTGGGATTCATGGATAGAGATGATGACTAAGAATCAAGATGACAAAAGAATCAAATCTAAGCTCCATGATGCCATTCATTCACAAGCAGAACAGATTTTGAAATTATAGGAGGAAGAGATCACGTCAGGGAATTCATCACTTGGCTTCCAAAGAGAATTTTTTCATGTCTACCTTTAAAATACTTTGGTGTTTTAAATAGGATGGTGAGGCAGGATATCTTCAGTAAAACTTTTGGAGTTTAGTGCTTGAGTAGGGAGGTATCTATAATAAAAACTAAAATGTAAGGAGGAGATGAGACTATTAGAATTTATCTTTGCTATAGGAATTTAAGTATGCAGTTTGACATTATTTTGGTATGAATTGCATTAAAAATTTATAAAATAGACAAGCTAATTTTTAAAAAGTTATTAGGACTTCTAGATAGCTAGAAAACATTTACACACAGAACACATTTTTAAAATTTAAATTCAGTGTAAGTGAAATGTGTATGCTTTTTAAAAATATTTTTATTTATTCTTTGAGAATTTCACATATGCATACTATGCATTTTGTCCATACCCACTCCCATTCCTCACTCAACTCTGCCAAGACCGCCTCACCACATCCCTCTCCTAACTTAATGTCTTTTAAAAAAAAAAAAAACCATACTGAGCTTAATTAGTGCTGGCCAAATGTGTATGAATATAGGACTGTTCACCGGAACACCGCCAACCTACCAAGGACCACATCCCGGAAGAAAATTGACTCCCCTCCTGTAGCCATCAGCTGCCTGTAGCTTCTCAGCTACCGGTGGGGATTGGAGATCTTCCTCCATCTGTGCTAGAGTGTTGACTAGCTTGATGCTGTGCAGATGTTGTGCAGGCAACCACAGCTGCCATGAGTTCATGTGTGCTATGGCCCTGTCGTGTCCAGAAGACACCATTTGGTAGCAGTCTAACCCACACTCTGTCTGTCTCTTCCAGTCTTTTCACCCCACTTTCCATGATGTTCCTTGAACCTTGGGGAAGTGGGTAATACAAACACTCCATTTAGGAATGAGCTCCTCACAGTCATTCATTCTCTATACTTTGACCAGCTGTGAGTCTGTATTAACCTCTGTTCACTGAATAAACTAAAAACAAACAAACAAATAAATAGATTTCTCTGATGAGGATTAAGAGATGTACTAATTTGGGGTATAAAGTGTTTAGAAGTGTGGTAGTTGAATGAAAATGGGCCCATAGGTTCATATGTTTTAATGCTTAAGTCCCCATTGATAAACTGTTCCAGAAAGATTGTGGACTAACTCTCTGAAAGCCCCCAATTAAATGTTTTTGTTTATGAGAGTTGCTTTGACCATAGTTGAAGAGTTAAGTGCTTTTAATGTATTTGAAAATGAACAATGGGGATTAAAGAGGGCAAGAGAGCATGTTTAGGAGCAAAGGCAAAGTTTACTTTTTAACTTTTTTTCTTGAGTATATTTATAGGAACCAGAGGTCATGGTTTCTTTCTTTCTTTTTTTTTTAATTGGGTGAAAGGGGTTTCTGTTTCTTTTTTGAAAACTTTATTTTATGTGTGTTGGTGTGAAGGTGTCAGATTCCCTAGAACTGGAATTACAGACAGTTGTGACCTGCCATGTGGGTCCTGGGAATTGAACCTTGGTCCTCTGGAAGAACAGCCAGTGTTCTTAACTGCCAAGCCATCTCTCCAGCCCCCGTGGTTTCTTTTCATAGCAATAGAATGGTAACTAAGACAAGAAGGCAGTTTGATGCTCCATCCATTTCATAAATTATCAAAAGGAGCTTCTACTTTGGAGTTTGTTACTTTCCCGGCCACAGGTTTTTTCATAGTACTAGACATGTGTTCTATCCTCTGGGAGTGGATTTTAAATCTAATCAGAAAGTGGTTGGTTCCCCCCCCATAACATCCATGCCACTATTGTACCCATGTGCATCTCTAGCCCCATGTCTCTACTGTAGTTCAGAGGGTGCAGAGATCAGCCACATGGAAAGCTACTATTTTAGACACTTCATATAGAGATATTCTAGATAGAGTTACCCTATATTAGAGGATACGCTTCTCCCAGATACCCTAAGTTTTAAATACACACACACACACACACACACACACACACACACACACACACACACACACATGGCTGCTCAGTGATTAAAAGCTGTTGTTCTTTAAGGGACTGAGGTTCAATTTCCCAAGCCTATGTTGTGGCTTACACCATCTACTCCAATTCAAAGGGGCCTGATATTCTCTTCTGACCTCCCCAGATACCAAGCATACTTGTAATATACATGCATATATGCAGGCAAAAACACATAAAATAAAATATAATTCTAAATAGCCCAGTATCAGGTATGAAATTTCTCCCTTTAAATTGTTGTCAGGAGAGTCCCATAGGTTTCCCTAAAAAATAGAAGGTTTACTGTTGCTTCTCACAAGAACTTGATCCTATTGCTGGCTGAATGTGGTGGCACACACCATTAATCCCAGCACTAGGTTGGCAGAGGCAGGCAGATCTCTGTGATCTAGATCATCCAGATCTACATAGTAACCTCCATGTCAGTCAAGACTATATGTAGTGAGACCCTGTGTCCCAAGATTTTAGGAAGTGATTTTTGTATAGAGACACAGATGAGTCTAGGTAGGGCCAGTTCTACCCCAGGTCCCACAGTCTTGACTGCTTCAAATCTCCAAAAATTTGAAGAGATTGTAGAGATCTCCATCTTCCCATGAGCTCCTCTGTGTTGTAAACATGTCTGCTTTAAACATTGAATGAGTGACGCTGAATACACTCACGTTGTTGGCCAAGTTCACTGACCACATGCTCCCTTTGGCTTAGCTTGGTTTAGTTACCTTTGGTTACTATTTACATACTCCAGAAAAGAAAATTAAAAAGTAAACATTGCCTTTGCTCTGAAACATGCTCTCTTGCCCTTTTTAATTCCTACTCTACATTTTCAAATACATTAAAAGCACCTAACTCTTCCAGGATCTTTGGTGCAGTGCCCATAATCAAGTGTAAATTCTCCCATAAAATTTTAGGATCTCTCTCGTCCTTCATGCCTCCTTCTACTTTGACGTATGACTGTCTTTGACAAGATGCTCTTTTTGCTTCTGCCCTCTGTTGATCTTGCACTCCAGGTGGAATATTATGTGCTGTCTGGAGCCGTTTAAGTGATGTTTACTCAGCTTACCTGAACACAGAGCACAGGAAGAACTTAATCATAAAATTATTGTTATCATTGATAGAGACTGACCTGTTATGACCCACTCGATATATTAAAAGTAAATTCAATAAGTATTGTGAAGGCCCCCCTGTGTGTCACTCAGCTAGGCAATAGAGTTATGAAAACTTAAACCCTCTTTCTCTTCAAATTGTTTTGACCTCGGTTAGACATACCATCCACAGGCGGAATAGAAAAGTTTTGATGGTGTTTGGTGGGAGCTGATGACAGAGACTAGAATAAGAAAAGAAGGGGAAAGTAATTTAGATAGGAAATACATGTAGGGATGGTTGTCTGTGCTTTACCCCAGAAGCACAGCTCCTCATAGGCAGCAGGTAGCTACTAGGTACCTGCACCACCCCCCGGGGGTGTGGCCGAAGGGAGACCCCCCTTAAGACCTGGGATGCATGTGTGCTCACTCTCTTGGCTACCTCATGGTCTTGCATGCTGGATATTGGTGCTGTGGATCAAGGCAGAGTTCACCAGAGAACCATGTTAGATCACGCCCTTATGCTTATTGTGAGTTAACCCAGAATAAATCTCTTCAATTATCAGATAGACTCTGTGGAATTGCCTCATTGAACATATGAGATGAATGCATGAAGAAGTAGACACTTTTCACATGAGGCATGAGAAGTAGAGGCATTTTAGGCTGAAGAAAGGAATTTCAAACAAAGGATTAATGTGTTTGTGTAAGGAAGACTAGCATGAGAATGGCACATTGTTTCCTAGGATTGAAAGTTCATAGCAGTGTAGACCCAGGCTTAAATTATCACTGTCACCCTGGGTTACAGCTTATGTGGGATGTGGTCATAGAAATCATTTTCCTGAGGCTTCCTGTCATGAGATAGGAGCCTCTCAGCTAAACCATTAATGACTCAACTGATACCTAGTGCTCTTCAAGTCCCTGAATTACAGCCAATTTAAAGGACTGTTGCCACCCACTGAGATCTTGTATTGTAATAGGAATATATCATTGTTTGAGAGTTGTTTTGACAAATTCATTTGCTCAAGTTAGGTACTTGCCCACCACCCCTTCCTGCACTCTGTCCTGTAAGCCTCAACATGTACTCCATATTTTTAAGTTAAATCAATGATATTTTGTTATAGATAATTGGTGGAATTGGGATACCTATTTTATATTTTGTTTTACAATATGTAAACTTAAAATATACATTAATAATAATGATTCCTGGTCATTTTATCTCTAGGTAATATTGTAACATTATATGGCTTTTAATAGGTCTGTAAGGGTCTCCACAGATATACTAAAACCCCCAGAAAGAAATTGTGTTTTCATTTAGAAAAATATTCTGTCTGTTGTTGTAATCACATAAATAAATGCATGTGGATAATGCTATAAAGTATAAAACTTTGGCAATATGAAAGTATAGACTTATATGTAACTAAGATGAAAACTAGTAATAGATTTTAGTATTTACCAGGATTAAAACAGCATTAAAAGCCTTTGTTTGTTTAGTTCTCACAATATGTGGTTTCACCAGCAAAGCAAACCTCCTTGGGGCTGATTGAGTCAGCTCTTGAAAAGGCGGTGAGCCATGCTGGTGCCATTCATAGTTGTCCCCATTAAATTCCTTCTCGGAATTAGGTCATACATGGGCACTGGCTGAGCGAGGCACAAAGTGTCTCTCATAATGATTGCGATAATTGTTGGTGCTGACCACCCTTGCTTCTCTCCTCTTTCCATCTTTTCATATGGTATTTTTCTTCACTGGTGTATTTGTCCATGCATCAACAGGCATTGATTTGCTCTGATAGTCACTCGGGTTAAAGGCTGCAACATTACCAACCAATCGAAGGCCAGAATATACTGCTGTGTCTTGACCACCCATGTGTCTATACCCTTAGCAGAAGGCCTGCCATGCTAATATTCAGTAACTGAATATTTATTTTTAATTAAACTGAATTTATTTTTAATTAAAAGTGAATGACAATGTGGACATTTAATAGATTTGAAATAATGGCTGAGTTCTGAATATGCTACTCTACATGGTTAATATTGTTATAATTGTAGTTTGGAATGTTAAACTTTAACACATTATGTAATTTTATTATATATAATATGTATAGTATACATAGTGTATTTTATAAATATATACCCATAGATTATTTCACATTGGTCTGCAGTAGTGGAAGAATTAGATTAGAAGCAATTTTCTAAACAAAAGAAATATATTACCTCACATAGTTATGATTTTGTGTTAAGATATGATATCCACTCTTGGCATTTTTCAAGAATACAATATATTAACTATAATCACCATGTTGTATAAAAGATCTCTTAGCTTATTTTTCCCAACTAACTAAAGTTTTGCATACTTGGACCATTATCTCTTCAATTCTCCATTCTAAACATTCTAGCCCACAGAAGCCACCATACTTGAGTCTGTCCATCAACTGGTGAATGGAATTATTTAGTATGACCACCTGTCTTCCTGGAAGATAAAGCTTCTTACATATTTTCTGATAGTTCTTCCCTTTCCAGATGTTCTCTGGATTTACAAAAGGACTAGGGTTATGCCTCCTGGCATTGATGGTGGAACGCATCTGTTGAGAATGAGATGGTATGGTTTAAGGTACCTGGCATTGAAGTCCATGACTGGGAAAATAATCAACAAAGTGTTGTTGGATTATCTCTACTGCCTCAACAGCAGCCCCGTCTCTCTCTGTGCTGTGGATCCATGTGGCTTGGCTGAAACTCTGGTCACTGTGTTCATTTCTGACATTTCATCCTTGACACCATTTTAGTTCTAGTGTGACTGGCCCTGTTGGGTTCCTCAGAAGGTTCCTCAGACTTCTTTCCAGAGTCTAACAAAGAAATGGGGTTGAAGTCCTTCCGTACACCCTCCTTAACCCTCCCCCAAAATTAGGTGCCATTCTCCAATATATCCTTTGTGACTGAATCTTGTGGGTGACAGACGGGAAGAAGGAAGTCCTGATTGCTGCTCTCATTCACTGGGTTCTTTTGCCTTCTCTTGCTTCTAGTCCAAGAAAACTTCGCCATTATTATATATCAGACAACACTGTGTAGCCCCAGGATCATCGTCTCTTCTTTCCAGAATTGACATTAAAAGAATATGATTAGTAGAGAGGAATAAAACCACATTGATTTTAATATTTTCCAAGTATTATGTGCGTAAGATTCATTTTACCCTAGAGAATGCTAAAGCTCAAAGTGGTTAAAGTAACTTGCAAAATAGCAGAGCCCTGATTCAAAGACTGGCTATAAAACATAGTGATAGCACCAGATGGCTTGGAGTTTTTGAGTGTTTTAAGCTTCTCATATCTCCTCACAAGCTTTAAACACCAAATATTGCTTATCAAATTTAAAACGTAATTTGGTAGTACTTCTCCAACCTCCTTTCATGTTCAGCACATGAGACCAGAAGCAATTGCCCTAATTAATTAGTTTTACAAAACACACTGTAAAAGTGAATTAATGATTAGATGAAATTAAAATCTAACCGAGACAAGCAATTCTGTCACTTTTCACTCGTGGTGGGGAGACCTTTGTTTCAGTTAAGTATTATCTGTGATATCAAAAATGCATAATTATCATTTTAAAATGTGTTTGACTTAATTTTGAAAAAGAGCAGAGAATGGTTTCACATTTAAAACTACTGGTTGAGGACTAATGAACTGGAATCTATATTATTTAAAACCTAATTGAGTTTGAGTTTTTAAAATAAGAATTTTTTCTAAGAAGAAATGATTTTTCAATGTGCATAACAATTATTTAAAAGAGAGATTTTTTTTTTAACCACCGGGTTGTTCTAGACTACTGCTAGAAATAATGTCACAAAAATAGTCATGAAGTGGACTATGCCTGGCTCTTTGATCACCATGTTCAATGCATGCTGACTGTCTCTTCAAATTAATTGCACATGTCCTAGTTGCATGTGGTCTCCTCCAGCCAGTCCATCTTAGTAACCCTATAGCTCCCACTGCTCTCCTGGTGATGCTTCCAGTCAAGGCTATCTGTGTCTAGCAAAGCTCTGCTGCCACTGATGGTCTCTTTGGAGCCCCTCTGCTTATCAATGGCCATATATACAGAGCCAAGACCCACAATTGCCTGTTTGTGTCTCATGATGTCTGCCATTTCTCAAGGAGCTGGATATTTTTCAGCCAAGGTGACTGAATGGGCCTAGTACTGTTCATGGTCTGATTTGGGGGCACCATGGAGATTTTATTGAGGTCACTCTTTCATATATGTCATGCTTTTTATGTTGTCTTTTTTATGTAAAAGGCTGTGAGACTGTAGCAGAGGGATGGGCTAAAAATAGATAACACACTATAAGCAAAAATTTCCCTGTGATACTGAATTCATTATCCATCATGCAAACCTATCTCAACTCTTTCCTGCCCTAAGTACTTTTCCAGGGAGTTTTTCTTTCCTTATGCAGCATGGCCTCTGTGAGTCTATCTAGGTTTCAAGTGAAGACATCTGCTGTCTTTTTTCCTGACCTTCTCCTCATGTTTACCACTGCTGGGTTAAAATCTTTTTTATATCACACGTCTACCTTGAATTCAAGGGTCTGAATTAAGTGCAACATCTCTCTTCATCTTCCATCTTTTCAATACAAAGAATCACATTTACCCAGTTACCTATTTAGAAACAAAACATTTCCCACATCATCTTTCTCAAACTCACCAATACTCGTTTCCATCTTCTCATAAATCCTGATTTCTGCTTCCTGTGCTTATTGTACGTCTGTTTGTACCTTGTTCCTACTCTCTTAGCTCTGGGCATTGCCTCTTGCCAAGATTTCTGAAAGACAGATCTTGGGAGACGGCTCAATAAGTAAGTACTTGCCATATTAGCCTGAGGACCTGAATTCGGATCCCTAGCACCCACATAACTATTGAGTATGGTTGTGTGTCTGTAATCCTAGTACCGAGGAGGCAGAGACACCAGAGTCCATGAGGCTCAATAGTCAACCAGTTTAGAAGAATCACCAAACCCCAGGTTCAGTGAAAGTCCTTGTCTAAAGAAATTAGGTGGATAGTGACTACAGCAGACACTTGACGTCATGGTCGGTCTCCATGTGCATGCACATTCCCCACATACACAAGCACAGGAGCACGCACAGTAAACAAACATAAGGTGTCTGCAATAACCTTGATCACCCTCCCTGTCTTCTTCCTCCTCTACCTTATAGAAACTCTTTGCTTAAAACTTGTACATTTTTCTTTTGCCTCAACCTAGTCTGGCCACAAAGATGTCTTTTCCTCTTTTGATACTGGTACTCTCTCTCTCATCTCCTGAATTTTCCAAATACCATTCCTTATGCAAGGAAGGATTGCTATATTTTTATCTAATGGGTGACCAAATTATGTTTGGTCCAGAGCAGAGGACCTTAAAGATCTCACGGCAAGCAGATTCTCTGAATATATTTATCTTTTACTAAACAGGTTTGCCTCATTCAACATTTTGTTGATGTTTTCTAAACAAAAAGCTGACCTGAAATTGACATCTGCATATGAACCTACAAGATTTGTTTTCAGGTCTTGGCAGGAGCATTCAGTTCTTGTCTGCCACTGGCATCACAGGACTGTGCTCCCTGGCTGGAGAGTGTCACCCCCTTTGACTTGCATGGCACCCTGAAGATGCAGCCGATGCCAAGAGCAGCAAATGCATTATAGGAAGGGAAGCACTGTACAGCTTTCAGCCAGCCAAGTCCCTCGAATCAAACCTGGCAGGAGTAGAGAGACAGATGTCACTGTCAGATTGCTCCATCATCCTTGATGTGACCTACCGCGAGGTGTTCTGATTTCATTTCTAAAAGCCTGAGTAATCTTTACAAGTTGAGACAGTGAAAAGGAGAAAACAATTTTATGGCTTGGCAAGGCCTGTGATGTATACTCCACCTAGCAACAGACCTGGGATCTCCAGGGTTGACGAGAGCATCTGGCTGCCATCTACAGGAGGCTGGGAGCATGCCAGCTTTAATAATTACAGTCAGCTTGCCCACCATCCCGCATCACTTCCATCAGATGACATACTTTCACTGCTGTTCAAAAGCATACCATGCATGATTACTGGGAAATTCTGTGAGGCAACTGTCTCAGCCTAGAAATGGTAACAGTTTATGGGTATGTGAAAGAAAATAATAGCACAGTGAAGTTTGAACAGTGTCTTCAAAATGACAAGTTAGATGTTAAAATTGCTAATTACTACTCAAGCAAATTTAATTATTTTAATTCATATAACTCACATTGTCTTTCAAGTTTATTCAATGAGAAAATACTTATTTTAATTTAATCTAATATTTTTATTTTCTGTTACTATAACTAGATATTCTAAGACAAATATGATCTGAGACATATCAACCCCACACAAAAAAGAGACTTTTATCTGGTACATGTTGGATTTTATAAAGGCTAAAATATAATTAAAATATCAGATAAGCACCAATTGTTTATAGATATTTCACAATATTACATTATTTCATAATATACACATTATTTCACAATAATATTTTATATACATTAATTGTGTATATATTTCACAATATTGAATTCTTTCATAACATACACATTATATACACATAATATATAATATAATATACATATATTATTATTGTGAAATAATTATGAAACAGAAGATTCCCCCTTTATTTAAACTTCTTTTAGTTTCTTATATTCACAGGATTCCTCGTAATTTTATTAAGAAATTTGAGAGTTTCAGCCATTTTTTTAAGTAGTTTTACTCTTCCATGCTAGTTATAGAGTTTGTGGAAGAAATGTCCTAAGATTGATTGCTCTTTCAAAAGAAACCAACACTCCAGAGGGGAAATTCAGGGAGGTATGGTCAACAGTGGAAACTAGCACCTGTATGCACTCGGTCACATTCATGGGGAAGTTCTATGTAGTTTGCTCAAGCTGACACACTTGATCCTTGTAAACACTCACTTAGATGGGTGCTCTTAAAATCCCTCCTTCCATGAACAAAGAAACTTATGTCTGCTGCAGTTAAAGTAGAAGTTTCCCAAGGTCACAGCTAGCATATGAAAGAGAATTCAAACAACTCAGACATCCACTGCTGGCCTTCTGAAACACCGTGAGAAGGAATTATTCCTTTTAAAAAGAGTTAAATATCACCCAATAAATTCAATGCCTAACCATAATAATGACAATTCTGTGAACTGTCTAATACCCCTACAACAAACTCCTGTGTAACCAGCAGAAATTAACCTCTGTTGTTTGTAGCATACTGATGACACAGCAAACCACAAATAGTTTACGGATTCATTTCCCAGATAGAATAACCATAGGAGCATTTCTGGCATGAATAAAACAATACTCCTATGAAGGAGTAAGAAACGGATAAAATGAGAAAGTAAGAAATGATAAAATTAAGCAAAATATTGAAGAAGATATGTACGCCAGATATGGTGGCACACAGTGGTAATGCCAGCACATAATGGTAATGCCAGCACCTGGGAAGTAGAGGCAGGAAGATCAGGAGTTCAAGATCATCATTGGCTACATGGAAAGTTTGAGTTTAGCCTGAGCTAAGACCCTGTTTCAAAGACAAAAAGCAAAGCCTGAAGCATACACATGGTTGGAGTTCTTAATTAAGAGATAAACAAAGATTGGCTTACAGATTCATTATCTAGGCTATCATTCAAGAAAGCATTCATGAAATTAAAAACATGAAAAGTGTTCTGGCCACTCAGACTACACAAGAATCAATGAGAAATAAGAACCTAACAGTGGCTGGAGATAGGTTTACCACCAGCCAGTTGTCTGTGCCAGATTAACTGAAGAAACATACAGTAGCATGTCTGTATGTACATAACAAATTAATAAATATTAAATGCTATATTTTGAAAAGAGATCTTGCCTCAAATGCCCCAAATGATATTCACTATCAATGAGCCAGCAAATGAGCTCCCAAAACTAAAAATTATACACTCAGATTACAACGCTACATCTTAAAAATAAAATCAACCTGGCCGTTTAAACATACCCTGAAGAAGGTAGACAAAAAACGCGCATGTCTCAGTCACAAGTGATACAATTCTGTTTCACTGAGATGTCAGTTGTGACTCTAAAGGCACTGGTGCTCACTGTTGAGCTTGAAAAGCTTTGAGAGGAAAATGGTGGGAACAAAGAGTCACCGTATTAAGCTAGGTGTAAAGTTTCATGAATCAGCATGACATTAGCATGGGGATGATGATGAAGTACATAGACAGAAATCCATGAAAATTAGGGAGATTGAAGAACCCCAGGCCATCCCCTGAACAGAAATGTTATTGTCCTCCCTCACCAAATCTCTCTAGGTCTAAGTTTGGAAAGTGGTTACAAGGCGTTTTTACGGTTTCAATTTCATAACTCATTGCTGATTAAGTTTATTTAAGAAAATTAAAATGCCTAAGAAGAAATACATATGAAAAGACATCTGTACACTTCATTCAAATTTGTTAAAGATGCTTCAAACTTTTGTAGTCTTAGATGAATCTATTTGCAACAGTGTAATGGAGAGTGTGTTTAACCTTAGGTGATCATTCATTTAAGTGATTCCTTTGTAAAAACACTTCTTACTTGAAATAAGAGACATAAGTTTGGAGATAGAGAAATGGCTTAGAGGTTAAGAACACATACAGTCCTCACAAAGGACTGGAGTTTGGTTCAGGCAGGTCACAGCCACCTGGAACTCCAGATTCAGGAGCTCTGACACACTCTGCTGGCCTTCTTGGGCTCATTACACACACACACACACCCACACACACACACACACACACACACACAATTTTTGAAACAGGGACAAGTTTAAAATTGGTTGTTTGTCTTCTATGATTCAGGTTTAAAATAGCATAAATAGTTTTAAAAAAATATAACACAAAATAAACCACAAGCTGAAATTTAAGAGTATCTTAAAATAACAATACATAAATCTTATAGTAACACAATGAAAAAAGAGATAAAAAAAAACTTCAAAAAAGAATAAAAGTGGAGCAAAAAATTATAGTCAGAAAATTTTGAGTAGAAAACAGAGAAACAATAGAATTAATGCATTCAAAGAATATTGATAGAACCATAAAACAACAGGCCACTAAGTACAGCCTGTGAAGGAGAGTGTGGTTACCGTGTGGAATAGAGAACAGTGGTAAGAAAGTATCTGTCGGATAGAAAACTTGGAACACTGACTGTGGAAGGACTTTTCTCGTCACTTACAGAATGAGTCTGCAGGCACAGCTGATAATTTCCCAGAAAAACAGATCATCCCAAAACAACACTAAGGAAAATGGAAAAGGCTGTCCAAAGGCTGAACAAAGATAGTTCTCCAAAAGAGCCTGCTCTGTTTGAGAATATGAGCCATAAAAACTCAAGAGGGAAAGCCTATCAAGTCTTTAATGCAACATATTTTCTTTCAATAGTTTTCTAAACGTTTTCAGTTCAGAAAAAAACAAACACAAACTACAACAACAACAACAAAAAGCTAGCATTCACTTCTCTGTGAACAAATATAATGTGAAACAGTAACCAATATTTAAGAAGAAAATCTATAGACTGAAAAAAATCAAGATATATTATTGGAATAATATATATTATTATATTAAAGGAATTCAGCCTATTTTAAAATACCCTTTTGAACCGGGTGATGTGGTGCATGCCTTTAATTCCAGTACTCAGGAGGCAGAGGCAGGCAGATCTCTGTGAGTTTGAGCCCAGCCTCAGTTACAGAGTGAGTCCCAAGAAAGGCGCAAAGCTACACAGAGAAACCCTGTCTCAAAACAAAAACAGAAACAAAAACAAAACAAAACAAAATCCTTTTGAAATTGAGTGAAATAATGGAGTGTTTTGAAAACAAGATACGGATTAATATATTTACCATATTAGTAAGAATATATTCACTTCTACTGATTATAAAGAAAAAATTCTATTCATGATTTTTTTTCAGTTCAATATAATAGCAACTTTTCTAATATTGTAAGTTTTAACTGACATTTCAGCGCGAAAGCAAACATAGTATTAAACAAAAACTTTTCCATTAAAAGAAATAAATATAGACACCAGGCTTTCAGGTATCAGCATATCACCTTCAGCTCCCTATCATCCTTCAGCATTTGCTTTGGAGCAGCTGGACTGGACCCTTCAAACATTTCTTTTCTGCAGCTACAGGAAGCTAAGCATTTTCAGTGGATGGCACTAGAGAAACCCTGCAGGTGGAAAATAAATTTCTTACTTCTTTCTAAAAAAAAACAAAACAAAACAAAACAAAAACAAAAACAACAAAAAAAACCAAAACCAAAACAAACAAACAAAAAAACTGTTGTTGATCCAGTAGTCAGCAGTGGAGATGGGGTAGCTAGGAGGTACTTTTCTGGGCCCATAGTGGAAGACATGCAGCTGGAGGTAGAGCTGGACTAGCTCCCTCCCCGACTTCTTGATGTAGAACACAATGTCTTTGAATTGTACTCCTTGGGTCCAGTTACCTGACTGCCTCAGTGAATGTGACCTTTGAAGGGTGTTTCTTGAGTACAATGGAAGACATAGGTCCTTGCCAAGAAGTCTCTTGTCACTAGTACCCTGTAGATATGGTTTCTGCCTTTCTGGGGACTGTGAACTTCTTCATTTGGTGGACTCCAGCTCCACATTCTTCGGTGAGGCCTCATCTTCAGCAGTGGAGACAGACTGCCATTTCTTCAACACCCACCCTCAACCCAGTGTTGCCTTACAGAGTTTTCTGACTTTACTGTTGTTATTTCTTGTAAAGTTTATATGACTCAACATTAAAACGGTTTAACTTCTGTGTGATTTCTTTCACCTGTTTTGATCAACATACATTAAATATATCAGGTATACTAGTCACTGCAATTATAGAGGAAAAGTAATACTAGAGCTAAATAAGATGTCATTGTATGCTCTTAGAGAAATGAATGTTGTCAGCCAAAAATACTACTAAGACTAAATAATTCACTAAATCATAGAATATAAAATTATTATGAATCTATAATTAGTTTTCATATAGAAAATCCTATAAGGATATCTGTAATTTTTTTTTTAAAGGCACATTAGATAAACAGGAAAATTCTTGGAACAAACCTTAATAAGAGCACATAAAAATTGCATAAGGAAATGTACAAGACACACTTGTGTTGTACAGGAAGCCTTAACCACTCTAAAGTGAATGTATATTTTGAGTAGGAACCTCAGCCTCCAGAAAATTTAATTAGGTTAATTATTTTATTTAATTATTTTATTTTATTGTAAGTGATTATTTTATATGATTAAGAGATATTAAAGTTTCTATAACTAGGTGAAGCAATATTAAACTTTACATGAAAATCAAGGAATTAGAGCCAATAAATTTCTTTACTAGAGAAGACTGATAATGAGCTAAAGAGCTGGGCGATATCAGAGCACAATATTGAGGCTATAATTAAAACAGCTTTGCATCAAATACAGTCATGCAAAAAGACCAAAGGACAGAGCAGAAGTGACACTAAGAGACAGTGGATATGCCTTTAACACAAAATAAATAGGCAACTCAAGTGGGAAAACTGTCAACTGCTGAATGAGTATATCTGACAAAAAATCGGACTATATCTGACATAGCACACCAAGACTGTTCCCAATAAATAAAATGTGTTAATATAAACATGTCTGAAATATTAAAAAGTAATAAAATAACTGTTCTGTAATCTCACTGTGAAAATAACCTTTGAAACTACAGCATGAATTCTAGATGGTAGAGGAGCTCACTAACAAATTCATCTCTGTGGAACTCATAACAGAGCAACAAACCTTCGACACCACGAAAACATCATATGCAAAGTCAAAAGGCATGACACCCTGGGTAAAAGTCCTCTTAACCTTATTGGTACCCATGCATGTGAAGAGGGCACATAAATTAGTAAGAAAACTAATAGCAATCTAGAATAAAACAGATTGTATGGACAGATGTCTTAGAATAAATGAGTCATTAATGGCTCATGAACACACAAAGCTCTCTTTCACACTTAATAAGGGAATCCTAACTGAAAATTATGGGTAACTATGAGCTGGAGAAGAGGAATTTCAAACTTTGCTAACACACCTTGGCAAGGATGTAGAAACAAGTCCTTGCCTCCATTAGTGATAAGATGATGAATTGGTACAAAGTCCAAGTGTGGCATATTGGCATCACTTAATACCCTGGCACCGATTTATGGCTGTCCTTCCAGCAACTTTACTTCTAGGAGTTTATGGGGGGTAGCTTACTTGTGGTTGAACATAGAAGTATTATTCATTATGGCAAATATTTGCAACTGAACTAGTTTTATATATGCAGAATTATTCAAATAGATTATATCACTAATGAAATACAAGTCTGTCATTTAAAAAGGAAACTCTCATTGTTAATAAAGATCTTCAAATGCCTTTATTGGGGGAGAAAAGGTAAGTATGATAGACTAGCACTGTGGTGATGTATGCATTTACTTTACTTACTAGAAAAATAATCTTTGCAAAGATGAAAAACATCTGAGCAATTAACAAGGAAGATATGAAAAGAGAGCAGGCCATGGGCAGGGAAGGAGAGAAAACTTTTCAACATTTACTTTTAAAATTTCTGATATTTTTCTGTAGTTATTAAATTAAAAATAAATATTTTAAAACTATAATAAACATACTCAGGCTGTCTAAAATACTGTAAAGCTCAATTTTAGCTTTAATCTACTCTTGTTATACATTTGTCAACCTGGAGCGATGCAGCACACAATTACATTTTGTCGTTTATTTCTTTGACTTTCCACACGGTAGGTTTCACCAAAAATTTTGTCTCAGAACTCATGCACAGCCTGCTAATTCCCATATACAATAATACAAAGCCTTCATTACTGACACACGGCCTCTTTGTCAACACTTCACCATATCTGAAGCTCTCATGTGCTTAGGATCTCCACCTGATGACCAACTGCCTCATGAGTTGTGGGCTTTAGGGGTGGAAAGAAAAGATGACATTTTTGTCTTTCAGTTGCCCTGGTCAAATGCTAGGCACCTGTAACACTGGCTGGAACTTGGAAATACTTTCCATCTCCTCCTTTTAACTGGCTAGAGACTTCTTCCCCAAATCTGAAGATCTTTGGGGTAAGAAACAGAACATAATTAGGACTTTGAATATTTTTGTTTTTTGTTTTGTTTTGCTTTGTTTTTCAAGACAGGGTTTCTCTGTGTAGCTTTGCACCTTTCCTGGGACTCACTTGGTAGCCCAGGCTGGCCTCGAACTCACAGAGATCCACCTGGCTATGCCTCCCAAGTGCTGGGATTAAAGGCATGCACCACCACCGCCCAGCAAAACATTTAATTTTTCTAAAGTTACTATTTTGTATGTGGAAGATGATGCAAAGAATATCTAGAATTGGGGTAAATAACTGGCACATGACTGTGGCAACTGTATCACCTGGGCTCAAACTCCAGCTTCTTTCCTAGCTGGTTCTTTCCAGACAGACATTTACTTAAGCTTTATTTGTACACATCACTACAACTGTACATACTTTGCTTGATTCTCATTAGAATGTAGGTGTTGTGAAAATAGTGTCTAATTCATTGGGCTTTCACACTGTGTTTGTGAGGTAGGAAATGTGAAATCACTTTGAACCACTACTGGCATCTGTGTTCTTGCATTTCCTACTAATATTCCATATACAAAGTTTATCAACACTGAATCCAGACTGAAACAATTTGACCTCAAGTTCTGCTTTTAACATTAATTTGATTTATGTAGTGAATAGCCATCCCAGCATTGGCCTGGAAGTTCCAACCCCCACTGAAGCTTCGGTAATGGTCACGTCCACAAGGCAGGGCAGAGGAGGAAGCAGAAGACACAGGATCGAGAGGAGGGCTCTCTCTCTTGGTTCTGGGACGCTGGACCAGGAGGTAGACTGAGCAGAGTTCTCCAGAGAACACCGCCAGACTGCGCCATACCTTTGCCAGACCCTACAACCAATCCCTTCATTTGTAAGTTACCCCACAAAATAAACCTCCCTTTTAACTACGTGGAGTGGCCTTAATAATTTCACCAATAGATTTATATTTTAGATACATTTTATGAGTTTTAAATCTTGTAACTATAAATATGGAAATCTGAAATATAATCTCTTGTGTACAATTAAATGCTGAGTCATATCTCTAGCCATTTATTGGTTTTCAAATACAGATGCTATTTATGTTTATGTTATAACAGATAAATAATCTTATTATCAGGAGATAAACTATCTCTGCTGTTGAAGTTTTAAAAATATGAGGTTTTAGCAGTTTCTTGTACTGGGGAATAAACCCCAAAATTGCCAATTAGAATTATCCCCTTAAAGAAATGTGCTTACAATAAGTGCAAAGCATTTAACTGAACCCCTAAATGCAAATAATTATTAGATATCAATGTGAAAAATATGAAGGACCCTAAATCTGGTAATGATGATGTGTACCTATAATCACAGCTCTTGGAAAGTAGAGATAGCAGAGTCAGAAGTCAGATCATTTTCAGCTACATAGTGAATTTGAGGCAAACCTAGGCTATATGACACCCTATCTCCAAGAAAACCAACCAAATGAAATTTAATTAATTAATTAAGAGACAAGTATGTTGGCACAATCTAGAATTCTAGTGCATGGGAAGCAGATGTGGAAGGATCAACATTTGAGGTCAATCTGAGCTACACAGTGATACTCTGTCTCAATGAATTAAAAAAAGAGGTATTAATTGACTCTGCCAAGTTGAAATCTGACAGTTAGTTACACAAATATTTAGTTTTGAAAAGTTAAACATCATATTCCTTATTCTGTTTGGCTAAAGCCTAGGGGGCTGCTCATCAACACGTTGCTCTCCCCCACTACAGTGTCCAGGACAAGTTTACATCCCCTGGTTCCCTTTCTCTTCACCCCATGGCTACATCATTGAAACCTCATCTTGACTTGGCAGCAACAGAATGGCTGACTTGGCTTTTGATTTCAGACAACTACAACGTCCCCTGCACGTGCCTCCTACCTTAAAGTGCCCTCCTCCAGCAATGACGCCTCAGAATTCATCTTGGATCACTCTCACCTTGTTGCTGAGTCTGCTTCTCTACTAGACTCTGAATTTCTCAAGACTTAGGCTTTCTCTTCAGTGAAATCAGCCTCTTCTCTTACTGGTGCCTTCAACTTTACCCTGTGTCACGAGAATTTGTTTCCTCTAGGTCCACAGTCTGTTCATTCCTGATTTTGTTCCTCTTTATGAATAGCTGTGTGTTTCGTCTTCTGCATCCAATGTGCCAGGCACCGTCCTCCACCCTCCACCCTCCTTTGTAAAATGGTCTCGTTATTTTAAGTAAACTGTACATTGTCACTGGGATCCTTTTCATGACTCTGAAATTATTTTGGGTCCGTACATTAGAAAAAACTCAAATGAGCATCATAGCGTAACCAAAAATCTATTTACTTTGGGGGAATAAGTGACCTGAATGGAAAATCAGTTCTTTTGACCAGCTGTGTTTCTGTTGACAAGTCATTTTCTGAGCTTCACCAAATTGTTATAAATATGAAATGGAAGAGATAAAAAGCTATTATGTTGGCTCCAAAAGCAATGGCATTGCTGCTCCCACTACTGTCATTTCTATGTGGAACAGCACTTCCTTTACCGTGTTAGATAAATGGAATGTTTGTCACAAGGTGTTTAGTAAGAATATAGGCCATATTTCCAGAAGCTAGGAAACTGTGATTTTAATTTTAAAAATGAAAAAAAAAATTAAATATAAAACTATGGAGACTAACATAGTTCACCATAAAATGTTGAATTAGATGGCAGTTCTCATGAAGAGAAATTCTCACATAAAAATAATGGCTCACTGTTTATTCAAGTGTTTCTCAAAGAAACATTAGTATCAGTTGATTGCACCCATGGCAAGTTACAAGGACCCTGCTCTAATCTCATTGTGTTACCACTGATGAAAGATTTGGTTCTATGAATAGGGAGAACTTAATTAGGGTCTTTTCAGAATTACTCAGATTCCATATATTTTCCCTGTGACCATTGTGTGTGGTATCCACAGGCAACTACACTGAAATCTTTGGAGACTTTACACATCGGGGATGTTTAATGGAAAAGGCTAATGACCAGAAAGTGTTAATGAGTTGGAAACAGATCTCCTAGCTATGATAAAGAAAATATTAAGAGAACAAATTCACATTAGAACTCAATTTGTAGCCAGGCATAGTGGTGCACGCCTTTAATCCCAGCACTCAGGAGGCAGAGGCAGGTGGATCTCTGTGAGTTTGAGGCCAATCTGGTCTACAGAGTGAGTTCCAAGACAGCCAGAGCTATATAGTGAGACACTGCCTCAACAAACAAACAAAACCCCTCCATTTGTTTGCTAAACCATTGTGCAATAGTTTAAGGATGTAAGACCAAAGAGTAGAGATCTAAATTCCTTGTGAAGATTATACAGTTTCCAGAATGTCTTTTGTACAAAGATGAATGAATGTGAAGGATTCTTTAACATGTTCTTTCTAAATTTTCTACAGTTACTTAGCTTACATTATGTTCAGCCCAAACTCAAAAGTTTGGATGGAAGTAGCAACCAAAGCAGAGCTTAGCCATAGTCATGAAAGCTAGGACTTGGTGAGTCTGACAAGGGCAGCTGACTGCACATGGTCTAGGCTGTTGGTGGTCATGCTGCTGCTCACATAATGACAGCATTTCTAAGATTCCCTACTTTGGGGTATAGACAAGAGACCATTTATATTTAGTCAAATTATTAAATTTCAAAACTGTTAAAAATCCCATCTCTTTTGAGACACAAGGGAGTCTCTTAACTGTGACCCCCCCCTATAAAATCAAAACAAATCATGTACTTTCAACTACAACCTATTTCCCAGCACACACCTTAGAGCCAGATTAAGCTTCCTAGTGCCAGTTTTTCTTCAAGCTGTACATTTCAAATATCTTTCTGCCCCACTTGCTCTTTTTCACTGTAGCCTCACCTAAGAATTATCAGTGACAACCATTTCATAACAGACTCAAAGTTACACTATCCCAGAATTTCTTCCATTAGGGAAGTTAGTCCATTACTTTTTAATTTAGTTTCAAGTAAATTCTCAGGACATGGACAGAAAACAGCCAGATTCCTTGACAAAATTACACAAATGACTTCCACCCTAGTTATGAATACAAAGCATAGAGAAAAGAGCATGGTGACTTTTATTTTTATGAAATCTTACTACCAAATATAAGCCTTTATCTAAAGTGAAGGATGTAGTGGTATTTTCTCCACTCATGTCCTTGGGTTATAGGGCCCAAAGGAGTCAGTGATTCCTGGTGATGTATGTGACCTCATATAAAGGAGCAGGGAGAAGGGGCATGTGGGTTATTTTGAAAGAGAAACATATTTAATAAAAGAGAACCTCTTAAAAAAAACTATGCCTGAATTACAACTTCATAAATCTGAGATCATAAGAAGGCAAGTGATTGAACCTTATAGTAGAATCTGAAGAACAGACTAAAATTTTCTAAGAAATGGTGGTTTTTTTTTTTTTACTCCTTTAGAGGAATAACATAATGATAAAGTTACAAAATTATACACCGAAACTAATATTTACTTGAATTGAAGAAATCACTTCCATATTGAAATATAAATCTAGCACAAGCATGAATTTAACCATGCATTCTTTTAATGTGTAATAATAATCATAGGTCAGACAGGATGTCCCAAACCTTTAATCCTAGCACTCAGGAGGGAAAAAGAGGTAGATCTCTGTCACTCCAGGCCAGCCTAGTCTACATACCCAGTTTTAGGGCAGCTATGGCTACACAGTGGAGCCTTGTCTCAAAAAGTTAAATAATCAACATAATCCTAAAGACTTAACAAGTTTTGTGATTTGTAAAATATATTCTTATATTGCATTCTTTTCTGAGTGTTAGTGAGAATTATGGCCCATACATTGTAATATGGATTAACCTAGATGTGTCTCAGATTTTGATCTGTTGTCCTTTATAAAGTTAATTGGGTTAATTCTGAATACAAGGTATAGTTGTTCCCATCACCTTTTTGGACAGCTCACAAATAATATAATAGTATATATCACTTACAGCTGTCTCCCAGTTATGTGTCTTTGCACAGCCACTTTTTAAATTTGTAGTTTGTGTGTATACTTGTGTGTATGCTTGTGTGTATGTGTGTGTGTGTGTGTAAACATGTGTATATGATGGGCTTGCATGCCACAGCATATATGTGTAGGTCAGAGGACAACTTTGTGGAGCTGATTTTTCTCTTTTTACCTTTATATGGCTCCTAGGGGTCAAACTTAGCCACTAAGCTTGCATGGAAAGTGCATTTACCACTAGCCCCAGATTTCTAGTTTTAACACCTGCTTTAGTGGATCTACATTAATTGTTGGGCATCACACCATTCATCATTTCATGGATATACCAAATGAACCTTGTACTGGAAGTCATGGTTTGAAGAATTTAAGTTGTCACTAGTCCAACTTTAGAGTTAACTTTTAGCTCTTGCTGAATGAGAATGACTTGACGTTGGTAGTATAACAAACTACCAGAGGAAATAAATTTCACAATAAAGTACTCTGCTTAGCACTGTTTTAAATATTTGAATTTTTTAGTTTTGCTTTAAAAAAATCACTAGGGAAAATGTAGATTTATGACAAAAGTGAAAAATGCAAATAAAATATTTAGAGTCAATACTTAGCAAAGATATGATTCAATGAAATATTTTAGAAAGCACTTAAAGGAGGGAATTAATAATGTGTGAGCTGAGGCAATAAGAGAAGTATTTTCATTTATTAGGAATTTAATAATCTTAGGTTGTACCCAAGCAAGTTTTCCTTTTTTTGTGTATGACCTAGATAGGAAGGGCAAAGACTTGAAAAATGTTTGGAAGCCACTTAAAGGAGGTTGTGTTTTTTACACAGGTAATTGGGACTAGAGGATAGAAGGTGAACATATCCTATGTATTTGTGCTTAATTGGTACAAGCAAAGCAATACGTTGATACTTGTGAAGAAGTTCTGCCACATCCCAGGCAAACTCTAGAACCACTGGATGTACCATGCATATGCAGGAAAATGCAGGATTCTTGACTCCAGAGATTTGGTGTCCAAAGGCTTGGGGTGGGACAGAATCTGTTATTTTGCTTAGAGACAGATGTTCTATGGAACATCCTTTGAAAAACAGTGCTAAGTAGTATGGCAGATTTATCATTTCCTGCTAAACAAGAAAGGGAACTGGTTTGAAGAGTAAAATGAATGAAAATAACCCTGAAATGTGAAATGTAAATTTGCTCCATTTGCAGAAATTGCCAAAGTTGTGCAGACAAAGCAGCTGTGCTTTGCATATTTATAAGCAGACATTTACATTTGCACATAGGGCTTATACTCAGTCTTTTTACTCACTGGGTTTAATGTTTTAACTGCTGAGACCTTCTCTTATAGGTTCACAGATGGTGTGAACATAGCTAAAATGGTGGGTATAGACTTTAACACCAGATTGCCTGCATTCAGATGCCGGGATGCAGCAAGGAAAGTGTGAACCCAGGCAAATTCTTTAACCTCATTGTATGTTGGATGTGTCATTCGTAAAACAGAAACAGTGAGAATATGTAGATGGTGCAGATGATTCAGACAGCTGATTATTTAATATGATAAATGTTTCTAAAAATCTCCTGGATTGTCATAAGTCTTCAAACACTTACTCATAGTTGTCACCTGGTAGATATCTTTTTAAATTTATATTAGGTTGAATGGACTGTGACAACACATTTTAGGATGAGCTGAAGGCTCATTGTATAATCTAAAATATGAACTGCTAAGAAGAGTGAAGAAAGAGAATGAAGCTAACCTCGGGATACCCAGCCCCCTAAATCCCTTTTCCAGTATTTTCTTTTACTCTTGATATTTTAAAATTTTCTAATTATGTGTCCTTATTTTGGGAGGAAAAAAAAGAATTAACTAAAAAACAACTAGGGAAATAAAAAAACTTCCAGCTTGTCTTCTCTTTTCCTTGAATCCATGCTTTTCATTTTTTTTCCTATTCCTTCCTTATTCATAATTTTTCTTGAAACCGAGATGGAATCAATCATTCTGTCCTAGCTTCACCATGTTCTACCATGTATCCAACCATATTCCCTTCATTTTTGTGACTGGATGTTCAGGATACTGGTATTGTAAGGCAGATATTTGTTGGTCAGCAGAAAAGTGTCAGTTTTTGAACCAGGATTGAATACTAAGTGTCATGTCATGCAAAAAATCTGGGGAGAAGAGCCTTCAGATTTGAGGCCAACTTTTGGAGAAAGGTGATAAATTAACAATAACAAGAGGAATCAGGTTTTCTGTTAAACAAAACATAATGGTAAGGCCATATGTAAAGACCTCCCATCATTAAATGATGGGATTTGGCTGGCAGAAGAGTCCACTGACCAGAGATGTTTTGCGGGACATCTACAGCCATTGTTAACTTCCTTTCTTGCATCTAAACTGTCTCAGAAATTCTAACAAGACAGAGCATTTGATGGGTCTTTCAAATAGTATGAAGGTCCCATGTATTTTGCTGAATAGAATAGAAGCACAATCATTTCTGCAGAGCATCATTCTTAATAATGTGAGTCAGAAAAATAAATAATCATTCTCCCTTGGTATAACAGCAAATGGACTTTGTAATGAGTATTGCCACTGAAGGCAGCAGCCATGGAGACAAGGCATTGTGAATGAAAGAATACCCATACCTTGACAACACATCATGTGTTATATAACTTTAGATGCTTTTAAGAACTACTTTAATTGTTGTGTTGAACAGAATAATATTTAATAGCTTAACCTTTTAGTTGATTAAAAAAGTGAATTGCTGGGAGGAGGTTTAAAAGAGGGAAATGCATTGGAAACATTATTATTTATTAAAACAGAGATAAAATGTAAGAATAAAAGTGATGGCCAAAGGACTTCTTATTCTAAAGTTTGTTGTTTAGATGGTCAGGGCTGGGGATGTCTTTCTGTATGCTGTGAATGTGTTGCTCTGATTGACTGATAAATAAAATACTGATTGACCAGTAGCCAGGCAGGAAGTATAATATAAGTGGGATAAGAGAGAGTAGAATTCTGGGATGTGGAAGGCTGAGTCAAGAGACACTGCTAGCTGCTACCATGAAAAGTAAGATGTAAAGATACCAAGAAGCCATGAGCCACATGGCAAGGTATAGATTTATAGAAATGGGTTAATTTAAGATCTAAGAACTAGATAGCAAAAAGCCTGCCACAGCCATACAAGTTTATAAGTAATATAAGTCTCTGTGTGTTTACTTGGGTCTGAGTGGCTGCAAGAGCCAGGTGGACATAAAACTCCAACTACAGGTCAGTTTTATCTTAATTTTGTGTCAAATATTAAAATTAGGTCTAGAGAAATAGTTCAGAAGTTAAGAGCAACTACTGGTCTTCCAGAGGACATAGGTTTGGTTCCCAGCACCCATATCAGAGAGCACACAACTGCCTATATCTCCAGCTTTGGGGAACCTGATGCCCTCTTCTGGCCTCCATGGGTACCCATATATATGTGGCATACCTACAAACATACATATTTCTAAAATTACTTTAAAGAAATCATTAAAACTGATCTACTTTATAGACTACAACAGTTCTCAAATATAAATAAAATATATATTAATAATTGATAGAGTCTAAGGTGACAACTTTGTATAGAGATTTTTCTTTGTTCTTTTTTATCTTTTTCAGCATTCAATATTTTTTCTTTACAAAAGCTTATTCTTTTGTATTCACACATTACTTATAAAAAATTGACTATAGCAATTCCAGGGGAGAACTAACCTTTATGATTTATTACTGCAGGGTTTGTCTCTTGGCAAGGTGCTGGAATGGTTCATATTAATGGGAGCATGATAGCTCTGAAAGAAAACCAGCTCAAGGCATTATAAATCATGGGGTTCTAAAACATTTATAAATGAATGAAAAGGCTCAGGGGCTGACATGAATTATGAGGCTCATTATGGCACTGTAATTTCTCCAGTAATGTCTCAGAATGGCATGACACTTCCTAAGAAAAGTGGTTAAAACTTCCATTACATTATTTTTCTACTGGTGATTGGCTATGGTCAATGAGGAATGTGGCTTATATCCCTGGGGTACACGTGGCAACGTACCCTTTTCATGTAAACATTTCCATCACCAACCATCTTGCAAAACTGCTTTCTTTCATGGGCCACACATTCCTATTGACCTTCAAGAAATAACAGGCTCGAAGACAATGATAGTATTTTTAATCTTCCCATTTCTTAAGGTATAATTCAGATACTGCTCTTGTTATCTTGCCACCGACTCAGGCTGACACCAACTCAGTGACATTGATAAAGCTGTTTCCCAAATTAAAAGAGCACAGATTATTTAGTTAATTATAAGAAGCATGAGAAGGAAAAAATAGTATGAATTACTTATTAGTGCAAATAGATGTGTTCTTTAACATTAGCACATCTTAGATTTCTACTCCTCAATAAATGTCAGGATAACAACTTCACTAATTGGATGACTTGAGGAAGGAGACCTTGAAATAACTAGAAGCCTACATTATCACTCCAGGAATATTTTGTATTAATGTCTAATTTAAGAAAAACTTATCAAAGCATGTGTTTAAGCAATGGTAAATGCATTCATTTTCAGCTTTTCCATTACATTTGGGTTTGGGGTTTATTTTATTTTTAATCTTGCATGTGCATGAGTGCATGTGTGCATGAATGCATGTGGGAATGTACATGTGAGTGCAGGTGCCTGAGGAAGCCAGAAGAGGGTGTAGAACCCCTGGAGCTGGAGTCAGAGATGGTTGTGAACCACCTGATATGATCTGCACAAGAATCCTCTGGAAGAACATTATACATCCCAACCACTGACTCATCTTCTTTCCTTGTGAGTGGACAGGAGGGAGAAGAAGACTCAGAGAGAAAGATACTAGAAGGCCAGAGCACTGAGATCCTTGAATAACTGCCCAGTTCTTTCCTCTCTCACTTTTGATGAGAGATGTGGTAACAGACAGACATTTCTCATTTGAAATCCCTGAGAGCTTAGGAATTGTTAAACTAAGAATTGTTAGCCTATTCTATGAAATTAATATTAAATAGAGTATCCCCATTTTAAAATATACAAAAGCAAATATTCCTATTTTGGTCACATACCAAAAGGAAGATGTGTTTTCCTTTCTTCCTTAGCTATGTGTTATAGAAAAGCCTTTACAAAGATCCATGGATTCAGTTTCATAGAAAACTGTTATTTTATAGTATTGGACTGAATTAAGATTTTTTAGAAACATATATATTCAGGAAAGTGATCTTAACAGGCAAGAGTCTGACCATCATTTGGGTTCTGTCACCTCACACCTGTTTTCTTCCTGACTCGGCTTTCTGCTCCTGTGTCAGCCTCCCTGTCTTCTAACTGCATTGCTCTTCCTGAATATTAGTGTTCAGTGTCTGGCTACACACTGTAAGAACAGCCCTGCCATCCATTTTTCTTACTTTTTCTATGATAATCAGAAAGGCATTTGGTCTGTTTTTTTGTTTTGTTTTGTTTTTCTTCCCAAGTGACAGTTCCTTGTGGGTTTACATCAACAATTAGAGTCATAGTCTACAAATATGAAAGACTATTTTTTATGGTCATTAATTCTTTAGTTATTTCCTGGATGACTTATCAGTAGATTAGACCTGAATTCATTATGGTATCAAGTAAAAAGTTTAAAGAGAAGACTAGAAATTAAGTTTCCTTACCCTTAAAATTGCCATGGAATACAAAACTCCTTTTGGAATATTTAAAACGATGGGATAAATTTATAAAGCTTATTCATATCTTAAGAAATATACCAGTAGATGCATAGTGACTTCACAAAACTAAACTCAATTTCTTGAAGCATGGATCTCACACTTTTCTTCAAGAATAACTCTAATCTTTTCCAAATAGCTATATCTTTCTAAGATTCATATGTTGAAGTCTTAATTCTTAGCCCCCGAAATGTAATTTTATTTGTAAATAGCTATTTCGGTAATAAGTAAATATTAACACTAGAGTACTATGGGCACCAAATCCAATGATTAGTATCTTTCTGGAAAAAAAGAAAAAAGAAAAACATGGAGAAATCCATGTACGCATGCACACAGAGAGAATGACCAAGTGACCATGAAGGCAGAGATCAGCTAAGAGACACCAGTGTGCCAAGAAACTGAAGTGGCTGAAGTCTGAATGATGGCATAGTTATTGTGAAAAGCCAGAGCAAGAACTTTCTAGGCAGAGGACACAGAAAGGGCCAAGAGTATAAGGAAGGAATGTACTAGGTGCTTCAGGAACAAAAAGACTTCATGACCAGATAATAAGTTAGGATGTATCATGATTAGTTGTTATGTTGACTTGACACAAGCTAGCGTCATCTGAAATGAGGAAACCTCAACTGAGAAACTGCCTTCATAAAACTGAGCTGTAGGCAAGCCTTTAGGGCATTTTCCTAATGTTGACGGATGTGGGAGGGCTCAGTCTATTGTGGGTGGGATCATCACTGGATTGATAGTCCAGGTATCTGTAAGAAAGCAGACTGAGCAAGTGCAAGATATGTGGAACAAGCCAATAAGAACACTGCTCCATGGCCTTTGCATCAGTTCCTGCCTCCAGGTTCCTGCCTTGAGTTCCTGCCCTGACTTTCTTTGATTATGAACTTTTATGTGGAAGTGTAAGCAAAATAAACCCTGTGCTCCCTGGGTTGTTTTCAGTCACGGTGTTTTATCACAGCAATAGTAACCCTAAGACAGGAGGAGACTTCTATACAAGCTGAAGTTTGTGAGGCAAGTGTCATGCTGGGGGAATGTCAAGGTTTATAGCCTATTTTTTTATTCACAGTATAATGTAAATATATAATGTAAATTTTCAGAGGTTTGAAATAATCAAGTATTGATACAATTGACTTAGGTTTTCAAAGCTTATGGCTAAGGAGTTAAGGAAAAATGCTTTCGCAATAGGGAAGGTGAATAGTAATGATGACTCAGACCAGGATGGCCTCAGTGCATATGGCATAACCAATAAGATCTGCAGTGAGAGATGAGAGAGTAAAAAGAGTGAAGAATGAGAGAGAGAAAAAAAGTACAGGATGATTTGTTTGGTGGGGCTGGAGGTAATAAAAGCAAAGAATTCAAGTGAATGAAAAGAAAAGTCATTAGGTATGGAAGTTCTGCATTTTGATTTATATATAACTGCCATCCAGAGAAAAGCATTTTCATTAGACTTTTCAGAAGTTTTACATAGTCAGTGTAAGAAGCTGAGCTCACTGAGGTTAACCTAACTTTGTCATATTGCCACCTAACTTGACAGATAACCTAAATACTCTATTTGGTATACTTTAGAGAATGGTTATAGTAGAGGATAAATGATGATGAAGTTTTCTTCATTCCTAGAGGTGTTAAAATTTCAATAAAAACACAAAAAAGAGAGTATTCCAAGACAGCCCCTTGATGTTTTCTTGGGGGTTTTCTTCTTGTTGCTTATATAGTTTAAAAAATGTTAAACTCTGATCTCTAAATACTAGCTCTCTCAAAGCCTTAGTGGAATTTCTGCAGTGACTTCAGCTTGTTTATGAAAACAGATGAGTGGCTTTGCATGGGTTATTAGAAAGGCACAGTCTCATTAATTGGTACACAAAGCCAAGAACCTAGAAATACGGTGTTAATTTACTTCATGGAGTTAAATGCCATGTAATTGACATTGATGCTGAACCCCCTGCAATCTTCTTCATTCTCCTGCTTTTCACTCTGCTCTGATGACCTTCAGAGGAGAGTCAAAAGCTAAATTTTAGATTAGTTTTCTAATCATTTTTAAAGGATATAGTGAATAATTCCTTCCTGTGCTTGGACTCCTGCAGGTATCCAACTACTGAATGTATACCATTCCAATTTCCTTTGCACAATTACTTCTGCTTTCTAATAATGAGTTACTGCCAAAAACCAGAAGAAAAAGCTAATCTAATATAATGCATTTTAAAATAGCTTTTCATGTTAAACTGGCCATAAAAATGAATTTTTCCATAGGTGATACTTCCAAATTAGAGACAATTATACTTGTAATATTAGTATACTCAGACTGTCTTAATTCAAATTCAGTATCAAATTTCCCTACATATGTGAATATGAGAAATTTTCCTAGTCTTTCTGTGTTTTAATTTATAACCTATATAAGTACATAGACTGTTTATCTCATAAGATTGCTGAAATGATTAATATATTACCATAGTCTCTCAGATTCTTGCTTTTGTTTTTTTTTTGTTTTTTGTTTTTTTTGGTTTTTTGGTTTTTTGAGACAGGGTTTCCCTGTGTAGCTTTGCACCTTTCCTGAAACTCACTTGGTAGACCAGACTGGCCTCGAACTCACAGAGAGATTCTTGTTTCTTATGTGCCATATTTTGTGTAACATGAAGAACTCATTGAGGTTAACCTTAACTGGTGAGTCCCAAGACAGACTTTTGTGTACAATTCGTAAGAAGCAAGGATCTATGAGACTATGATAATTTTAAACTTTCTGACAAATTAACAAGAATAGTGAGATTTTGAGATGAATTACTTGGTTCTATTGTTAATAGACAAAATGAAGAAAGAAAAGGATGAACTACAGAATTCTGATGCCCAATTCAAAGGCTGTGAGAGGCCTGAAAGCATCTATATGTGCCTTGAAATAAAATTTTATCTCCTGTCACTCCAAGACAGAAATTGCTGAAAATCAAATACAGAATCTCACTGTGAATTGGCTGAATTACAAGTTAAACTCCCAGCCTCTCTGTCTGCTTTTAATGTGAGAGTATTGATTGAGAAATAATAGAATCCTACAAATTTGAATGGATTTATTTGGAAAGATCCTAATGAAGCAGAGGACACCAAGCTTCTAAATCCTGATAAATTAATTTGACTTTCAGAGAGCTTACCCTATAGCGGCATCCTTTCTTTCCTGTCTTAGGGATTAACCTCCATTGACCAAGAAATCCATAATATCTATTCTACTCTTCTGAGCCAGTAACCATATAAGATAATACTGATTATTGGGATTAATTCATCACTTCTCTTTACTTCAAGACTTACAATTATATGCATCCTGGCAGGTCACTGAAAATTAGGTACAATATATGACCCATGAATAATTATACAAAGTTGTAAAAATAACTCTTTGCATTTAAAATATATGTAGAGATAAGCCTGAGAAACCTGTATAGGGATGGATACTAAATATGTGTAGAATAAATGGTGGAAAAGATGTAAAGCTATGTCAATCCAACTTCATTGTTATAAAGTTGCTCTCACTAAGCAGAGACGCTACGTTTAATGTTGTAATGGTGTAAAAGGTCTCCAACACTTCGATTGGATTCTTGGCTGAAACATAGACCAAAGGTGGCCCACAGTAAACTGGAAACACCTTGGTTCAGTTTAGAGGAAGACTTAGAGGCTGGCAGAGATAAAAGTTTTAGAGTGGATTTGTCACTGGGCATTTTCACTTACACTTGTGAGTCCAGAGACATCATCACATGAGTAATAACTTTGTGAGAGGAGCCTTGGCTTCTTCAAAAAGTGCTGTAATTATTTTCAGTAAGCCAGACCTTCCTGAGACATGAAGGGCAAACTGGTTATACTCAATCTCCAAAGCTTAGTTGCTATGATGAAGAAATGAGTCAAGGCCGCAACCAAACACTCTGACTTCAGCAAATGGTTGTTCCCGGTGATTCTAACAGTGAGACAGACAGGAAGCCTACTCAATCCTCAGCTGATCTGTATATACAGAAAATCTTTAAGTCGAATAGACAAAAGTCTAACCAGAATCATAAAAGCAGAAAGTCGGGGCCCCTCAGTGAGTTTTCAAACTTTAGCTAATTTATAGACCTATCACACTCTCAAGAAAGAATGGGATCCTTTTAAAATGGATCTTTGCATACTGCCAAGAGAATTATACTGTTAATCTCTCCCTCAAATTTCCCCCAAAGGGATCTATGACTTTTCTATCAGAGCAATTTTATTAGCAAATGGGAACAATGAGACCTTCTGAAGTCTAGCTCTAAGTTTTTACTCATTTGAATAGACCCAAAACATGGCTGTGGGGCCATAGTCAGTCCACTACACCTAGCAGCAGCTTATGAAGTTCAGACTACCAATGGAATTGTAGTTTAAGTCCCCTTATAATGGATTTAGTGGGTTCCCAAACATATCCTGTGATATTTCCCCAGTTTAGGAAGACATAGTTAAAATCAACTATTCAGAAACTGGAAGAACACCCACATTCATTCCATAACTTGTAGAATAAGGGCTAGTCTTGCAGGAAAGGCTAAGCAGAAGCTTTACTTAGGATATTAGTAAACCAAAATCAAGACTGCATTCATGGAGTGACGGCAGTGATTAATGTTCCCATCAAGGTCACAAAAGATGCAAAGTGAGGATTCTCATGGTATCTACATTCAAATTGTCTAATTGACCTGTTCAGAAGATAAATGCATTTTGGGGAATATAACTGTAAGCTTCACCAAGTGTCTACTTCAATTAAAGACACTACACAACCAGGCATGCTTTTATTTCTTGACCTAATTAACATATCTTTTTTTGTTTTTCGAGACAAGGTTTCTCTGTGTAGCTTTGCGCCATTCCTGGAACTCACTTGGTAGCCCAGGCTGGCCTTGAACTCACAAAGATCCGCCTGGCTCTGCCTCCCCAGTGCTGGGATTACAGGCGTGTGCCACCACCGCTAACATATCTTTTGACACTCGTAATCTGTCAAATTGTTTTTACAACATAACTTTGTAAAAGAATCCCATGTGAAGGCTTGTTGCAGCTGTGAAATCCATCTATCCACCTGCCTATTGATACCTCAAGTGTATCAACACTGTAGCCCATGGTTAGTTCACAAGGACTTTATCATCTTTCCCTTCTGCAGGATACTATGTCACCATTAGAATGATTAGACCTAGGGAGTGATAAATACCAACTACTCTAGACTTTCTACTCTCATATGCAAATGGTAGGACATTTGCATGTGAGAGGGTTGGGAGTTTCTAGGGACTTGTCAAGATATACCCTCTGTATTGAAGTATATATTTGTTTTATGTGGCCCCTCCTACAACCATAAGACTAACTAGGAACAGTGTGTTTCTTTGGGTTTTGGACAAAACATAGTCCTTACTTGATATTACTTAAGGCCATTTCCAAGTGACCTAAAGAAGATGCCATTATAGTGTGGGATGAAAGTCAGAAGAAGGCTCTACAACACGTTAGAAAACTGCTTTACCACTTTGATCACATGGTCTGGCAGATTCAATGGTGTCTGAAGTGATGATAGCATATAGAGATGCTCTTCAGACCCTTTGCCAAGTCTCTATCACTGAATAACCTTGCAGGTCCTTAAGATTTTGCTTAAAACCCTGACACCCTCTCAAGATACGCTTCCTTTTGTAAAGCATATATTTGTAGCAGGAATCTTAAAAGGTCTTATTAATAAAATGTAGCACTGTAACTAGTAAAATAAGACTATGTATTACAAATAGAGAACATAAGTGAAATACTTCAACACTTAAAAATCGCACTTTAGTCAAAATCAGTTTGAAATATCCTTTCTAAAGTCTGGGGGTCATTAGAATTAATGGAATAACTTTTAAGGAAATAACTCACGGCTAAAATGGAACTCTTCTGTGAGTCAGTATTATAATTGAAAAGAACAAAGCCCTCAAGAAGCAAAACTAAAAGAGGAGCCACTGAGTGCAATCATGAGTTTGTAACTTGAAGCATAATGCACAAGCAAAGAGGCTTTGCATGCACTACTTTATGTTAAACATCATCATTATTGTTTGTCTGGACTAAGGAAAAAAATACTGTGGATTTATTTTTTTAGTAGATCAAATGTTCTTTAGAAAAAATTTAAAGTTTATTATGAAACAAACTGAAATAAAGTCTTTAGTACCTTCCCAATCAATAATTATAGTCCTAAAAGCATAGATAATGATCAGCAAGCTGGACATGATCAACAGGATGCCTTCTGTGAGATGAGAGATTACATATGCAACATTGGCAACATTGCCGTCTAGTTTTCAGTTAAAGATGTAGCAAACAAAACAAAACAAACAAGAAGCCATGCTGATTCCCAATGTGTTGGCAGGCTTTGGTTCTACCTGCTGTGAGCTCTGTTTCTAATGGGGCAAAACTCCACAAGGCTGTGGGTGGGTCTACATGTGCAGCCCCATTTCCTTACCTGTTTTCAGCTGTGGGAATATGATGTGATATGCAGGAGTTCTCCCAGTTGCCTTTCTGTATAGTCTTATGTGTGTTGTTCTTTTTTGTTGTTTTTGTTTTCTTCGGTGTGTTTAGAGCATTCATGAGAGTGTGAGAGTGCGCTGGCCAGTGAGCCCAAGTGTGGGCCATAGGAGGCTTTCAAGCCTCTTCCCCCTGGTTTTTTTGCCTTGTTATCTTGAAACAGGGTCCATCACTGAACTAGAAGCTCACTGTGGCCAGCGGGCTCTCAGGATCTGCCTCTATGCTGGAGTTGCAAGTGTGTTTAGCCAGGTCTGACAGCTAAGGCGGGTGCTGGAAGTACGAATTCGTTTCCTCCTGCTATTACAGACCAAATGCCTTCTCACCAAGCCATCTCCCTTGTCCCTGCACCACCTAATATTAATTGACAAGGTTGTTTACTAAATGAATATTCCTTTATTGTTAGAAATTTATCATTTTCTCAAAAGCAAATAATTAAGGATTGGTTTCCTTTTTTTGTTCACTTATACCATTTTAGTGATACCACAATAATGCAAGGCCAAATAAGGGAACTCCAGCTAAACTGAAATAGTCCACACATTTAGCAGAGAAGAGGGAAGGATCTGTGTAGAAATTCTCTTCTTATGAAATGATATTTTGGTTTTTTGGAGATTAGAATATAATTACATTATTTGTCACTTCCTTTTCCTCCCTCCAGACACGCCCATGTGCCTCCCTCTCTGCTCACAGTCTTTCATATTCATCACCTCCTTTGCTTTAATTGTCACTACACACACATAAACGCACACACACACACACACTCCTAAGGGTACAAGTGCAACCTGCTCAGTCTGTATAATGTCACTTGCATGTACATGTTCAGGGCTGACCATTTGGTACTATAGAACCAATTGCTGGGGGAAAGATTATTTCCCCCAGTCGCAATGTTCTCAACACTGTGCTTCACAACACTGCCTTTTGATGGGTTGTGGTTTTCTGTAGTGGTCTCTGTCTGTTGTGGAGAAATTTCTTTGATGAGTATGAAGTTTCCACTTTCTGTAGGTGTAAGTACAAATATTTAGAGTGCAGCTAGAGATTATGCTGGCTTAGCAAAGTGGCAGTTGCGGGTTCTCCTCCAAGACACACAACTTTACTAGCCCGCAGTAGTTGCTATGTTTCCAGTACCAGGTGTGATTTACCTCTTGTTGAGTGAGTCCCATTAAAGATTTGTTGGTTACCACTCAGGTATGTGTGCCACTATTGCATCTGTAGGGTTATCATGCCATGCTGGTTGTTGTGGTCCGTGTCTGTGTAGGACTGCTGATTGCTTCCCTTCTTTAGAAGCATGAGTATTGCTTTCTGGTACCATAAAAGCTAGCCCTTGGGGAAGAAGTTTTCAGGTTGGAATCAGCTCAGAGTCCTGTGTCTGAAGTGCATGGTATCTTCAGCAACAGGCACTTACCATCCACTTCTAGCAGTTGATTAAGACAATAGCGTAGCCTATAATGTTTTGGTAGTCTCTTAAAAAATCTTGTCCAACAACTCAGAAGAGGGCTTCTTATGCCTTGATGCTAGTGTTGGCTTTTGAGTTCAGAGAAATTAAATTCTTCCCATTTAAGTTTTTTAAAGGTCATGTTTGCAAAGAAATTAGGTAGACAGCCATATGTGATACAAAACAAGGGATGTTTATTAAAAATTTCCTATTGATCCTTATGTTTTATTTTGCCTTTTTAATGACATGGTCTCACTATGTAGCTCTGGCTGTTCTGGAACTCAATATGTAGACTAGACCAGCCTCAGACAAATAGAGATCTGCATGTCTCTGACTCCTAAGTGTTGGAATTAAAGGCATGTGCCACTATAACTGGCTCTCATTCTTATTAGTCTTTTAAAAGGCATTGAGACAATCATAATATTAGTATCAAAATTATTTTAAAACTTAAATAGAACAGATTACTAAAAACAATGTAGCACACTGTCTTAGACCATGTTAGTTTTCAATTGCTGAGACAAAATAACATGATCAGTGCAACTTATAAACAAAATCGGTTCATTTCAGGCTTGCTTGAAGTTTCAGAGGGTGAGTGAAGTATGACCATGGTTGCAGGTGCATGGCAGCAGGCAGGCAGGCATGGTGCTGGAACAGTAATTGAAAGAGTATTGATCCACAAACAAGATACAAAGAGAGCTAGCATGGGCTTTTGAAACCTCAGTCCACTCCCCTGCACACCCACCCACACACCCAGCAACACACCTCCTCTGACAAGACCAGGACTCCTAATCCTCCCCCAAACAGTTCCACCAACTGGGAACCAAGTATTCAAATACATGAACCTATGGGGAGCATTATAAATCAAATCACCACACCCACCAAAATAGATTAAAAGGAAAAAAATACAAAAACTATAACCACCAAAGATAATGAATCAGTGCTTGAAAATAAATCTGGTTAAAATGACTTCCCATGAAAGAGTCACATTGATACTTCATGATGTATCAGCTACTTTTGTCAGCACAAATGCTATTGATGAGTTCATTTTAGCTCATTGAGGGGATAGGCCATGGTGACAAGAAAGGTATGGCGTCAGGACCACGGGGTGGATGGTTGCAGATAATTCAGGTAGAATGCAGAGAAAGATGAATGTTGCTTTTCAGCTATCTTCCTGTCTTTTTGTCTTTTTGTTCAGTGCAGGACTCCAGTCCCTGGTATGGTGAATTCCTCCTTGGTTAAACTGTTCTAGAAACACTGCCTCAGGTGCACCCACCAGTCAAACTGACAACGATGAGTCATGATGTACTTTCTACTCACATGATAAGGAAATATACAAAGCCTAAAAGATTCAGGAACAGAATAAATATGTCTTCTATACCTCAGTTTATCAGACTGGATAGCTTTTACACCAGTACTGGCATTACGAGGTGTAGTGGGTAGCCATTCCAGCCTTGACCTGGAAGTTCCAACCCCCTTTGAGGCTTCGGTAATGGTCACGCCAACAAGGCGGGTCTGAGAGAGGAAGCTGAAGCCTCAATGGGGGTTGGAACTTCCAGGCTAAGGCTGGAATGGCTACCCACTACAATGAGGCATCATATTTTTCAAAGCAATGCAAAAAATCTGAAGCGAAACATGCAATCTGAATTCAGCCACTTACAGAAGGGACCATCTTGACCAAAGTGACTTTATTCAAGATAAGCAAGGTTGATTTAATATGTCATTTATCTTTTTAACAGATTGAGGGAGTATCCTATGAAAACTTAAGAACAGAAATAGCATTTAATAAAAAACAATATTAATTTTTAAACTCTTAACCCAAGATGGAAAGAACTTTGTATTGTAAATGATAGTCTTCAACTTTTTAGTTTCTAGTTGACATAATAGTTGGAAACATCTATAGGCTACAGTATGACATTTCAAGATATTCATGTATATAACATGTAATTATTAGGTCAGAGCAAATTACAAATCTCCTCACACATTTATCTTTTTTTGTGCTGGGAGCATCCAGTGTTCTCTCTAACAACTATATAATTTACTAGGTCACCATAGATTTACTGTGCATGGAAACTTTAGAAGTTACTCCTTCTCACTAACTGTATCCCTATACCTGTTACACACCTGCTCCCTCACATCTGGAAAGTATTATTCTTTTCTCTGCTTGCAAGAGAACATATGACATTACATTTGTCTTTCTGTTCCTGGCTTATTTCGCTTAATATCGTCTAATCCATCCATGATTAGGCAATGGAAAATTTCATTCCCTTTGATAGCTTAATAATATTCTACTGCACATATATCTGTTTATACAACGTTTTCTTTATCCTGAATAATATGCCTTTGCTTACATGTGCTGCTTTCTTAATCCATTCATGTATTGATGAATACCTAGGCCGATTCCTTGTCTTGACTATATTACCAGTTCTGCAGTACATACAAGGATGCAGACATCACTTTGATATTCCAGTTTGATTCTCTTTATATTTATACCCCAAAGAAAGATAAAGATTGCAGAGCCACGTGGGAATTCTGTTTCTAGGGTTTTTGTTTGTTTGTTTGGCTGATTGATTTTTTAAAAACTTTTTGTAACTTCTTTACTAGTCTCTACAATGACTGCAGCTTATTTGTATTTCTATTAATAACTGATTTTTGTATCCTTGCCAGTTATGTATGTGTGTACATATATAGAGAGAACTGCAGGTTGTGACTGGCTCTCTTTTTTGTGTTGTTGTTTGTTTTTTTATTTAAGAAATTTTTAAATTCATTTTACACATCAACCACAGATCCCTCTCTCATCCCTCCTCTAGCTCCGCCCCCCAGCCTACCCCCTATCCCCTTCCCCTAAGGGTAAGTCCTCCCGTTGGGAAGTCAGCAAAACCTGGTATTTTAGTTGTGGCAGGACCAAGCCCCTCTCTGCTGCTGAGCAAGGCTTCCCACCATAGGTAATGGGCTCCAAAACTGACTCTGTTTTTACATAAACAAATTCCATACAAAAATATTACCATTTTTGTGAATAAAGAGAAACATATCTTCACAGCATGTAGTAGAAACTGATTTTTATGCATAACATAGAAAGCATTATGAAAACAGAAAAGATTAGTAAATTAATGCTACTCAAGTTATTTTTTGTTCCCTAGAAGATACCATTAAAGGATAAAAAATTTAAGTATCAAAAATGGAGAAACTGCTTCACACATAACCAGTAAGGATGGAACAACAGTTTTACATTAAGGAGACTCACGCATACAATGATGAGCAAACCATATCACATAATTACATAGACTTTTTTCCCCCTTCACTATGCTGGAACATTTTAAGAATAAGGGAATGAGATGGTCGAGCTGGGATAGGAATGGAGTGGGAGAACAATGAAGGAGATACCATGATAGAGGGAGACATCATGGAGATAGAGAGAAACCAGGTGCTAGGGAAGTTCCCAGGAACCCACAAGGATGACCCCAGCTAAGACTACTAGCAATAGTGGAGAGAGTGCCTGAACTGGCTTACACCAGTAGTCAGATTGGTGAATACCCTAACTGTCATCACAGAGCCTTTCTCCAGTAACTGATGAAAGCAGATGCAGAGATCTACAGCCAAACACTAGGTCTAGCTCCAGGAGTCCAGTTGAAGAGAGTGAAGAGGGATTCTATGAGCAAGGGGTGTCAAGATCATGATGGGGAAACATATAGAGACAACCAAACCAAACTAGTGGGAACTCATGAAATTTAGATCAACAGCTGTGGATCTTCCACCGGACTGGACTAGGCCCCTCTGCATAGTGAGACAATTGTGTAGCTTGATCTGCTTAAGGGGCCCCCTGGCTAGGATCAGGATCTGTCCCTGGTGTGTGGGTAGGCTTTTTGGAGCCCACTACCTATGGTGGGACACCTTGTACAGCCTTGATGCAGGGGGAGGGGCTTGGACCTGCCTCTACTGAATGTACCAGGCTCTGCTGACTCCCCATGGGAAGCCTTATCTTCTTGTAGGAAGGAATGGGGGGGGGGGGGTTGGCAGGGGAAGGCTGGGGAGGGGGGAGAAGGAAAGGGGGGACCTGTGATTAGTATGTAAAATGAATAAAAAAAATTCTTAAAAAAGAATCTAAAATATTTCTTCACTTGGGAACTTTGTTCTTAAAATATATATATGCTTTATATATTCATCTGAATATTGATATCGCCAACAAAGACAATCATAAACATAGTAAATAAGTTTGATGGTCACTTTTGCCACCTTGACACAATCTAGAGTCACTTGAGAAGGAAGTCTCAAGGAGGGATTGTGTAGATTAGGTTTGTCTGTGAGAATGCTCATGGGAGGATTATCTTGAGTACCTTAATTGAGAGGGAAATATACCCACTGTGGACTGCACCATTCCCTTGGTGAAGTGGAGTAAGCAAACTGATTTGCTAGTGTGCATGCATTAATTACTATCTGTTCCTTATATGACCAACTCCCTCTGTCTCTTGCCATTATGACTTCCCTGCTTTGGAACCTAGAACTATAGGCTAAAATAAACCCGTTATCCTTTAAGTTGATTTTGTTAAAGTATTTTATCCCAGCAACAGGGAAAGAAAGACAATGATTATATGACCCTCACATATACTAATTTATAGAAGAATTTCAATGAGGAAAATTGGAAGAGGAAGCCAAGGACAGAGAAGGAGAACAAAGAGAGAAATTTCAGGTATTCAGCATACATTTGAGTCAATGTGGTAAATGATATTAAACCAGCAAAACTTGATAGTAATAATTTGCAAAGAGGGCATTTAGTGCTATGAATTTCCCTCTTAGCACTGCTTAGATAGTGTCCCATAAGTTTGGTTATGTGGTGTACTCATTTTCATTGATCTCTAGGAAGTCTTTAATTTCTTTCTTTATTTCTTCCTTAACCCATTGCTCATTCAGTTGAGCATTATTTAGTTTCCATGAGATTGTAGGATTTCTGTAGTTTTTTTGTTGTTATTGTTGAAATCTAACTTTAAACCATGGTGGTCTTATAGAACACAAGAGGTTATTCCAATTGTTTTGTATCTGTTGAGATTTGCTTTGTGGCCAAGTATGTGGTCGATTTTAGAAAAGGTTCCATGGGGTGCTGAGAAGAAGGTATATTCTTTTTTGTTCGGGTGGAATGTTCTGTAGATATCGATTAAGTCCATTTGAGACATAACATCAGTTAAGACCATTATGTCTCTGTTAAGTTTCAATTTGGCTGATCTGTCCAGAGGTGAAAGTGGGGTGTTGAAGTGTCCCACTATTAATGTGTGGGGTTTTATATGTGATTTAAGCTTTAGTAATGTTTCTTTTACATATGTGGGTGCCCTCGTGTTTGGGGCATAAATGTTCAGAATTGAGGCTTCATCTTGGTGGATCTTTCCTGTGATGAGTATGTAATGTCCTTCATCATCTCTTTTGATTGATTTTAGTTTGAAATCTATTTTGCTGGATATTAGGATGGCTATACCAGCTTGCTTCTTAAGACCATTTGTTTGGAAAGTCTTTTCCCAGCCTTTTATTCTTAGGAGGTGTCTGTCTTTGAATTTGAGGTGTGTTTCTTTTATGCAGCAGAAAGATGGGTCCTGTTTTCATATCCATTCTGTTAGTATGTGTTTTTTTATAAGTGAATTAAGTCCATTGATATTAAGGGATATTAATGACCAGTGATTGTTCGTTCCTGTTATTATTATTATTATTATTTTATTATTTTTTTTTTGGTGGTAGTGTGTGTGTACTTCTCTTCTTTGGGGTTTACTGCTGTGGTGTTATCTATTGACTGTGTTTTCATGGGTGTATCTGACTTCCTTAAGTTGGAATTTTCCTTCTAGTGCTTTCTGTAGGGCTGGGTTTGTGGATAAGTATTGTTTAAATCTGGTTTTGTCTTGGAAGGTCTTGTTCTCTCCATCTATGATGATTGAAAGTTTTGCTGGGTATATTAGTCTAGGCTGGCATCCATGGTCTCTTAGTGTCTGCATTATATCTGTCCAGGTCCTTCTGGCTTTCAAAGTCTCCATTGAGAAATCGGGTGTTATTCTGATGGGTTTGCTTTTATAAGTCACTTGGCCTTTTACCTTTGCTGCCCTTAATATTCTTTCTTTATTCTGTATGTTTAGTTGTTTAATTATTATGTGGCCAGGGGACTTTTTTGGGGGGTCTAGTCTGTTCGGTGTTCTATAGGCCTCTTGTATCTTCATAGGCATTTCCTTCTTTAAGGTGGGAAAGTTTTCTTCTATGATCTTGTTAAATATATTTTCTGTGCCTTTGAGTTGGTTTTCTTCTCCTTCCTCTATCCCTATTATTCGTAGGTTTGGTCTTTTCATGGTGTCCCAAATTTCGTGGACAGTTTGGGTCATGACTTTGTTGGTTTTAGTGTTTTCTTTGACTGATGAATCTATTTCTTCTAACGTATCTTCAATGCCAGAGATCCCCTCTTGCAACTCTTGCATTCTGTTGGTTATACTTGCATCTGAAGTTCCTGTTTGTTTACTCAGATTTGTGATTTTTCTTTTCCTCCAAGGGGAGAGCTGTCTTTAGAGATGTTCTGAAGTTCTTCAGCTGGTCTAAATATATTATACATATATGTCACACATATATTTGTACATATATTATACATATATATTATTTTAGTGCTTGAACTATGGATTTTTTTTCTGGAAGACATTAGAAATGAAGTTCATTGACATCTGTGAAAAGCTGATATTTGAAAATCACCTTTTAGATATTATTAGAAACATTGACCTAATAATCCAAGGGTCTTAAACATGTAAACTTCCCACCAATCAATCACAGGAGCAAAGTAAGATGAGAATACCATATGTAAACATAATATATGGACATATTGAGTCAGTGTCAAGCTTGAAGAAACTTGTAAGCCTCTTGTGCATGAACTCCACATTTCTGGTGAGGAACAAAGGCCTCATCTTAAAGAAATGAAAAGAAAAATTGACAAGCAAGCCTGGCACATCAAGAATCAAAGCCAGTTGAGCAAGGTGGAAAAAAACACCAAGTGATCTCCATACTCCAGATATCAGCCATTGTGAAAAAAGGTTCTCTAGAGTAATGGAACTTATAAAATGAATATATTCTATAAATTCTATATAATATATAATCCTGTATTATACATGCAACATTATATATAATATTATTACATTACTATATAATATTATATAAATACATTTTACAAATATATTATAAAATACATTATAAAATATATAAAATACATTGCATTATATAAACTTATTATGTTATGATTTATTAGAATGACTTACAGGCTGTGTGGTTCAGCTAATCCAACAATAGCTGGGTATGAATAGAAAGTTTAAGAATCCAGTAGTTGCTCAGTCCAAGAGGCTGGATGACTCAACTAGTTTTCAGGATATGCTGGAATCCTGAAGAATGTGGCTCCAATGCCAGTGAAGAAATGGAGATGCTAGCAAGGTGGGATCAAGTAGGCAAAGAGCAAAAGCTTCCTTTTTCGGTGTCCTTATATTGACTTTCAGCAGAAGCCATGGCCCAGATTAGATCTGGATTAAAAGTGTGTCTTCTACTTCAAAGATTTGGGTTAGAAACAGATCTTCCCACTTCAAATTAAGCAGAAATCCCTCACAGGTGTGACTTCCATTTTTTGGGGGAAGGAGTGGTTAGTCAATTCCAGATGTAGTCAAGCTGACAATCAAGAATAGCCATCTCAGAGGGACACGTGATAAAGTCCCCTTTTCATGGCTCTACTAGTAATCTCTTTGTTGCAATGATTTTTTGTTTGTTTTTTCTTAATCACATTCCTCATTTCATTACAGAACCCATCAAAACTGCTCCTTCAGTCAACACCCCACCATTATCTCATGAAAGTCCCCTCCTACTCATGTCTACCATATTACCTGCTACTACCCCACTATCTATACTTGCCAATGGAAAGGTTAAACAGTTTACTCTCCAATGTCAAAATTTCTATCTAATTTTAAACAATAAGATTGAGAGAAAACAAGAACAATTCTCACGTAAAACTATGGTGACAGACCTCGGTTCTGAGCAGTCTGTGGTGCATTGAATTTTAAGGTCATAAATCAATATGAGAAAGAATTTTTGAAATCCATTTTGAAAAATTTTCATGGAAATTTCTATCATATATAGATGAGAAGAGACAAGGAAAATGGGACTGGGCACTCTATAAAATATTTATTCTCCATTTTAAAAACATTTGTTTTTAGATTCTGTTCTCAAACTCATTTCCATGTGAGAAGAAAAATTTCCTTTTATTCAAATTACAAGGAGTTAAATGAGAGAAAAATTAATTTAGGGGACATCAGCCTCTTTCACTGATACTTGAAAAATTCTAGTGGTTGAAGATAAAATAGGTAAAAATAGTAATTATGTAATCTAAAAAAGAAAACAGTCATGTTAATGTAATTAAGTTCTTTTTTATTCCCCAAACTTATCTGTTCTATGGATTCTGGTCTTGAAAGCATTTAAAAATAAGGGGAAGTATTTTATTTTTAAAATTAAGCATGATTAGAATGAGGCTTTAATATATTAAGACCACTAACCAAAAAAAAAAAAAAAAAAAAAAAAAAACCTTTAGATTATAACACAGCTGCTGCATGGCCAGTAATTAGGAAAAGTACTTTGCAAATAGTTATAGATTAAAGACAATTATTCAGTAATGAATGCAAGCAACTATTTAAAATGTCTTATTTAATTGGTTTGGCATTTGAAACTAAAACTCTAAAGGAGAATTTTAAATAACTGTCATAAATATAGAATTTAGACTTCTGAACTAATTTAAATGAAAACTACTCAAAGTGTCTCATGATTACAGAACATCCTGAAGTTGGCCTTTGTTTTCATGAATGGGCATTGAATAAATGATAGACTTGGTGCCCCAAATGACTTGGTGGATAAATGTGATCAGTTATGTCTATGTAGTGCTTGACTCTGAGAGTCAATATTTACAATCTTGTTCTATTACTTAGCTCATGACATTAGTCAGGAAACAACACATTCAAACTTCTGTTCCCAGACTCCCGTTAACTAATGTGCAAAAGCAGAGTTTCGAGAAGGCTGTGGCCACAGTAGGGGAAGTCTTAGATAAAGACTAGGAATAGAATGACTTTGGTGCTGCCCAATCAGATGAAGTCAAACATTTTAAAACTGAGACCAACATGCTAAACCTTTATGGAGGGCTCTGCTAGCTAGGCAAGAATAAGCACTTTCTACTCTTTTCCATAAAATCCATACTGGTAACCTGAGAGCTGGCCTTACTCAACACCCATTCTGAAATAGCTTAAAGGGGAAATTGCCCTGACTGCTCATGAGATGCCATTCCTTTTCTCTGTTGTTACTACCTCAGCTCCTTTCTTGACCTCGAACAGCAAAGGAAGAACTTGCCTGACATCAGACTGATCCCTTTCCCCTTTCTAATATTGCCTAAAAAGCTACAGAGAATGGCTAATTGATCAAACATAGCAAGTTGGGAGTTAGCTTAAAATCCAGGACAAAAACAGAAGCCTATTTAATATCTTTTATATGAAGGTCACATGGACTTGAGAATGAAAGAAGCATGAGCAAAGAAAAGCAATTGATGATGCTAAGAATCAATATTTGCCTAGTTTATAACAGGAAAGTGGGAGGAAATGAGAAGTCAGTGAGAGATCCATTAGCATTCTGAGCTTTCACGGTGCTAACAGAGAAATAGGACATATTGAACTTGTGCCTTTTCTAGTAGGAATACAGGTTAAATTCAGAATGATTTATATGCTAATAAGAATGGTTTTGCGGTGTGAAATGGCTAAGATACAAGTGAACACTAGGGCGTAAGGTTACCGAGAGAAGGACAGGTAAGTCCAAGGCATTTCCAGGGGAAACCTGAAGTACTCCAGTGAAACAGATACAGAGAAGCCTAATGCTAGTTCTTTGGGATAGCAGGCCCGTAATGTATCCATGGAAGGGTGTGAATCAATTCGAGAATGTTCTTATGCAGAATGCATTAAGCTAACTAACAGCATCCAACCCCTGTACCACCAGGAGCTGCTGTAGCATAGAGGCTAAGGCCATGCTGTCCCCAGGATGGTTCCAGCCAATGACCGAGTGTGACAGCCATTTCTACAGGTTCATGTTCATCACTAAAATGTGCTTGTGTTTAAAAATGTATTCACTGGGCACTACTAAACATCCCAGCTGTACACTAGGGTGGGTATCAGATGCAGGAGGTATAGAGCATGGCCATTTCTACCCAGTGCAATTCCTTTCATAGCTCGAGGGGACCCCCTTGGCCTAGATGAGATGTTCTAGAAGCAATGAAAGAGTCAGAACTTCTTACCAAACCTCTCCTCCTTTGTTCTTTCTTTTTCACATTGTGTGAATGCTCCCTGTCTGCTCCTGCTTTTTCTCCCTGGCAATTTTCCCTAGCAAATCATTACTACTTCATTCATTTTCTGCTTGGTTTTCTCTTGTATTTTTACCAGTCTTCATGTGTGTGGGGGGAGGGGCACATGCATGTTTGCACATTTGGGGCATATATGTATGTCAATATGTGCATGGATGCATATGCAGAGGCCTGAGGTTGATGTTGGGACTTATCCTCTGATATCAATAAGAAAGTGTCTCTTGGAGTCAAATGCTCTACCATTATGTGAGGCCATAGGCAGGGTCTCTTAATCAAAGCCAGAACTTGTAGATATGGCTAGTCTGGCTAAGCAGGCCAGCTCTCTCCAGAGTTCCACCTTTCCAGGAAGCTACAATTACAGAGGCTGCTACTCCCCTCCAGAATTTACATGGGTTCTAGGGATCCCAACTCCAAGATCCTCATGCAGGTGTAGCAATCACTTAACCACTGAGCTATCTCTCAGTCCCCAACTTTATCATCATCATTGTTGTTGCTGCTGTTATTTTATTATTTATTTTACAATTTCATTGTGTGTATTCATTGTACATTATATGGTATTACATAGGACATTTTCATATAAGCTTACATGGTATATTGAAATGCTTGATACTTATTCTGTCTTGTCTCCTGGAGGATATTAAAATGTACAAAGGATGATCAGACAAGTCAATGGCAAAGAGTTGCAAACTCTCAGTGACAGTGTTAAAATTGACTTGATTTCAATGCCACTCTTCAGTCTTAAATACAATTCCTGTCTTGTACTATGCCAGACTTGGTATATTAACCACTTTCTCATCTGAAAACCAAAAAACACTAGATAAAATGTTTTAAAATATATTCTTGGTTCCACCAATGACCTGAACTTGTAAGGAAAACTCAAGAATCCCCAGCCTAAGTTAAAATCCAAGCCCAAATAATTCACTAGACTAAACCTGACCCTTAGTTCTCATGACCATTCGGAATGTAGAGCTGATGAAACCCAAGGCAGAAGATGGCAGCCTTTCCACATGAGGCTGCCGCACACAAAGAGAAAGAAAAAAGCAAATGTGCCACAACATTCTGTCAGGATCCTGAAAGATATCAAAAGTTTAAGTCACCAAAGCTGCCTCTTTCAAACTCTTCATAAGCCCAGAGCAGCAGCATAGATGTGTAGCCATAGCTATTGAGAGGCTGAGACAAAAGAATCAATTTTCAGGCCAGCCTGAGCTATGTATTAAGATCTTCTGTCAAAACAAAACAATAACAAGTAAAGAAAATAATCTGTGGTGAGGAGTTAAATGTGTACCCAAGGCACTGTAGAGTGAATATTCAACACTATCATAGGATGAACGAAAACAACCAGATTTTATGGCATTTTTGGCTTGAATTCTCATGAGTATCTATGGGCTAGAATTTGGTTTGATCTGGTTCCAAGACACTGCTGCTAAGTATTTGGAGAGAAACAAACAAACAAAAAATAAAACAAACAAGCACAAGAAGTAAGTCTCCGAGAAGAACTGCATCAAGCCTTTAAAACTCTCACAAATAAAGTAGTGACATGAACCTCACAGTCAACAGGAACAATCAAGAAAAGAAGGGCCATGCCCGAGAACAAGGGGAAGCAATGTACACAGAATGAGACCAGCAGAGACTCAAGACCTAACAAACAAACACAGGGTATAAAGTGCACCATTGTTGAAAGTTTGCAAAAACAGAATTACATGGAAGGAAAAGTAGAAACAAGGGTTGAACATGTAAGAATAAGATTCAAAATGCAGAAATGAAAGGCTTGAGAACGAAGAGGATGAGTGAATCGAGAATCTTCCTGAGGAAATGAACTAAAGCAGAGAAAAGAAGAAAGGGGACAAAGGAGACATCCACGCAGAGATATGCAAAACAGTGGGATGAATGCAACACTTAAAAAGGTAATGGCAAAGAGTTACCTAGAACTGAGCCTCCTAAGATTCAAGAAGCACTACAAACCCAGACTTACCTTTTATTCAGTTTGCATAAGCTTTGAGGGATCAGACAATCCCACCTAGGAAGAAAATTTGTACAAAGGGAACAATTGGAAGGATTGATTACTTCTTTAAAGAAAAAGGCACAAAACATGAATTTTATTTTTTCAAGACAGGGTTTCTCTGTGTAGCTTTGTGCCTTTCCTGGAACTCACTGTGTAGCCCAGGTTGGCCTTGAACTCAAAGAGATCCACCTGGCTCTGCCTCCCTAGTGCTGGGATTGAAGGCATGCGCTGCTGCTGCACAGCAACATGACTTACTTTATATTTACTTGCCCATGTTTTTTTCCAGTGTCTTAGAGGCTATGTCTCTTGCTGTCCCTTCTAGCCACATTCTTGAGTACTGAACATAGAAATCTGGACTTCTCAGGATGGAGGTGAGTCCCACTTAAGCCTGAATCTGAGTCACCCTTGAGCCAGTGTGGTTTATGATCCCATCAGGTTGCTGATTTTTTTTTTTTTTTATGCTTTGTGTTTTAGACTGTATTTAAGTTATTTTTGACAGTCAGGCATCTGCTCTGTGTTGTTGTAAACCACAGAACTAAAATGACTTTCAGACCTATATAGCATTAACACAGGAGTACCAGACTTATGTTCCATAAATCAGCCGTGAGCTGACTATGTACTGCCCCAAGGTAATAGTGGGGACTTACAGCATTTGGCTAGTAGCAAGCAAGGCTTGTCCCCACGCCTTCCTTTGTTTTTTGGTCAAACCTTGATATTCTGTTTTCATCCTATAATGAAATGCTGTTAGGGCCACTCACCTTCTCTTAACCTGTGTCTGATTAAACTCAGCCAATGATGCCCAGGGGCTTTGTTCACAGGATTTCATGAGTGGATTTCAAGTGTGAAAATTGACTCAGGTCCAGGGCCTTCAGCCCTTAGTACTAAACAGGAAACCACGAAACATTGCTGTTTTCAGAATAGTGTTTGCTCTGATACAAATGACTTTAAATCTTAAGAAACATGCTTTCAACAAGGTGTGGTGACACACACCTATAAGGCCAGCATTTCAAAGGGAGAAGCAGGTAGATCTCTGTGAGTTTGAGGCTAGCCTGGTCTATAGAGAGAGTTCTAGGTCAGTCAGGACTACATAAACCCTGTCTCAATTAAAAAAGAAGGAGGAGGAGGAGGAGGAGGAGGAGGAGGAGGAGGAGGAGGAGGAGGAGGAGAAGAAGAAGAAGAAGAAGAAGAAGAAGAAGAAGAAGAAGAAGAAGAAGAAGAAGAAGAAGAAGAAGGTGGGGAAAGAAGGGATGTTTTTAATCATTTGAATAGGAATAGCTATATAGAATTTCCTGCACATGTTAATTCATATAATTTAATAAGCCTTTGGTCATCTTTTCATCATATTTCCTAGAGACTTGATTTAATTAATGTAAAACCCTCTTTAACTGGAATGGGTTTTGCATGAGGCATGCACACACACACACATATATACACACCCACATACAGAGACACACATATATATGCACACAGACACACACAAACACAATGAGTTTAAAAAAAAGAAAAACTACCAGTTGCAACAATGATCAGGATCATTGTAATTTTCTTTTGTTCTTATGTGAAACATAAATAAATATATTAAAATAAAAATACTATATGTGATTTTAATACATTATATATTTTTATATATAATACAAACATGAATGTATATGCATATACAGTCACATATATACTATATATATGAGCATACTGCATATATACAAAGTGTATGTGTATATTTTTGTAGTATACATATATATGTATATATGTGTGTGTGTATTATAAAATCTTATATCACTATACACTGTATAAGATTTTGAGGAACTGTAAAGATTGGTACTATTAATCAAATAGCTACTTTATTCAATGCTTGAACTCCTCTCTTGTATTTTTTGCCCAAGCATCATTGTACAAAGACATTGATATTTTGTCTCAGATAAAGTAATTGGATCAATCTCAAAGTGAGTGGTGCTATTTCACATGCATCTACAGAGATGTGCATCTCCAGCCTCTGCTAAATTTTGAGAAGCCAGACGAAGAGGGGGTTGTTATTATAACCTCTGTTGACTCGTTTTAAGAACCCAGTGCCATAAATATTCCCTGAGCTGCGGCTATGACATGCTAATATGGGTGCCTGCTTTGTGTGACTGATTTTTCTGTTAGAATCTAGGTTATTGGTCCCATCATCACCATTTCTCCAGTTGTTTTATGTAAGGACTTACAAGAAATGAAATATTCCAAGAGGATAAGAATGGTGATTAATGCATGTTAGAATTCTGTCTTCTGTGAGGTTTAAATAAGGCTTAGAGACTACAGAAATTCCCATTCATGAGTTTAACTTTCAAAGGTCATAGATATTTTCAGAAACTTTTTATATCCCTTCAATGATCATATTTATGATTTTATCTATAAATAAAGATTTTTGGGTTTTGTGGGGTTGTTTTTTTGTTTTGTTTTGTTTTAACAGACTTAATTCACTTTATTTTTCTGATATAAAAACCCCTCTGTGCTGGCCACAGCTGGAGCCTGGGTCCTCTGAACAGACTCTGGTGTGGGTTTTCACAAGACGGTCAGTGAATTCCTGATAAGGAGACTTAGTGAACACAGTCTCTTTCCAGAGGTCAGGGGTCAGATAGTGATAGGTCTTGGAGATGGCATCAAAGGTGGCCTTGGCAAAGTTGCCCAGGGTGGCAGTGCAGCTCCTAGCTAATGTGTAACAGTCATCAATACTGGCCATCATCAGTAGCTTCTTGGACACAGGAGCAGAGATGATGCCAGTGCCTTTGGGGGTAGGGATGAGATGCACCCGCACAGAGCCACAGCTGGTCACTTTGTATGGAACAGATTGGAGCTTGACAATCTTGTTTCCCCAGTAGCCTCTCTGCACAGGGACAATAGAAAGCTTGGCTAAGATGATGACCACTCAGATGGCAGTGGATACTTCCTTGGAGCACTTGACACCAAGACCAACATGACCACTGTAGTCCCCAACAGCAAGAAAAACCTTGAACCTGGTCCTCTGGAGCCTGAGTCTGCTTACGCACTGGCATGACCCTTAGAACTTCATCCTTTAGTGATCTGCCCAGTAATCTCGGATTCCTTAATGGGCAAGGAGATCGCCTTCAGGGACTTGATCTTCATGTCTTTGACCAGCATCCCAGCTTGGTGATGGGGATCCACTTCTTGTCTTTGGCTCTAATTTCCTCCAGGAGACTTGATCATGGCCATGGTTCTGCCTCAACCACGTCCACAACCTCAGCCTCTAAAACAGCTGTGGAATTCTTCACAGAAGCAGTTATCTAATCCTGGGCCCTCAAGTCCTCTGTACCCTCACGCTGCACTGGCGTCATCTGCAATTTGGTGTTTTCCCATAGGGGAATAAGCAATTCTTATTGAATATCCTCATAAATATAAAGCTTCATTTAGACAAATGATTAAAGGGTATCAGATATTTGCTACCATTTTGTTTATTAGAGACTCATTTTGTCAATGATGTTATATTGTAGTAGTTGTCTTATCTTCTAGACTTCAAGAATGTCTATTCTCTGGGTTATAATACACAAGTAAATATATAATTTACAGGTTTGTGTGCATTATTAAAGTGTGCTTGTGTTTATAAATGTGTACACGTATCTGAAATGAACTATCTGGGCATGTTTAAACACCCCAGCTCCACACTCTGGTGGGTGTCAGATGCAGATGGTATGTAGCATGGGCAGGAACTGTCGGGGTAGGAGACTTACTTAGAGTAGTTACGATGGGACATAATGTGAAATGGGCAAGAGTACAGTCTACAGTCATCAAGATCAGCTAAAACCCACCAGAGAATGATGAGCTTTCTGTAGAAGAGGAAGCAGCTATGCCATGCCTCAGAGAGAAGGCCCATAGCACATGTAGGCAGGAGTAAGAGAGGTAAATGTCGCTGTGTGGCTCACTTTCTCCTCTTCATTTGGTGACTATAGCTTGTGGGATGTTGCTATCCATATTCAGACTGGGTCTTCCATCCTCACTTAACTCTTTCTAAAAACTCCTTCAGACACAGGGATGTATTCAGTCATGATTCTATACCCCTTGAAACTGACAACCAGCAGTAACCCTCACAGACAGCATGTAAAAACAAGTAGTCCACATAAGCAGAACAGGAGACACGCAAAGGAGGAATCTTCTTATGGCTACACACAGACACTCTGTGGCAGGAATCTTAAAAGGTCTTATTAATGAAATCAAACCCGAGGCTAGTTATTGGGGTGAATGCTAGAAGATCAGAGAAGCAGAACAAGCCACAGTTATCTCACCTTGCTATTTCCTCAGGTGATCCTGTTTCCTCAGGCTGGAAGATTCTGAGTCCTCCTCCACATGAATCTCAGCTGAACTGTGCTGCTCCAAAGCCTGAATGCTTCTCCAACCAAATGCTTAACTAACCAAATGCTTAACTCACTTAGTTCCTGGTCCTCACACCTTATATACCTTTCTCTTTCTGCCCCCACTCCCTGGGATTAAAGGTTGGGTTTCTGGGATTAAAGGCGTGGGTCACCATGCTTAGCTGTTTCTAAAGTGGCCTTGAACTCGGAGATCCGATAGCTCTGCCTCCCAAGTGCTGGGATTAAAGGCGTATACCACCACCACCCAACTTCTGCTATAGCTTACTCTTCCCATTTTCTAGCCACCATTTTTGGCTTTGTTCTAGTGGCTGTCTGTTCTCTGCCCCCAGATTTGTTTATTTCAGGGAACACACAATATTGCAGGGAACATAATACCCACCACAAAACACTGTAACAGAAAGGGAGAATATATGTGATGGGATAATTGGCAAACTGAACCAAGTTGAGGAAATGAGTTTCTTGTTTAACACTGGTGCAGAAGATGCTTCCCAAACTAAAAAGCAATGAGATGGGCTGGTGAGAGGGCTCTCTGTGGGTAAACACGAAAAGCCTGAGTTTGATCACCAAATACCAGGGGAAAGGTCAGAGAACACCAAATCCACGTAATGCCCACATACTGCACAGAAACTCGTGAGAGTGGTACCTATGTATATCATTCCAACTATAGACAATAAGACAGGGAAACTCCTGAAAGAAGAGGGAAAGAACTTACTTCCCTTGTACAGTAGCACTGGAAAGAGTTAAATCTAACTTCTCAGAAACAGTGTAGTCATAATAAAAGCAGGGTGAAATTTATTAAACAGTGTCATTGGGAGGAACCAAATCATCCTTCAAAAGTGAAGGGAATCATATCTAGTGAAAAGGGGAGTGAGAGAAATTAGAAGGTCTTGTTATTGAAGAAAGAAATTCAATTTGTTTATAGATGATATGATTAATTATGTAGAAAATCCAAATTAATCATTCAAACCAGTTCCTGAGCTCATAGGCAGTTATAACGTGATAACAGAAGAAAGTTATTTTAGAGAACTCAATTAATTTCCAATGTACCAACAATGAAAAGCTATCAGTGAAGACTTTTGAAATTAAAAGTTTCTTTCCTGTGAAAGACAATGTCATGCGAATAAAAAGAAAAGTCCCACATCGAGAGAAGATATTTACAAAGGATGAGTCTGATGAAGGACTTATTCAAACATATAAAGTACATTAAAATTCAATAATGAAGAAACAAGCAGCCCAATTATAAACTGGGCAACAGCTACACCATGAACTTTTAACAACATGGCTGCCTAAGTGAGACATGAACAACGATGACAAAAGACATGCTAACAGAGAGTAAGAAAATCTCATGGGCTCCCACCCTAAACAAAGAATGACAAGCAGCTGAGGAAGGAGAGTGGGAGAGATGATATACAAGGATGGCTAAAATCTCTAAGACTAAAACTACAAAGTGTTAACAGTGAAGTGGACCACAGCAATGCTCACACAATGTTGATGCTGAAGTAAAACTGGAAAGTAACTTTACAAAAGTCAGGTATGTTCTGCTAAGCTAAATATTCTCTTCTCACATCTACAACCCACCATAGAACACCCTTTGGTATCTACCCACTCCCCAGAAGGTGAAAATGTATGTGACTATACAAATCTGCATGCAGAAATTTGTGGCATTTTACTTTTAGTTCCTAAATCTTGGAAGAAATCAAGTGAACCTTCCATAGGTGACTGTATAGTATTCAGTACTTACAAAAAGTATTCAATCAAGCCATGAAAATATTTAGGCAACTGAAGCACTTGTGAATGAATGTAGAAAAGTAAACTTGAAGATACTGAATACTCTAGAATTTCTGCAAAGTTATCTTCTAGAAAAGTCAAAACTACCTAGATAATAAAAAGATGTGTGGTTACCAGAAGTCATAGTGTGAGAGAGGTGAAGTAGTCGGATACAGTACATTTTACAACAGGAAAAAAACCTATGGTACCAAATGGCAGAATCATGTCATTACATGTTTGTTGAAACCCATTAAATACACAGCATTAAGAAGCAACTCTGGGTTGAACTCTGGTTCTTGAGTGATAATAATGTGTATAGAAGTTTCATTATTTGTAACAAAATGTAGCAGTTCTCTGGGAAATGTTGGCAATGGAGCTACTTGTACATATGTGGGAGGAGGGGATATTTGAAATCTCCCTATTTTCCTCTAAATTTTGCTATCAACCAAAACTTTTTTAAATTATAAATTCTATTTAGCAGTAGTAGTAGTAGTAGTAAATATCAGTGCAGAAATACCTTCAGTAAAAGTCAATGGAAATAATTTTTAAAGTGTATTTCTTTGCGATTAACTTTGCATAAAATAATCCCATAAACCTCACTCCTTCTGTCTCATAATTCTTCAGTTAGTGAGGCTCCTGGGCTACCTGCAGTGGACTGATGTCCTCACTAGCTGACTATTATCCAAAGGCTTCAGCACGAATTTCCAGATTTCTCCCACCTTCTTCTGTCTGTATCTCCACTTGGAACTTTTTGTTTTGTTGGTGGCCCAGCCTTGTGTGACAGTAGTGAGTGTGAACTGTAGATTTGATTTTGCCTGGTATTTCTCTCATCTTGGTTTGTTTATAGATTGTGTTCCAGATATAGCCTACATGATTCTATTAGCCCACTCCACATTTGACTCAGATATTTCAACTTTGTTCACACATTTACATTCCTGGGAGAGCGTCTTTAGGCTGAGTTCAGTCATATTCTCAAGATTCACAATTTAAAATACTACTGTTGTCCTCTCAGCCAGAATTCTCTATGACATAATAGTCCTGTCATTGATAGAGGACCTGGTCTCTATATATACTTGAGTTTCTGTAAGAAAGTATTATTAAATTTATCATCATCAGAAAAGCGTAAGGCACTCTGTTATTTGCAGCACTGTGCCTGATGTTTTAGAGCAGATGTGACAGCACTGGTTCCTATCCTTCACACAGTTATTTTAAAATACAAAAATCAGGTAGAGACACACTTATCAAAATAAGAGTCTACATTAACTGAGAGAATTGTCATTTGTTATTGTTATAGTTCAAGGACTTCTGGTAGGGGTCCACTGGGAGTGATGGATAATAATGCAGTATCCTTCCATTTCAAAGAACTTGCTCAATGTTTCCATTGGTGTTTTTATGAGAATAGTGATTCAGCCCTCATAATGACTCGCTGGCTTCAAACGACTCCAGTGCCGAACCCTGTTTTAACCCCTCTGTTTTCTTCCTCTTCTCTCTCATACTTCCAGAATTTATTTCCCCTCATGGTGCTCAGACTTAAAATATGTGGCAAATGCTGTGTAGTATATAAAATTCTTAAAATAAAATGACAAGTTTAATTAAGCTTTGAAAGGAGGCAAAGAAAACTTATCCATTTTTGGCTACCAGCCTCTGGTGTTAAGTCATAGATATGTGCATAGTTTTACTCCCAGTCTCCACTTGAAAATCATAGGCAAACAAATTATGCCTACTAAGACATATGCTCCAATAGCTATAACACTATTTAAGATTGAAGTAAATGATGACTATGATGAGATAGCCCCTTTAAATTGTTTTAAAATATCTTTTACTGTTTTAGCTGCATTAAAATCCAATTTAGCCTTTTTTATTTCTATAATCTCTTGATGTAATTTAGCTAAATCATACCAGATTCCTTTAAGATGTGCCTTAACTCTTCCCCATCCAATAGCATTTTCATTGTATATAGAAGATGTAACATCATTCATAATTAGCATGACATTTCAAATGTACTCTAGTTTTTAGGTTTGGAGTTCATCTCCCAGAAACTGTACCATATCATATAAAGCATTTAATTTATCTTTCATCTTCACATCTATATCTTCTTAAATCTCTAATATCATAGAAACATTCATAGACAATTGTTAACAAACCCTGTTTTCTGGATGGATTGAGACAAAGGCATTGAAGCCATCATAGTAGTAGCAAGTGTAGTAACAAGAGCTGCAATTCCTGCTAAAACTAGCCCAGCAACACGTTTCTACCTGCTTAAAGCTTTCTCAATTTCTTCAATCACTTGCAGTCCTTTATCATCAAACCATGGATCGCTCATATATACTGCCAATATAACAAAAAAAATATTTTTAACATTATTATACAAATGTGATTATCCATTTGGGAAATACAATTGGTCAAAATGCAATTAAGACTTGATACATTAAAGACAGAACCATTTATAGAAATAATTGCTTCACCATGCTTCAGAGCATTTTTGCACAAGCTAAAACAGTTCCTTTCAAAGGACAAACAGGTTTCAAGTGACTGGAATGTCCTGCCATTGTTCCCATCACAGCAGCAAGTTTCTAAACATAAGTTTGTGGAAATCCAGTACTGGAATACCAAATTCTAGCTGACAGTCCTTTGTCCCAAGATTCTCCTGTAGATATTGTATAAAAGTCACTATAATTGTCCTGAGTTTCAGACCAATTAAGACTATATTGCTGTGTCCATGTGATGTTATAATTTAAAGTAATAATGTCAGTATATTGTCTCCATAACAAAGTCTTGTTAGACTCCCTCAGTTCTTTTGTGAATGGAGAAAATCATTGACGGGGTGAAATATTATTTATCCAGTCATTTTGAGGAAGCAATCCAAGACATCCCTTTATCAATATCCAATATAAGAAAATAGTGAGCAATCTGGAACTCTTGGGTGGCAGGTGGATCTAAAAGCCTGGTATCTTGTAATCACAATGTCTTTTCCTTCCCAAGTTGCAGGATGTAAAATTGATGTATCAGGAACATAGGCCCAATAGGTTTTACTCTGGCATCTCTGGATGGTCATCAGCAACATCAGGGTCAGCATCTCTCTGCTCCATATACCACAACAATCTTTCAGGCAACCAATGAGTTTTATTTTCATTCTGTGAGAAAACATAAACATGCCCTCGTCCCCAGATTAAACAGGGTCCTTCCATAAGTCAATACAAGGATCTTTACGTTTAACTTGAGAAAATTTAGTGCTGGTGCCTTCATGCCAAAATTGATCAGCTGAAGATTTTCCAGCAGCATCCACATTTTAAAAATTTTTTAACAATAAGGCATGATTTAAAGCATTATGTGATGACTTGGGGTATAACTCCCCCTTCTTTAATTTTTGAAGATGTATTTTGAGGCTGCTGTAAACTCTCTCAACAATACCTTGTCCCTGAGGATTATAAGGAATGCCTGTTTTATATTCAATTTGCCATTGAGAGCAAAATTGATAAAAGCTTTATAAATATATCCAGATTCATTATCAGTTTTAATAACATTTGATATCCCCAAATAGGAGAAGTATTTCAGCTAATAAGCAATTACATTCTTAGTAGCTCACCAGTTTAAGCAGTAGCCATTAAAAATACTGAATAAATATCAATTGTCATATGTATATATTTTTTATGAGTGACATCCATTTGCCATAAATAATTGGGAAGAAGACCTCAAGGATTTACTCCAAAGTAAGTTACAGTCAAATATTGAGGACATGTAGCACATTTCTTAATGATTTGGTGAGCAGTTTCTTTTGTTAAACCAAATTGTTTTCGTAAACTTTTACTATTTTGATGATGTAAGTCATGTGATCACTGAGCAAGCTCAACTTCAGATAAAGTGATCAACTAAAGCATTATCTTCAGCCAATGGACCAGGAAGATTTAAATGTGCTCTTATATGTCCCATAAAACATGGAAATTTTTTTATGAATGGTATCCTGAACTTGTTGAAATAACATTTTTAATTGCTCATTAATAGTTTTAATATAAGAAAGTTTCTATAAATTGAAGAGCTTTATAAATATATTGACTATCTGTATATAAATTAAATAAATTATCTTTTTTAAGAACTTGAAAAACCAACAGCTCAACTCAACAACTTGAGCTGAATTAGGAATAGTTTGAACTACATATCCTTCATCATTAATCACCATTAATAAGCTGCTTTTCCAATAGAAGAACCAACAGTAAAAACCAATGCAGCATCTTTCACTGGAGTATGCATTAATACTTTAGGAAAAGTAAAAGAATGCATCTGAGCAAACTGTAATAGTTGATCAGCAGGATAATGATTATCACATTTACCCAAAAACTGAGCAAAAGCAATTGCCCAAGAATCATTATTTTGAAATAGTCAATCAGTTTGTTGTTTAGTAAATGGAACATTTATTAATTTGGTTCCTTTCCAAAATACCTTCTAGAATCAAGTCTATTTCATTTTCCTGTGGCTCCTGGCCATTTTCATGGCCATCACCTGGCAAAACTGTTAAGATCCATAACCTTCAGCTGTTTCCCATGATCATTTTATGTCTTTAAGACCATTATCATCTGGGAGACTCTTAAATTGCAAAGTTTACCTGTCAGAGTAAGGTGCATTCTTGTATATAAAAGCATTATAATATTTTATAAAATAAACATTGTTTTAAATCCTATCTTATTAAACCTTATTTTTATGACATGAAATATCACATAGAAATCTACCCCAATCCAAAATATTTGAGTATTGTTGCCTCCCTAGTCTAAAAGGAGCTATAACAAACAGATTCTTTAACCTTATTTAAAGACTGTTGCCAGCCATGTGGCTGCCCATTTCATGGTGAGGTCACCAGCCAAGATGGAGGAAGACCATGTGATTGCTGTTTAAAATTAAACAATAGTTACATGCATATATATGTGTAGTTGGATCCAACTTTTATTCATACCCATAAGTCATATACATGTCCACATACATACATATATATATATATATATTTCCATTTTTAACATAAATATTTTTCAATGAAGAGTCATCAGCTATTTTTAAAATAAAGAAAACCAGAATTAACATAATATGGTTAAATTCCAACTATATTTTACAGTTTTTCTTCGAATTCAGCCTAGTTCACAACCTCTCTGACCTTCTATAACTTACCTTCAGGTCAGGCCCTTCCCTGTGTTTGCTCTTTTGGTTTAGCCTGACATAGACAAATTTCTTTTTTTCCTTTCCTATCATTATTTTAATCTTTTACCTTCTCTTGCTTTTTAGATAACATGCAGATTTCCACCAAAGTTCTTTTTCTTGTGGTTTCTTCCTAGCAGTTTAGAACATTGCATAGGTATACCATTTCAAACAAGAATAGAAACATAATCACAACAAAAAATTAGTTAGGCATTAATATATTAAAAACCTGTATCAGTGTGCAACATTTTAGATTAGCAACAGTTTTTCTTATCTTAATCAATAATAGTTTGTAATCAGTCTCTTAAATGATGACAAGTATTTGTAACTCATTGAACTCAAATGACCAGAATCCATGTATTTTTTTTTTCCTGTGGAGGCAAAAGCATAATTTTTTTTTCAAAACAACACAGTATGCAGGCTGGTAATTCAACATTTATTCTTAAGCAGTATTAGGACAGAGAAGGGTTATAGTGGGTTAAAGTTGGAAGTTGCTGGCCAGCAGAAGAGACCTTGAGGTTATCACAGTGAAGAACTTGGCTTAGAAAGGAAAGGAGGCACAGAGTGTGTCCTTGGCTGCCAGTGTTCCTGAAAAACAATTTTGTTAACTTTTCTGACTATAGTAATTAACAATTAACCTCAGATTCACTTTTTGACATTTGTTCAGCTTGCCAATAGTAGGAACTAACTCCCTGCCACTACATTTGCATTGCAGGCCTCATAGTAAGGGAGCTTATGGAGGGAGGTGCCCATGCCTCTCTCTCCTTCTCTTCCAGGAAAACTGTGTAGATTAGTAGACAGAAACAAGTAACACTGACAGACATAAGAACCGGTACATCAGCACTGAGACAATGGCCTCACTTGTGTGCTGTGGGTATCACTTTGTGTAAATAAAGTTCTGATTGGCCAGTGGCCAGGCAGGAAGTATAGGCAGGACAAGAGAGAAGAGAATTCTGGGAAGTAGAAGGCTGGAGAGAGACACCGTCAGCCGCCGTCATGAAAAGCAACGTGTAAAGACACTGGTAAGCCACAAGCCATGTGGCAAAGTATAGACTAACAGAAATGGGTTAATTTAAGATAAAAGAAGTAGATAACAAGAAGCCTGCCACAGCCATACAGTTTCTAAACAATGTAAGTTTCTGTGTGCTTTCTTGGTTGGGTCTGAGTGACTGTGGGACTGGCGGGTAAGAGAGATTTGTCCTGACTGGGCCAGGCAGGAAAACTCTAACTACACTCGTGGTTAGCGAGTCTTGTCCAATAGATGACTTCTCTTGCAATACATAAGCCTCACCTGGCAGGAGCTACCTGCTTATCTCAGTTCAGTTGTGGGGACCCAGTCCCCTTAAACACATGGAACAGAACAGTAACATAGTAACAGTCAGAACACAGACCAAGACAAAGAGTGTTTACATTTACATTTACCAGCTGCAGTGAACAGATCTGAAAGTGAGACATTGGACTAATGGTTTGCAGTCATGACCCGCTTAATCTCTCCAGATGAACCAGTCATAGTCAGGAATGGAGGTGAGGGAGAATCTTGAGGAGTGAGAGAATCTTTATTACAATACTTAGCAGCCTCTCCTTCTAATTTTGCTTCATTGCCAAAATCTAACTGGTCATTATCATCAAATAACTTTGTAAAAGCATCTGCATAAAGCTGTCTCTCTGACAGAGCAGAATGTTTAGTTCCAGTTTTACTTCATTTAGGAAACACTTTATTCCTTTCAGGACAAAGGTCTAAGTTGTCCTGAACGATTGTCCAGAGACTGAAAATGTCTGTTGTGAGTTTTTCTGGACCATGCTTATCATAATACTGCTGAATCTTAACTCCAATGCGTCTACAAATTCTAAAAATTTACACAGTTGCTTATGTTCTACTTTAGTATATCTAGCCTTTAAGATATCTTTAAGTACATGTACAAACAGCTGTTTCTATTTCCTTGGCCCATACTTATTTTTACACTTGTTCACAAATTTTTTGCTGCACGCCTGCTTTTTTATTTACATTTTTACTTTTACTCTCGAGTGAACTCACCACAGCTTCCTCTTTTTTCGAGGGCACTCCCTTTTCTTCTGTGGTGTCCATCACGGACTCCTCCGTACCCACACCACGTTGGGTGCTACTTGTCGGGCCTGATGACAGTCAGCTGGGTAGCTGGGTAGAGGCGTGCAGATTGAAGAGACAATGAAGAAGACAGAAAAGAGCCGAGAGGTCTGCCGGTCAATGCCAGACAGCCCCGAGTTTATTTCACAGCCAGCTTATATATAGTTTTGTTTTGTTTCCGAGACAGGGTTTTCTCTGTGTAGTTTTGGGCCTTTCTTAGAACTCGCTTTGGAGACCAGGCTGGCCTCGAATTCACAGAGATCTGCCTGCCTCTGCCTCCCAAGTGCTCGGATTAAAGGCATGTGCCATCACTGCCCAGCTTTATATATAGTTTTGAAGGACAGAGGTAGAACAATGCACAGCACAGGCATTCAACTACTATCCTGCCTTGTGTCAAGGAACAGGCAGTTTCATTTTCTATCTCAATGTACTTCTGGCTGGCGTCAGCAGCCTGCATCTGCTAGATAGTGTGTTCCTTCTTGTGGGCTAATCAGGAATTTCTCACAGCCCTTCCAGGAGACTCTGTGGGCTAATCAGAACTTACTCACAGCTTTGGAACAAACAAGCTTGAACTCTATTGACTCAAAATAGACTTCAGATTCAAACTGGGAAACTGAGTCAATTGTGGGCTCCCACACCACAGCTTCTGTGAGTTGAAGTGTGCATAAGCTATGACATGGACAGATTGGGTTCAAACATAATAATGAAAGTATAACAAGGCCTGTTCAATGAAACTACAAAATATTGTTGGGAAATTTTTAAGAAAACTACATAAAGGTGGAGATACACCATGTCTATAGAATGGAAGTGTTTTGTATGGCAATTCTTCCCAAATGGATCTACAGATTCAATGAAATCCCTACTCAATTTCAACCTAATTTTTAAAAAGTAAGTCAATAGGCCAGTCAATTATGAACTTACAAAGACTTTTAAAAACAGTTAAAATGGACAAAATGATTAAAAGAAACAAAGAAGTTATACTACCTGAATTTAAAACTGTAAACTACAATTAACAAGGCAGTGTGCTCTTGCAAATATAGGCATTTAGAGCATCACCAGCAATGAACCTACACATTTATAGTCAATTCAGTTGAAAAAACAAAACAAACAAAAAAAAAAAAAAAAAAAAAAAAAAGGTTATTGGTTGGGGAAGTTACTATGATTTAAAAAAAAAAAAGATGTTACTCATTCTAAAGAGTGAAAATGTCTTTCAAGCACTACAGAAACATTTTACTTGAAATGCTGAAGATTGAAGACAATATACATTCATATAAAACAAATGCTCATAATTGCATCATTAGTAGGAAAAAAACTAAGAAAAATATAAATGCCCATTAGTTGTGAACAAACACAATTCCCTGCAAAAGAGATTAACAAAGAGCCCAACTTCCCTTCCCCTTAATGTTTGTTTAATTTATTACATTTGTTTTAAAAATTAAGTACAATCTGTGGTATTGTGTTCCCAAAAATATTGTGCAGGTAATAAACTTATCTGGGGTCAGAGAACACACAGCCACTAGATACAGGCTAGAAAATGGGAAGAGCAAGCCATAGCAGAAGTTGGGCGGTGGTGGTGCACGCCTTTAATCCCAGCACTTGGGAGACAGAGCCAGGTGGATGGATCTCTGTGAGTTCAAGGCCACATTGGAAACAGCCAGGCTTGGTGACACACGACTTTAATCCCAGGGAGTAGAGGCAGAAAAGGAAAGATTATATAAGGCGTGAAGACCAGAAACTAGAAGCATTTGGCTGGTTAAGCATTTGGCTGGTTAAGCATTCAGGTTTTGGAGCAGCACAGTTCAGTTGAGATTCATGTAGATGAGGACACAGAAGCTTCCAGCCTGAGGAAACAGGATCACCTGAGGAACTGGCAAGGTGAGGTAGCTGTGGCTTGTTCTGCTTCTCCAATCTTCCAGCATTCACCCCAATAACTGGCCCCAGATTTGATTTTATTAATAAGAACTTTTAAGATTCCTGCTCTTCACATTTTATTAGAAATTTGACATTCTTAAGAGCAACAATAATGGTTAACATTGAACTTGTACCACTATCCCTTCTCCAGGAAGCCACTGTATGTCTGGGACATGGGCTAGATCACTGAAAAACCAACACTCTGACTTCCAGCACCACCACGTGTTCATAGCTGAAGGGGGAATGTCCTTTCTCAGGATGCTTCCAGTGTTTAGACATTGTTCTCTTTAAAGCACCTATTCTCTTTAAAAGAAAAAAATTTTGGAAACAGTCTCATTTTTTCATCAGTAACTTTGTTCCTCTATTTCTCAAACTGTACACTGTTGTTCTGTCATTTTCTTTGTGATTTATTGCGTGTGTATCATTCACCTTTCCCTTCAAATGTCTTGTCTCTAGATTTTCTTTTCTAATAACCACTCTTTATTTTGCAATAAATAGCATCAGCTAAGCAAGGATTCAGGTCATACTGAGTTTTTTTTCCTCCATACACGTAAATTAATAATTTTCACTTAAACTCTGAGTTGAATCTCCCACTCATCCATGTTTTTGCAACCTGTAAAATGAATCATCATATCAGAATCAGCCGTGGAGTGATTCACAGCAATTTGAGTTTGAAGTGAGGAAATTAGGTGAAATCAAGGTCATGTACTTAAGCATGTGTTAGCACTGCCAAAATCAATAGCCACTAACCAAGTTCTTTAAAGTATGGTACAGCCCTTAATGCAACCCTGAAAGTGATATCTATGGGAATGAGAACAATTCAGTATTCTTCATTCATCATTATTCAGGGTAATCTATCTGCCTGTCAGGGTGGAAGTTTCAGAAGATAAAAAATTGAAAGAGCCCTTAACCTTGGGGATGCTGTCATTCAACTAAAATAGGGCATGGCAAGAGAAAATTTCTTCTTCAATGACAGCAAAACTCCAATATAGTATCAATAAATATTAAAGGATACTGGAGAGGATGGAACATATTTCCTCATTCCTATTGCCACACTACAATTTCCAGACTCCAACCTTTCATTATTTACATGATCCCTTAGGAGCAGGTGTAAAGGCAAGCAGAATATCATGAATCTGGCAAGATGCTGTTCCTAGGTAGAAGTGGCTGTATATCCTTACATTCTCAGGTTCTATAATCTGAAAATAGTTAATAGAAATGGCTGAGCTGAAAGCATTTGCATTGGTGTTAGCATGCGTGCACGCGCGCACACACACACACACACACACACACACACACACACACACACACACATGTTAGGTCCTTTGGGATAAAAGTAGTGATGGAACACAGTGTTTTGCTTTAGATATGCTGTGTCACCTCAAAGTCTCACATATTGAATTCTTGATCCCCACCTGGTGACTCCATTTTGTAAGGTGGTGAAACTTTAAAAGGTGGGACTTAGGTGGATCTAAAGTATATCATCAGGGGATATCCTTGGGCACTGGGTCTTATAATGCACTTCTCTCTGCTTCTTGTCTACCATGAGGTGAGCAGCGTTTACCACACATTCCCACCACCATGTTGTCCTGTTTCATCATGGGTCCAGAGTCAACAAGCTAAAGACTGTAGACTAAAATCTTTGAAACTGAGTCAAAATAAAGCTCTCTTAAGTTGTTTGTGACAGATGTTTTTGTCACAGAGATGAAAAGTCTCACACAACACTTACTTTTATTTCCTCTTGACTTCACCCAAGCAATAATAAAGATAATTTTAAAGATATATATTCATAAAAATGTAAGAAACAGAAAAAAGAATACAATGTTGAGAAATAAAAAGAAAATAGAAGCACTATTAAAATCAAGTCTAGACTTTGGGCATGAAACCACATTTGAAACCATTGGGTTAGAGTTTTGGCGGTCACCACAACCTGCTAAACAGGATTATCTGGACTGCTCAGCAGGATTATCTAGATGTCTTCAAGGGCCATGAACCACAGAGAGGATGTCTGCAGGAGGATACTGCTCTGTATTCCTTCAAGTTGTCATGGCACATTCCTGAGCCTGTAAAGGTAAGTATAGGCCTTCACATTCCCCACTTCACAAGTACCCATGACAGGACTCAGTCATGAGTCCTACCTCTCCAGAGGTTCCAGGGTATTGGGACCTAACAACCATGAGCCAGCATATGCCTTAGCTTCATGTGCACCATCAGTGTTGTCTCAAATTCAGAAATCTTTGTAGATGGTTGTAGAACAGGCTGAATTTGGTTCTTAAATGCATTTTATTCTAGATAGTAAAATCAGAATTTAATAATTGTTATTTGCTGTTACTAATAAAAATAGTTGCCAACTGTAAAAAAAAAAAAAATCTAAGCTGGCTACATGGCAAACGAAAAACAATCCTGATATCTACCTAAGTTTCAAGAATACATGGCAACATTCTGTAGAAGTAGAAAAGAGTGGTGTGTCTGTTTGAGAGGACACAGCCCCTTGGTAGAGCACTAACCTAGCAACCGCAAGCCTCTGGGCCCATTCTCCAACATAGTAGGAGAGTCTGCTCCCGCAGTAAATAGCTGTGTTTTCATATACTTCACCCCCAGGATGTAAAGTTTTAAAAAGCAAGCAAATAATTAAAATTTATTTTTACTGTAGGATAATTAAATTTTATTTTTACTGTGGGATCATTAGACTTCCAAATAGAGGAAACTAATGACAACTACACTTCTGCAGCATTACTATATACAGGGTATTTTCTAAATGTTTACTTATTCTGATTCATTTACATTTTACCCTAGTTTTACTAGGTAGCTATGCAATTATTCCTCAGATTACTGATGCAAAGGCACAGAATCTGGAGAGGTGAGAGTTATGTCCTTATGCTGTGGGCTAAAATATATGTACCTTCTTTACCCAATGGCCCTTCTTCTCTAACTTCTATTTATGAAGAGGAGATGCAGACTCCTCTCCGATGATCCTGAGACCACAATTGTAGTAGGAAAAGAGAAAGCTGGTAAGGTCAGGGTGTTCCCTCCACATAGCCTTGACAATCACCTTTAGTAAAAACCATATTCTCCCACTGTGGAAGAATCGCCAACCAGATCCTTGTTGCCCACATGGAAATACAAACACATGAAGATTGCCATGCATCAGAGAAAAGGTGCTTAATAAAATATTGAGAACAGAATATATATATATATATATATATATATATATATATATATATATATATATATATATATATATATAAAATGAAGATCTGGAAGCAGCAAAGGAGACAAAGCAAATCCCAGTGCCCAAGTATTACATACTCACAAATCAGCAGCAGAAGACATTTTTAACTTTTACTGTATTTGTATGTTTGTGCGCGCACACACACACACACACACACACACACACACACACACACACGTGTGCACAAGTGTCACAGCATATGTATGGAGCTCAGAGGACAACTTTGGGCACTGGTTCTTCCTTTCCACCCTATGGATCATGGGAACTGAATCTGGTTCTCAGACTTAATTACAAGTTCCTTTACCCACTGAGCCATCTTCTGATTATATTTCTGTTAATCAGCACTTTAACTGACTTATTTGTGAAAATCTCATAAATGTATATTGTATTTTTATACTATTCACTACCTACTTTATCTTATCTCACTCTCTCTGTACTCCTTCCAGAATATGTTTTAGTCATGAAAAGAGATATTTAGAAAATAAAGAGGACTTTTTAAAAATTATATCTACACTATGTACAATATGCTAACAACTAAACATAACTATTTTAGTAAGTATATCATATATGCTATTATATAATAACATGTAATTGCTAAAATGCACCTTAGAATATAAATGCTGAGTAAATCTAAGATTAATGCTAAAAGGAAGATACATGAAATATAAAAGAAAGCCAAGTATTGACTTGATAAATGAAGTATCTGAACACAAATTCAAAAGAACAAATGGTAGATAAATCAAATCATTTCTAGATATGTACTATATGAACTTTTCCTGTTAGGAATGCCCAATGATGGACTGCATGGAACAGAGAAAGCAGACTCACACTGTAGACAACTTGAAAGAGAAGAGCTGAGTATTTGAAAGAGGAAAAAATAATATGTAAATGAATGAAAATCAAAATATTCTTAAATTTTACAGCATCAGCACCATAAGCTACAAAGTACTAAAGCATGACCCTTGAAATATATACACACACACACATACATACATACATATATATATGTGTGTGTGTATATATATACATATATATATATATGTATATATATATTTTTAACTCTATTGACCAAGGGCAAGAAGAAGATAAAGATGCTTTTAGGAGAGTGAGTTTCAGAACATAGACTCCCCAAGCATTCTGCCTCAAAAAGCACTGCCCTGAATACTCCACTTGACCAAACGGGAATGGAAGAGGAAGCAAGCTCTTCAGGTACAGGACAGCCAACACGGAGGAATGAAAGATCCAGAACCAAAGAGGCATTGTGAGTTTGAGCCAACCATCTTCTTGTGGAGCATGCTGGAGGCTTCCCAAAGCAACTTCTTTAAGGAAGATAAAGTGGCAGGATACAGTTGTTTCTAAGTGTAAAGAGGAAGATAAATGCCAAGGACAGCAGGGTTGAATCAGTAGTAAATAAAAGGAAAGTGCATAAAAAAAAAACAAGCAAAGGGCAGCAGAAGCAACAATAACAACAACAACAACGACAAAATAAACAACAAATTAATTAAATAAAACCCCAGAAAAGAAGGCAAAATAATTGCTACATTGCAACTAGAGTTTGTCTGCACAGCTGTGCTGATTCAGTGAAAATCTATTGAGTGATGGGAGGGAAGTGACTATTTTGTGGAGATGGCAGGAAAGGATGTGGAGAGACATTCAGAGAAGTCAGTGAATGCAGCCTGAAGGGCAAACTTCCTGAAATGGCACAAAAAGGAAACACCAAAATAAGTACCAAAACCGATGCAATGATTGCTTCCAAAAAGGGAGAAATCTGTGTTGTTTTGTTGTTCTTGTTTTCTTTATAATACTCGGTATTGGACCGTGAGATGGCTGGTGACTAAACACACTGGCTGTGCAAACCTGGTCCCTCAAGTACAATCCCTAGTGCCACATAAGGATGGAAGGAGAGGACCCACTCCATAACAGAGGGAGAGAACCCACTCCACAAAGCTCTCCTTTGACCTTCTGTACCATGGTAGGTGCACCCTTCTCTGCACACCCAGTGTATTTCCATTTGAAAAAACTGTATATTTAAGCTATGTGTATATATCATCCCGAGAAAAAATAATTTATGAAACACGAAGCAAGTCTGTGATACTATGCTCTAGTTGCCATTTGCCTGCTGTGATGTAGCCTATTCTTTCTAGTAAGCAAAGAAGCCAATTAATTTTCCTTCCTTATTATTCTTAACTACTTCAAAGGAATTACTGAGTTTTATAAATGTCAAGCACAATGTTTGCTAGACCAAGGAATTATGGTTCACTTTCAAATATTTCTACATGGTGGGAATAATGTGTACTTTGAGTTTTCCTGCTTGGCCCACAGTCAGGACAAATCTCTCTTACCCACCAGTCCCACAGTTGCTCAGACTCAACCAAGAAAGCACACAGAGACTTATAATGCTTACAAACTGTATGGCTGTGGCAGGCTTCTTGTTATCTACTTCTTCTATCTTAAATTAACCCATTTCTGTTAGTCTATACTTTGCCACATGGCTTGTGGCTTACCAGTGTCTTTACATGTTGCTTCTCATGGCAGCGGCTGGCAGTGTCTCCTCCCAGCCTTCCTGTTCCCAGCCTTCTCCTCTTCCTTGTCCCGCCTACCTTATCCTTCCTGCCTGGCTACTGGCCAATCAGCACTTTATATCCACAGCACTTCCCCTTTTCTTTTTTGTTAAAAAAGGAGGGTTAACTTTTACATAGTAAAATTACAGATAACAAAACAATTATCAAGCAAGAATTATAGTTATAATATTAAAGAAGATATCCTATCTATCTTATATTTGTGAGTCTAAAGTTTTAAATCTAACTTATCTTGTATCATAACTGAGGAAATTATAACTATCTTCAACCATATCAAAGACCTCAGAAGGATATATTATTATCTGAGAACCGGGAGAAGGATGCAAGCAACTTTCGGGAGTCTTGTAGGGTAGACAGAGACAGCTGGCAGCCTGCACAGTCACCTAATGTTCTTTTGTAAAGTGGGGCATTTGACTTCAGCCCACAGGGTTACAGTCTCTCGGTCACTTCTCTCAATGTCCTGTAGAATGTCTGGCAGTTTCCTCTGTGAAGCAGGAACCTGAAGGACCATTTTGTCAAACAAAGTTTAGTGGTCACCTTTTTATGGGTCCTGCACGTCCAGTCAATCAAGCAGTCTAGGCAAGAACAGTTTCTTGCCCAAATGGCTATTTTTGCCAAGGTGAAGATAAACTCCATATGAAGTGTCTTCAGTGCCCATCCTCTTCTCTGAAGTAAATTGGTGTTGCCAGGAGCAGACATGTCTCACTGTCCAGAAAGTCTAAATTTTAAAAGTATTTTAAATGCCATATTCTGTAGGTCTTTGAAGTATTTGAAGATTACCTGTCTGTCTGAAATATATCTATGTATACCTAGAAAACTTTACATGACTATAAGTTTAACTATCATAGAAGACTAATTGATCTGTATTTCTTAATTATCCATTACAATCTAAATGAGTTGCATAAACATAATACCTCAAACGAGAGTAGAAATATATATAATAACAAAATTAACTTTAAGTTTGTATTAATAGACTAAAATCTATACCAATGTAAGACATTTTAAACAAGTTGTTGCTCTTTAAAAGTAAGTTCATTAATCTACCCTTTCATCCTACTATATCTATATCATATGCCCTTTTTTATTTTAGAAAGAGATCACATTTATAATCAACCTGATTTAAATAAAAATATTGGTTTTTCTCTGTCCCTCATCAGAGGACTCTTCTGATTTGGGACACAAGAATCTCTTAACCTTTTCTTTTAGCAATATGTCTGGGTTTAGAGAAGGAATGAGCCAATTCCATCTCCAAAGCCAGCTTGATAATTTTGGGAAATTGGGCATAGTTTCTCTTACTACTTCCTGCTGGAGGGGGGCGCTGCATCTTATGGGGACACAAAGAAAATTTTAGGATTATGGAGTAGTCCGTGAGGGTAAACCTCTGAGCCAGTTGCCTTGAAACCATTCTGGATGTTGTATCATCTGGGCCATTGTGTCATCGGAGACCTTTCAGGTGGTCTTGGCTGATCAAACCTGATGTATCTTAATCTGGAACAAATCCACAGCCTCTGGTTTTCTGTGGAAACAAAAGCAGAGACTCTTTTCCAAAGCAACATATCCTTATATCCAAATTTTGAAGTCAGGGTACCTTTAAAATTTACATATTTGTTTACCTCAACAGCTTTTACAATCAAGTCTTTTTATGCAGTTAAAAATTCCAAAGACAACACAAACCAGATTCTCTGTAATATCCATCTTTGTAAGAATGAAACACTGCTGTGGCTGTTGGTGCCGCCCACCTCAGCTTCCCAACGTGGAAGTGATACAGTTTACAGCCAGCTCTGGGTCTGGAGCCATGTGTACCATCAACTATCAGAAGCAGTTCTATCGAAGCAGTGCATAGCCCAGAAACTTTTTTTTTTTTTTTTTTAACTAGCAAAGGCTAAATCCACCCTGCAGCAGAGTAAAGTGCAGCTTGTAGACTCCTCATTCCCTCCACACTGCAGGTCAGACGCACACGCCAGGAACCCACCACCACAGTAGCTCAAACCAGCAGGCTGCCACTAACTTGAGAGAGACAACTAGGAAGCTGTTTTTAGCTCCGTTTTAGAATCTTTCTTCTCAGGTTTTAGGTGGACACTCTTGCCAACACGTTGGGCGCCATTTGTAGTTGGAGAGCTTCTCTCCAGGTTCCACCAAGCCCCCGTGGTCCCACAACCCACATATAAAATAATCATACAGACACTTATATTATTTAAACTGCTTGGCCATTAGCTCAGGCCTACCATTGTCTAGCTCTTACTCTTATATTTAGCCCATTTCTGTTAGTCTATACTTTGCCACATGGCTTGTGGCTTACCAGTGTCTTTACATGTTGCTTCTCATGGCAGCGGCTGGCAGTGTCTCCTCCCAGCCTTCCTGTTCCCAGCCTTCTCCTCTTCCTTGTCCCACCTATCTTATCCTTCCTGACTGGCTACTGGCCAACCAGCACTTTATTTATACAGAGTGATATCCACAGCAATAATGTAGGTGACAGGTATTAACCATACACCAAGCTGCATGAGGGAAAAGAAGGTAAGCTTTGATTCCTGCTGCCACAGCAGCTCAAGGCTGAAAGTAACCCCATAGCTTCATAAAGGCATGGATACATTAACACCCAAACTCTGGCTTCTTAAAACTTTTTGTTTTTTTAATTTAGGAGTTACCTTGGGAGGAGTCAGATATGGTGGTAGGAAAAAATGAATGAAGCACACTTACAAATCCAGGAAGAATCTAGTAAAGGCCCACTATTCACTATCCATCTTATAAAAGATTTTTGCTACAAGAGAAAAGTGTTGTGTGAATCCAGAAACTTTCAGACATGGATGCCACACAGCCAATCATTTCATGACCAACAGGTGATAGATAACTTTAGACAGAGGAAAGTAGAGGTGACTTCCAGAATCCTTAAAACAAAGTCACTGTGATTTCAGATCTGTGGGTATCTTACTAAGTGAATCAAAGATAAGGATAAGATTAAGGACTGGTTGGACTCTGGCTTTGTGGAAGAAGTCATTATAAGATATAAGAAAATTTTATTTGGAAGTAGATTAGTCCTAAATCAAGAAAAAAAAAAGTAATTCTTTTCCTTTACTTATCTGACACAGATTCAATTGACTAAGTGATAATCAAGCATCCTGAGTAAACACTATACACATCTACTGATGATGTAATACTTAGATTATAAGAAGTCAGAGTGCAGCCTTTTAGGGGATGAAAGAAATATTACTGTAGGAACTGGTGATACTGCCCAGTGGGAGAGTGCTTACCCAGCATGTGCAAGGCCCTAAGTTCAGTTCCCAGCATTGAAAAAGACAAAAAGAAATTGTTATACATACCTTTTTACCCAACATATTTAATATTAGGGCTATTTCCTCCAATTCCATATTTCTACACATCTACACTTATAAGGATAGTTACTACAATATTATAGATGAGACCAGCAAAGAGAACATCTATGACACTAATTTTAGAATGTTCAGTGATACCTATGCATCTGACTTATGGAATAGACACACATCTAATATCTAGACCACACACATATAACAACATATTTAACACTTTTTATGAAGCCAATTCAAAAATATCCACCATTTCTTTCCCAGGTATACATTAAGGAGTACATTAACAAAGTTTTAGTGTGTATTTTATGCCAGCCTTGAACTCAGAATAACCCTGCCTCAGCTTCCAAGGTGTGGGTATTATAGACATCTACCAGTATATCCAGCCCCATTTATGTTTTTAAGAGATAAATCTGGTAAGAACACAAAAGATTATAAAATGTGGTACTGAAGAGTCCTATGCCTTTGAAGTCCTAATTAGCCTCTCTGAATCTTCAACATAAAGGGACCAGATTCTGTCTCCGCCCCACCTTATCATTTCCTTTCTCCACCTCCTGAGTGCTGGGATTAAAGGTGTGAGCTACCACCACGCAGCTTCTATGGTTAACTAGTGGCTAGTTCTGCCCTCTGATCTCCAGGTAAGCTCTATTTGTCAGAACACAAACAAAATATTATACAACATCCCTTTCTGGCAGGCATATTCACTAGATGAGTGAAATGGAAAGATCAAGGTTCAGAAGCACCATATGCAACGGTGAATGGCATGGACTTTGGAGCAAAATCAACTTTGATTCTTGGCATGAACACTTAACTGTCTGCTTTCCAATGTCTGCATCTTTGAAGTATTGTATTTATGTGAGTACTGCTCAGAATAATCTTGGGACGCAATTATCCTTACACCAATTAGCAAGCATTAAGCAGATGTTCATTGATATTTTTAGGAAAGCATTAGTTTTCATCCTGTAATTGATGTTCTATTTAGCTCTTGTGGAATGCATTAATGTTGTGTTATTTTATAATCTAAAAAAAAGAAGACCGAATCTAGCAATGTTGCTGTTACTGTTTAATGAGGATGGAGTTGCATGAAAAAGTCAGAGTGATCAGTTCCAAGACCTCCTGTCCCTTCATGAGTACATGAGTGCAGTATACAGAATAAATAATTACCCTGCTAGTGTCTCAAGGGCAGGAAATTACTGCTCTTTGCCCTAAATGAGTCCCTCAGTGCTGTGTACCCAGCGGGGATGCACAGAATGTTTGCTGATAATGATAATGGTGAGGATGCTGATGGCTGTGACACACTGCAAAGTTTAATTTAAAAGCCACTGGGGAAAAGTAACAAAGCATGATGTTTCAGAATTTTATCTGCCTGGGAAGCAGATTCCGTTAGATTGTCAATAAATAAAGTAACTTGGAGCACATTGTACTATCAATTGCTCTGGAGCCATTCTGAGCTTCATTCATTAGCATGGCCTAATTATTACTTCAGATATACCAGGGGGCAAAGCAAGGTCCATCTCTATTATTTTAGTTTGAACAGTCTGTCTCCTGTAAGCACTTTTTAAATTAAATGCCAAAATGGCTGCTATCAAGGAGATAATATTTAATCCCCACAGTAAGGTTTGAAATACACTATTTTCTATTCCCTGAATCACTGTTCTACTTGGTTTCCATAATGACATTCCTTTTCTCTGTATTTCAGTGATTCCTGCATGGACACAGTGACTTTGTTGAAAGATGATCATACTTCTCTAGTCTAGCTCCACCCAGATTTTAAGGATGGGACTTTGCTTATTGGTAGGTTATATTGCTTGTCTTCCACGACCACTGAAGAATCATCCAGACACTGTATGAAGAACACCTATCCCTTCCATCAGCAAAGTCTGAAATTGGTCTGCATTGATGAAGCATTCTTTCCTTGAGTCTGGTATGTGGTGGCTTTGGTGATAGGATGAGATACCACATGGAAGACGCATTGCAGGGAAAAGAAGCTGGTGTCTTAAATGGGAGCTCTAACCCCCACTCCCCACCCCCAAACTGTTGTATATAAGAAACCACTGTCAGTCTGAACAGGGAATGTTAATGCATAGAGTGATGAACTTGCAACAGGACATTTGGTCTGCAAAGATGGAGGCAAAAAACTCAAGGACCGATCAGAAGGTGAAGAGCCCCATTCCTTGGCTGAGAGTTTAGCCTCTGGCAGAGCTATGCCTATTTACTGAGTGACAGTGGCTTGCTGACATGCTCCCAGCATGGGATTGGCTGCAGGGATGCTAAGGAAGCTCATTAAGAGGCTGTTCAATGGAGCATCAGTAAGACTCAGTGGGAAGCCTGCGGAGAGCCAGATAAGACAAACTACCCCTCCTAGGAAGTCACTCACGGAGGTGCTGGAGACTTGCAAAGAAGTCACCTCCAGAAAGCCCATGGAAAGCTAAGTGCTGAGGTGCAGCCCTGACTGTGAAGTGGTCAGCTGGGGTATTCACAAGGTCCATCCGGATCTGGGGAAGGGTGAGTGCCACTTGTAGGAGCCCACAAAGGTTTTCTAGGGAGATCTGAGCTTACTTTACACAGCAGGACTGCACTATGGGAGGTTTGACCACGTGCATGGTCACCAGGAGTCTGGGATGGTTTGCACTTGGCTGTGCTGGGGAGAGGTCTTTTGCCTCACCCCTTGGCATTCCTTTAAAAGCCCTTTAGTAGAGACAGAAGGGGCTGATGGGTTTTGACCCACACCCTCCCGGGTCTATCCTGTGTTTTCTGACTGTCTCTCTCCTCTATATTTCTATCTACATAGTCCTCACTTCTCCCTCCTCAAGAGTACCCTGGGGGGAAAAGTGGAGGGGGTCCCCATAGCCACTCACAGTCAGCCACACACTGGATGTCTGTTTATAGTAATGGAGTGCTTACTGGCAGAATGTTCCTTGCAGTCTTAGTCCTCACTATTGCAAAGCAGGGGAAAAAAACTGATTTAGGGTTCAAAACCAATGACTTGACAACTGGCACATGACCTACAATATTAGACTTTATTTTACTACAGGACATTTCAGAAATGACTTTCCTAATTTCTTGACCAAGTTTTCATTAACTCACTCAAGAAATATTTGTAGATGGCCTTTTATATGATTGACACAATACTATTGGCTGTGGACATAGCAGCAAATGAAAGATGTGACTTGACTTGTGATGGCTAGTCTTTTCCTTAGAGTTAATCCACGCCCAGGTTGTTCAATATTTATCCAATCTTCCTGTCCATCCCCCTTCCTCTGTGCCTCCTAGCCTTTTCCTGGAATAGTGCTTTTTTTTTTTTTCCCAGACAATGTATTTCTATGTATCCAAGGCTGACCTTAAAGTCATGATCATCCTGGCTCTATCTTTTGAGAACTGGGGTTACATGAATGTACCACCACCCCTGGGTCCCAGTTTTTGAGAAGCTAAGTGAGTAAAATAGAAAACAATAAGAATAATGAGACCTGGGACAGAAGGAGGGGATGTGCATACATTTTCCCCTCTGTGGGTCTATGTTTAGCCTTTGTTGCAGGTTATGGGAAATGATAAAGTTGTGTTCACTCCTAGAATCTTTGTGTCTTCAGTCTCTTCAATCCCCATCTTCTTAACTAGAGATCAGTGATAATACACCAGCACTGAGGCTTCCTCTCCTACACGCACAGCCCTAGGAGAACCCAGGTGTGAACATCAGTGAAAACACACCAGCACTGAGGCTTCTCCTCCTACACTCACAGCCATAGGAGAACCAAAGGACCATGTCACCTGCTGCATCTCCTCTCAGCAGTGTTAATCTAACTGTCCTGCATCTGTTTTGAACCGCCTATTCATTTGAGGAGACTCTTCCTGACCGCTAGCAGAGAATGGTTATCCTATGGGCAGTAAAGGGTGACCATTTTCTCTACCAGACTCTCCAGAAAACACATATTATTCTTATACATTAAAAAAACAAACAAAAAAATGGATGGAGAAAAAGAGAGGCAAAATATGAGAACCTCTTCCTTTTAGAGGTCTCCACTTTATGCTACACATTTCTGGGCCAATTCTGCATGCACATGCTTCTAGTTCCAAAGTGATCTCCAATTTCAAGTTATATTCATTTAATTCGATGCATATTTTTAATACTTTAAGACAAATAATGTAGCACACTGACCAAACCTAGAAATCATCCTGAATACTTGACTACAGGTGCAAAATACTGATGCAAATCGATGGGAGTTAGCAAATGGTAGTTTCAAATTAGAACTACACATATTAACTTAGCTACATTTAGCCTTTATTGTAAGCTATAGAAAACAGGTAAAGTTATCTTCACTCTTAGGGTCTAGAAAAAGATTTCTTAGAAATGTTTAGGAAACATCTCCTTAAAAACTTACCAATGAGTCATGTTTCTTCTCTCTATATCTGAATTTCTATGTTTCCAGACAAAGTCCCACAAGAAAGTTTCTGAGGGAAAGAAGACCTCTGAGCTATAATTTCAAAACTCAGGAGTCTGAGAGAAAAGTATTTGAAATATAAACACCTACAATTTTTCATGCTACTGTAAATAGTTAAAGATGCTAAGTCATGAGATCCCATCCCTAGAGGAACAATATGTTGCTGATTTTATAGAGCTCTGGTAAATGTTTAGTATTATGTGAACCTAAATTGAATTTCAGAAAAAGAGAGAGATATTAAGCTTAGATTTAAAGAGCAAGCAAGAACAGGCAGACTACTCTTATTAGTATAAGAATAAGCTCTTATTATTATTAATAAGAACTACTCTTACTAAAAACAGAACAAGGCTATGCCTGCCACAAAACCAGGTAGGCTGCCCACAGACCTCTCTCTGATCCTCTGGACCCAACCCCCAGTTTCTTCCCTAGCACTACAACTTCAGAACACCAGCTGCAGCCTTCCCTCACCCCTGTCCACCTCTCCTGTGGATCCCAGGAACCATCATCCCCTCTTTGTCTCCCTCCCCCACTTGTTGCTTTGCTTTAGACCCAAACTCCAGCAGCCCCCCCCCCCCTGCTAACCCAGGGGCAGCTTTTCCCAGGGCAACTAGAAGGCTGAAGGCAAACCCACATTTCTCCTACTACTCCTGAGATCCCATCCCCCAAGTCTCATTCCTGGCTCTGTTCCTGGAAACCTGTTGTGATCTTGTTGTACCCATTTTGCGAAACCCCCAGAGACCACCAAGGAGCTGGTTTCTGATGCAAACACACAAGGGTCCTTTTATTCAGTTCAACCTAGGCCAGCAGATGGAAGGAAATGTGGTGGCGACCATGAGCCCAGGTGTAGAGAATTTATATAGGGAAAAACCACAAGCTGGGAATTACATGCTTGGGATTAGGTAGAAGGCATATGGGGAAGGTGATTTTGGGTCTAGACTTTTGGTAGGGGAACCACAACCCACTGAACAGGACTATTTGGACTGCTCAGCAAGATTATCTAGATATCTTCAAGGTCCATAAACCATAGACAGGATGTCTGCAGGAGCATACTGCCCTGTATCTGTTCAAGTTGTCATGGCACATTCCTGAGGTCCTTCCTGGAACTGAGTACAGCAGGTAGTCTGAGATGGTGGCCCTTTCTCTAAAATGGAGCCTATAAAGTCTAGGCCTTCACAGTCTTCCTCTCCTCCCTGACCCTCTCCCCAGCAGATCACAATGACTTTCTTCTCCAATTTTCCTATCCCCAACTCATCCCAGTTACCTAGCCTCCAACACCAGTAGGCATTCACTGTGAATACACAAGCTGAACTGGTCAGGAAAACAGGAAACACACAGCCATCACACTCTGAAAGTCCAGAGAGGAAAGAGAACCCAAGAAACAAAACACCTACCTGTAGTAGGTAGCCATTCCAGCTTTGATCTGGAAGTTCCAACCCCCACTGAGGCTTCAGTAACTGTCACACCTACAAGGCGGGGTGAAGAGAGGATCCTAAAGACCCGATATCCAGATGTGCCGGCTCTCTTGGTTGCTGGACCCTGGACGCTGGAGGTAGACCCAGCAGAGTTCTCCAGAGAACACCGCCGGACTGCACTACACTTTTCCCGGACCCTGTAAACTATCCCTTCACTTGTAAGTTACCCCACAAAATAAACCTCCCTTTTAACTATGTGGAGTGGCCTTAATAATTTCACCAATACCCACCCAATAAATTGGTACCTAGACCTTTAATCATGCCAAACCCAGAAGCTGAGATGCCATCTAAAAATTAAATCAACAACAGCCAGGGTAATATGTCTCCACTAAAGGCCATTATCCTACTATATCAGGTCGTGACTATTCCAACACAGCTGGAACACAAGAAGACCTTAAAACCAACTATATGAAAATGATAGAGGTCCTTAAAGAGGGAATGAATAATCCCCTTAAAGAAAGCAAAGAAAACACAAACAAACAGCTAAAGGAAACTAATAAAAACTGTTTAAAAATCTGAAAATGGAAATCAAAGCAATAAAGAAAAGACAAGCAGGAATTTTGAAAAGGAAAAATTTAGGAATTCAAACAGGAACTATAGAGGCAAGCTTCATGAACAGAATACAAGATATGGAAAAGAGAATCTCAGGCATTGGAGATACCATAGAAGAAATATGATAGAAGAAATGGATACTTTGGTCAAATATGTTAAATCTAAAAAACTCCTGATACAAAGCATCCAAGAAATCTGGGGTAATATGAAAAGACCAAACCAAAACCAAATTGAGTATTGTTCTTTTCACGTCTGTGAAGAATTGTTTCAACACAATTCTTTACAGACCTTGAAAGTACAATTCTGAATTTCACATGGAAAAAAACAAAAAATGCAAAATAGCTAAAACAATCATGAACAATAAAGGAACTATTGGATGTTCCACCATTCCATATTTCAAGTTATACTACAGAGTTATAGTAATAAAAACCACATAGTATTGGCATAAAAACAGACATATTGATCAATGGAATCAATCTAAAACATAGACATAAATCTATACACATATGAACACCTGATTTGTTTATTATAAAGAAGTCAGAAATACACAATGGAGAAAAGACAGCATTTTCAACAAATTGTGCTGGTCAACCTGAATGTTTGCATGTAGAAGAATGCAAATAGATCCATGTTTATCACTGTATAAAACTCAAGTCCAAGTGGATCTAAGACCTCAAGATAACACCAGACATATTGAACCTGTTAGAAGGGAAAGTAGTAATAGCCTTTAACTCACTGGTATAGGAGACAACTTTCTGAACAGAACACCAATAAAATAGGCACTAAGATCAACAGTTAATAAATGGGACCTCATGAATCTAAGAAGCTTCTGTAAGGCAAAGGACATTGTCAATCAGACAAAGTGACAGCCTACAAAATGGGAAAAGATTTTTACCAACTCTACATTCTGATAGAGGACTAATATCCAAAATATATAAAGAACTCAAGAAACTTGATATCAAAAACCCAAATAACCCAATTTTTAAAATGGGGTATGGATCTAATCAGAGAATCTTCAATAGAGGAAACTCAATTGGCTGAGAAACACTTGAAGAAATGTTCAAAATCCTTAGTCATCACAGAAATGAAAATTGAAACTACTTTGAGATTCCATCTTATACATGTCAGAATGGCTAAAATTAGTATCACAAGTAACAACTCATGTTGGTAAGAATGAGGAGCAAGGGAAACACTCTTCCATTACTGGTGGGAGTGCAAACTTGGACAGTCACTATGGAAATGGATATGGTGGTTCCTCAGAAAGTTGGGAATCAATCTACCTCAAGACCCAGCTATACCACTCGTGGGCTTATACTCTAAGGATGCTGCATCCTATCATAAGGGCACTTGCTCAACCATGTTCACTTAGGGTTTATTCATAATATCCAGAACATGGAAACAACCTCAATGCCCATGAACAGAAGAATGCATAAAGAAAATGTGGTACATTTACATGATGGAGTCTTATTCAGCTGCCAAAAAATGATGTCATGCAATTTGCAGGCAAATGGATAGAAATAGAAAAAATAATCCTAAATGAGGTAACCCAGACCCAGAAAGGTAAATATGATATATATTTATTTATAAGGGAATATTAGCAGTTAAGTAAATGATAACCAAGCTACAATCCATAGACTGAGAGAGGTTTGGTAAAGAGGAAGTGTCTAAAAGTGATTCATGATCCCATGAGAGGAGGAAATAGAATAGATTTTATGGGCAGAATGGGGGTGGATGGAGACAGGAGGAAGGATCAAATGGAGATAGAGATGGGGTAGAGGGAGAGAGTGTGGGGAGAGATAGCAGGAATTAGGGGGTACTTGGGGAGTTTTATGGAACCAGTGCAGTGAAAATTTCCTGGAATCTATAAAGGTGATCTTAATGAGAACTTCTAGTAATGGGGATACAGAATCTCACCTGGCCATCTCTTGCAGCCAGATGAACCCTCCAGTGGTGGGACTAGGGTCCATTCAATTGAGTTGCTGGCCAAGGGGATTGTTAGAAATCCCTAACAATCCAAGCTATAGTTGTTGCATAAGACAAAAGGCTGCTCTATGAAGACTGGCAGTGGGGCCCCACTGCCAAAACAATAACCACACAACTCATTGAACATGGAGAAGTTGAACCTGTGCCTACATGGACCCCTTACCCCTACGTTCTTATCTCCTTGATGTGGGAGGGTATTCTGCAGGCTACTAAAAGAGAAATGTGGACACCAACCCAGCCACAAAACCTTTAATCTAAAGTCTGTCCTACCTGCAAAATATGCTAGGGCAATGATAGCACAGAACATGTGGGAGTAGCCAACCAATGTCAGAATTGTCTTAATGTCCACTCCACAAGAAAGAACCCACACCCGACTCTGCTTGGGTAACTAAGAGCCAGAAACTAGATAGCCCAGAGACTCAGGGTAAAACCAAACACTGTTGGTCAAAAAAAATTAATAGAATGGTTCCTAATGATATTCTGCTATACTTGTAAATCAATGCCTATACAGTCATCATCAGAGAGACTTCCTCCAGCAGCAGATGAGAACAGATCCAAAGACCCACAACCAGACAATATATGGAGAAAGAGTTTAAATTGCAGTTCTGTGGAGACCCACATAGATTTCCTAGTGAGAACTTACTCAGGGTCCAAAAATCTGAGCTTGCTTTACCCAACAGGGTTGCATAAGGGGTGATTTGACCACTGGTGTGGTTGCCAGGTGTTTGGAAGCACACTTGGCTGTGTGATGTGCTTTGATCTTGCTAGGGAGAGGTCTTTTGCCCTGCCGCTTGGCATTGTTATAAAAAGCCTGTTTGAATAAAGAGAAGGGGTCATTGGGCAATGATCCAGGACCTCCTGAAGCTATCCTGTGTTTCTGTCTTTCTTCTCATCAACTAGGTCTCTCTTTCTATCTAATAATTATCCCTCTTTCATAAGAACACTTCAAAAGATGGGAGCTGGCCTCTCATAGAGTTTTCCATCAAATCCCTTCCCTGAGAGCTCAGGAAATCCCATAGAAGAGTAAGCAGGAAGAGTGTAAGAGCCACAGGGGATAGAGGATACCAGGAGAACAAGGCCCTCTGAATCAACTAAGCAAGGTACATTTGAGTTCACAGAGACTGAAGCAGCAAGCACAGGGCCTATATGGGTCTGCACCAAGTCTTAAGGTTTTAGCTTAGCATTTTTATAGGACTCCCGACTGTGAGAAAAAGTAGGTCTCTGAGTCTTTTTCCTGCTCTTGGGACTCTTTTCTTCCTGTTGGATTGCCATGTCCAAATTCTATATGATGGTTTTTGCTTTATTTTATTATATTTTATTTTGTCATGTTAGGTTTTTATCTCTTAAAAGCCTATTCTTTTCTAATGAAAAACAGAAAGGGAATGGATTCAGAGGGGAGGAGTAGTTGGAAAAGAAACTATAATCAGGATATACTGTATGAGAAAAGGATATATTTTCAATAAAAGGAAAAAAGACAAGACAAAAAGTGTGGGCAGAGTAGGACCCTGTACCTGGAATGCCCTGTTCCCAGTCCCCCATATCTCACACCAGGGTCAGACAGACTGTGAGCACAGATAATGTTGTTGATGTTTGATGTCAAGGACTTATTCAGAAATTGAATTCTGGAAGGAGGCAAAAAGAAAAATCAAAGGTAATTCTAGATAAATAATGCTTTTATTGAAAATAATAGGGACTAAGATCAAGTTATCATGGAACCCAAATTGGTCTTGAACTTGTGATGTAGCTGAGGATGACCTTGAACTGCTGATCCTCCTCCCTCTGCTTTCTGAGATTTGGGACTACACATGGGTATTACCATGACCAGCTATCCTGAAGAATTTGAAACAAATGAATAACATCATCAATTTCATGTTGTAGGATTTAGCTAGTTCCACAAAGGATAAAATGGAGGCTGAAGTAAGAGAGAACTTTGAGAAAACTTTTTAGAAATGTATGAGAAAAATTGTGGTTCTCAAAATGGAAGATAGATGTGGGGATGGAGCTGAACAATTTGTTAAATATTTAGAAAACTGATTTAAATGGAGCCTAATGATAGGATCCAGAAAAGGAAGAGTAAAGGATCAAGTAATATGGCCAGATTTGGGGCTTTCAGTCTTAATTAGTAGAGAAATCAAAAGGAAAAGACATTTCATGGGAGGAGTGTAGATGGAAGATGGTTATTTTCATGGTTATGTCAATCTGATGTGCCATTGAGCATCCAGTGAGGATGGATATATGTGGTGAACACTCAGTCTGCAGTGGAAGCCCTTGAACTCTTGGAATTCAGGAAATCGTGGCCTGCCCCTCTGATGCAACAGCCTCATAAGCAGACTGCAGGAATGTCAGTTAAAGCTAAAGTGAGTGGTATAACTTTGTGTCCCCTCATGGGCCTGTATTAGTTACTTCTCTGTTAGTGTGATAAAACATCATTACCACAGGCAACTTATAGATAGTTCATCTTGGCTTATAGTTCTAGAGGAGAAATCCGTATTTGTGAGGAATGCATAGTGGCAGAGGGAGCTGAGAGCTCGTATCTCAAAGGCATACAGGAAGCAAAGAGCAAGTAAGAATTGAGTGAGGCTCTAGAGCCTCAAAGCCCCACCATGCAGTGATGGCCTTCCAGCAATATTACACTACACCTCTCAAAAGTTTGTAACCTCCACAAACAGCACTGCCAACTAGGGAACAAGTGTTGGAGTACACAAGCCTATGGGTGATGATTCTTGTTGAAACTACAGTAGGACAAATGAGATGACTCAGTTGGTAAAGTCATTTGCCAGGTCTGAAGACCTGAATTAAATTCCTAAAAACCACATTGTTGAAAGAGAGAGATCACTCCTTGGCACATAAGCACACACAGAGACAGAGAGAGAGGGAGTGAGAGAGAGAGGGAATGAGGGAGGGAGGGAGGGAGAGAAATAGAATGAATAAATACAGAAAATATTTAAGAACTGCCCCATCCAAATGGTGAAGTTTGAACACTACATAGTTAATAAATTATTTATACTGGTTCACCTTCCATGAACTCTCCCTAGAGTCCCTAGTTTCAAAAGCAAGAAGATGTCTTAAAAACAGAATGAACAAAAACTTAATGTACTTTCTCTCCACACTTTAGTGGGCAATCAAAATAGCAGTTGATCACCAAGGGCACAGATGGAGTTCTTTGTGTTGAAAGTGGATCAACTAGAGTGAAACTGCTTTTTGGATCCTTTCCACCTGATTGCAGTGCCCTAAAACCAGGAAAACAAGTGATGTCATTAGGGACATTGGTGACATAGTGGTCATTTTCATGATTGTCATATAAAGATTCTACAAAACATACTGTGATAATGACAACTTGAATAACTATTTTACAAACTTCTTTTAACACATGATCCCTGGATCCATTAAAGTCCCATGGTGAGCTGTACTTCAACCAGGCTGAATTGGAGGGAAACATTATGGAAAAAAAAAAACCAACAAAAACAAACAAACAAACAAACAAACAAAAAAACTCCTTGAGAAACCTGCCACAGAAATGTAGACCAACAAAGCTTTCTAACCCAAGACAAGAGCCAGTTAGAAAAAGTAAGTCACCAGTATGCAGGGCATTCAATAGCTGTGACAACCTACTTATCAATATAGCTGACTCTGACTGGATAAAGTGCCCTAGTGTGGCTATTAAAAGTACAGAGAAATTGAGCCTGCAGTGACTTACAGCTTCATCCTTTCTGAATGTCAGTTTACAAAAGATATACCTTTCACAGCAAATCGTACTTAAAGGGAAGAAAGAAGTGAGTAATAAATGCAGAGAAGTTCTAAGAGCACACACAAAAAAAGATCTCACAGGACAAAAAAGACTTCAATAATTTCCACAAAAGAAAGACATTTGCAATACTTCATAAACTCTATAAATATCTGGTTAGAATACTGGGGTACATTGTTAATCAAAAAAGTGAAAGAAAAGAAAAACTTATGGAAGAGTCAGAAAACTGCTCTTGTGACTCAGAAATACATAGTCTGTGGAAAGGATTATATGTTTATATGTTATATAAAGAAACTGTTTGTATCCATGGGTTCCAATTACCATGGAGTCTACCAACCACAAACCAAAAACATTTGTGAAAAAAGATCCTGCACTGAGCATGTACAGACTTTTCTTCTTGTCACTACTCCCTTAACAAGGCATCATAACAAAATTTAAATTATATTAGATACTTAATATAGAGAATATTTAAGATATACAGAAGGATATACATGCAAATAATGCTATTTTGTGTAAGGGCCTTGAGCATTTAAAGGCTTTCTATCTGTAGAGGACCTAGAACAAGTGATGACTATGTTTAGTTGATTTTATAAGCATACCTATAGTACTTCACATGTCTATAAATGTTATTTCCATAAATGTACATAGAACAACTAGTTGCCATAAGGCTCCTCTACTAACATGTCCAAAAATTGAGATCTACAATCATTTTGTTTAAGGAAGGTGAGGCCTTGATCATTGTGAAGGGTCAGTATTTCAGCTTTATCTTGAGAGAGAAAATTTAGATGCTATAGCAACATTTTCACTGACCTAATTTTGCTTCTGCACTGAGCTGGGGAGGGTAGGAGTACATGTGGAAAACAGAAGTTGGGAAGAAAGCCTAGTCCATTTCTGTTTCTGTTTTGTTTTTTAATATCACTTCTGCATCACCATTTTTATTTTCCTTAAAGAGTTAACTACAAGAATGAGTAACATACATTCCTTTACTTACAGCCAGTAGAACACGCCTAAATTATACATATATGTGTGACTTCCATCACAGAGTCAGTTGTGCTAAGGTCTAGGGACCTGCTAGGTTTCGGGGTCCTGTTATATTCATATATATGGAACTTTAATTTAAAATTATGTGTGTATATGCAACTAATTAAGGTGATCAGTGCTTTGTGTTGGTCAAAAGAGACCACACAGTATTGGCAACTGCTGATTTACAGTCAATAACTATAGTTCATTGTGAATTAAAAATCTAACAATCTTTGGTTGTAAGCCTGGTCCTTAATGACTGACCCATCTCGCCATCCCATAATCTAACAATTTTTAATTGCATAAGACCCATGGCTTTCCAGACAGTGAAGAAAAAGATGAAAAAAAAAAAAAAAAAACTAGGATAGCTAAAAGAATCCTGTACAATAAAGCAACCTCTGGAGGCATCACCATCCCTGACCTCAAGCTCTACTATAGAGATAGAGTAATAATACCAGCTTGGTACTGGCATAAAAACCGACACGTGGACCAATGGAATCGAATTGACCCTGACATTAATCCACATACCTATGAACATAAGACTTTCAACAAAGAAGCCAAAACAGTACCTTGGAAAAAAGAAAGCATCTTCAACAAATGGTGCTGGCATAACTGAATGTCAACATGCAGAAGATTGCAAATAGATCCATTTCTGTCACCATATAAAACGCAAGTCCAAGTGGATCAAAGACCTCAACATAAATCCAGTTACACTAAACTTGATGGAAAAGAAAGTAGGAAGTAGTCTTGAACACATCAGCACAGGAGACCACTTCCTAAATATAACACCAGTAGCACAGACACTGAGAGCAACAATTAATAAATGGGACCTCCTAAAACTGAAAAGCTTTTGTAGAGCAAAGGACATGGTCCATAAGACAAAATGACAGACTACAGAATGGGAAAATATCTTCACCAACCTCACATCTGACAGAGGGATAATCTCCAAAATATATAAAGAACTCAAAAAGCTAGACTTCAAAATACTGAACAATCCAATTAAAAAATGAGCTACAGAGCTAAATAGAGAATTCTCAACAGAAGAATCTCAAATGGCTGAAAGACATTTAAGGAATTGTTCAACATCCTTAGTCATCAGGGAAATGCAAATCAAAACAACTCTGAGATACTATCTTATACCTGTCAGAATGGCTAATGATCAAAAACACTGAAGACAGCTTATGTTGGAAAGGATGTGGAGCAAGGGGAACACTCCTCCACTGTTGATGGGAGTGCCAACTGGTACAGTCACTCTAGAAATCAGTATGGTGGTTTCTCAGAAGATGGGAATAAGTCTTCCTCAAGACCCAGCTATACCACTCTTGAGCATACACCCAAGGGATGCTCAATCTTACCATAAGGACACAGGCTCAACCATGTTCATATCAGCATTATTCATAATAGCAAAAACCTGGAAACAACCTAGATGCCCCTCAACTGAAGAATGTATAAAGAAAATGTGGCATATATATACAATGGAGTACTACTCAGAAGTTAAAAAAAAAATGATATCATGAAATTTGCAAGCAAATGGATGAAACTAGAAAAATATCATCCTGAGTGAGGTAACATATACTCAGAAGGACAAACATAGTATGTACTCACTCATAAATGGATGCTAGATGTGAGGGAAGGGATGGCCAGACTGCAATTCACAACTCCAGAGAGGCTAGCTAACAGGGAAAGACCCTAGGAGGGACAGATGGATGATCCTGTGAAGGAGAAGTAGATGAGATCTACATTAGTGGACTGGGTGGGGGGTGGCAGAGGGTGAGGAGTGGGAGATGAGAACATAGGGAACTGGGAGGGTCAAGCTGGAACAGGGACAGAGTGGAAGGGCAGGGAGGAAGATATCATGATAGATGAGGACATCATGGGAATAGGAAAAGGCAGGGTGCGGGGGAGGCCCTCAGGAATCCACAAGGTTGACTCCACCTGGGAGTGCTGGCAGTGGTCCAGAGGGTGCCTGTACTGGTTTACTCTGGTGACAGGTCTAGTGAATACCCTAACTGTCATCATAGAGCCTTTGTCCAGTGACTGATGGAAGCAGATGCAGAGATCCACAGCTAGACACTAGGCTGAGTTCCGGGAATGCAATCCATGAGATAGAGGAGGGATTCTTCAGGCAGGGGATGTTGAGATCATACTGGGAAGACATGCAGAGATGACTGACCACACTAGTGAAAAAGATATAATATAAACAAAAGATATACAATGAGTGGAGGAAGAAATACATAAAAACTGATGGGAACTAAAGCATCTTTAAAAACTACAGAAATAAGTAAAGCTGATCAACAGTAATCTTATATTGATAAGTGATATATACATGCATAATATATATGTGTCTGTCACCCCCAAAGAATAATAATTATCAAACTGGATGAAAATAATCCTTCTATATTCTGTTTCCAAATTACATACATAAAAGCCACACAGAAATGTTGAAAATAAAATTACAAAAAATGTGGTTGTCTTAGTTAGGGTTACTATTGCTGTGATGGAACACCATAAGCAAAGAAACTTAGGGAGGAAAGGGTTTATTCAGCTTATGCTTCTACAGTGCAGTTCATCATCAAAGGAAGTCAGGACAGGAACTCAAGCAGGGCAGAAACCTAGAGGCAGAAGCTAATGCAGAGGCCATAAAGGAGTGCTGCTTACTGGCTTGCTTCCCATGGCTTTCTTAGCCTGCTTTCTTATAGAACCCAAGACTACCAGTCCAGGGATGGTATCATCCATAATGGGCTGAGCCCTTGTCCATCAATCACTGATTTAAAAAATGCCCTACAGGCTTACAAGCAGCCTGATCGTATGGAGGCATTTTCTCAATTGTGACTCCTTCCCATTAGGACTCTAGTTTATGTCAAGCTGACATAAAACTAGCCAGTACAATAGTTCAGATAAACATCATTCAGAAGAAGTATAATATATACTATTAATATTAGCTAGACCAGAAATTATGTTAAATTTCAAGGAAGGAAAGGAAGAACTTTGGTTTTTAAAAACAATCTAAAATAAGCCTGAAAATACCAAACAAAAGCTGATAAACTTGTTAGTAGTAACTGACAAGTATTGAATAAATGATGTTTTGTTTTGTTTGAGACGGGGTTTCTCTGTGTGTAGTCCTGGCTGTCCCAGACCTCGCTCAGTAGACCAGGCTGGCCTCTAACTCACAAGAAATAAATGATATTTTGACAAGAACTCATTTGATGAAATTAATAAGCATCTGAAGATTGAATCATCATCCAGGAGCTATTGCATGTCACACATATTCACACCACATATGTCATGTCAGAAAATATATTCTCATCATAAATCTAAAGAAATTCTTACAAAAGCTTCCTATTTTCTAGGTCATAAATTCTCAATAAATTTAGAAGAATCAACATCATATACAGTAGAGCACACCATCTGATCAAAATTCAAATAAAACCAGCACCAGAAAGCTATTTAAATTAAGACAAACATTCTTAGAGGAATACAAATGCACTTTTGGGTAACTTTTGATGTCAGTTACAATGGGCATGACTAAATCTTTAATCTCATACAAGCGAACACAGGCATGAAAGTACAAGAAAACACACACGATACTCAAAGCTAAGTGTAGAAGCAAACATTTACTTTAAAACAAGAGAAGCAGCAGGTGTACTTGTCCACACCTTCAAGACTAGCACTAGGGAGACAGAGCCAAGTGAATCTCTGAGATTGAGGTCAGCCTGGGGGCTACACAGTGAGTTACAGGACAGCCAGGGAAATATAGACTGTCTCCAAAAAAAGTAAAATGTGATTGAAGTAAGCTAAACATCCTACTCCAAAAGCAAAATAAAAACAAAATCAAACATCGGCAAAGGAATGATAATATATTAAAAAGGAAGTAATAAAATAATCAATGATGTAGAAACAGAAAGAAAATTATATCAAAAATGTTTGTTTTTTTTAAAATTAGCCCTGAAACAAACTGAGATGTTTTTACAGGTGATCTTGTTAACTGTCAAGGAACAAGGAGGAGCTGCAGCCATATTTGTTATGTAATACTAGCCCTTAACATTAAAATAAGAGAAGTAGGAAAAAGAAAAATATAAGCCAATTCCCTGTGTGCATATAGATTTAAAAATCCCATAAGAAAGAGATATTGGAAATAAATTCAGTGTTATTCTTTTGTGATAAGCTAGCAAATTTTGAATGAGGTCAGTAGAATGTCATGGTGAAATATCTGCTTACAATTGAATTTACTTATTTCAGTACCTGAATTGTGTTTAGGTCAAAGACTAAAGTAGATATTGAACTTTTCAAAATATATATCCCAAATGAAGTCATTTAAGGAGACAGAAAATTAAAATTCTTCATGTTGGACTTACAACTGTGTTATAATTTTTCATGTAGTTCATATTTCAAAAAACTTAAATAATTTTAAAATCAACATCAGAAAAAGGCATGTTAAAGAATTTTTATGTCATTAATGTTACTTAAGCTAGTTTATGTTTCTCCAGTGACAAGCTTATTTCTATTATGTATTTCAGTATATGCATGTTGATATAGTATTATATAACATACTTAGAAATTAAAACATCACAATATATAACTACATTGTCTGGTATCAAACCCAATCTCAGAGCCTAGAGAAATTGTTCAAGGGTTAAGAGCACTGGCTGTTGCTAGAGCCATGGTGACATCTCGACACGAACTGTGGCCAGGACCATGTCTGGTTCTGTGGCCCAGCTGCAGCTATGATCTGTGTTGATGTTGGTGTCTCTCGTTACCATCAAAGGCTGAGCAGATGCCTGGGGGCTGAGCTGCCACTGGGGGGACATGTTACTCTCGAATGCCACACTGCCACTGGGACCATGCCGATCTGGGTGACTTGTGGTGCCAGCAAGGGCCATGATGACATTCAGGCTCTGGCTGCTGCCAGGGACCACCTCTGGGTCTGTGGTGGCCTGTGTTGCCACTGAAGGACAGACAATGACCAGGATCTGTGCCACCACCTGTGTGTGGCAAGGTTGGTGTCAAGAGCCGTGCCACTGCCAGGGCCATAACAGACCTGAGTGACATGTGCGGCCAACCGTGGCCCAGCCCGCAGCCAGGATCTATGTTGATGTCCGAGGACCCTGTTGCCACCAAGGGCTGTCGGCATGTCTGATATCTGGGCCACCACCTGAGGCCATGTTGGTGTTTGAGGGCCACGGAGCTGCTGGGTCCATGACGATCTGAGTGACCTGCGCTGCCAAACAGGGCCATGGTGACATCATGGTCCAGGCTTCAGACAAGGACCATGTCTGGGTCTGTGGTCCAAGCAGAGTCAGGGTCTATGTTGATATCCATGGCCTGTGCTGCTGCCAAGGGCCACCACTGAGGGCCATGTTAGTGTCTGAGGGCCATGCCACTACCAGGGCCTTATAGATCTGAGCCATGGTGTCACCTGGGACTGTTGCCAAGAGCGATGTTTGGGTCTGTGGCAGCTGGAGTCTCAGTCTGTGTTAATACCTGTGGCTTCTGGTACCACCTAAAACAGTAAGGATAGGGCTGCACAGAGTTGGCCCTGGGGCCTCACTGGCTGCAGCACTGGGGAGAAATGGTCTCCCCACCCCCTCCTCTGGCAACTGAAGTGCTGAGGAGAGTGGGACCAGCACCTCACCTGAGCAAAACAGTAGAACTGGCCCTGGTGGTGTGAGTGCGGATGAGCTGTCCCCCAATATATTGTGCACCCTAATAAACTTACCCGGGTCAGAGAACAGAACAGCCACTTGACAGACATAGAAGCCAGAAAATGGTGGCATACACGCCTTTAATCCTGTCATTTGGGAGGCAGAGATCCATCAGGTTCTCTGTGAGTTCAAGGCCACACTGGAAACTGCCAGGCATGGTGACACACACCTTTAATCTCAAGAAGTGATGGCAGGAAGCAGAAAGGTATATAAGGTATAGTGATATTTTATTTGTATTGAAATGTGATTTTATTTATATGTTAATAAAGTTGCCTTGGGGTCAGAGCAAGCCAGAGCAGAAACTGGGTGGTAGTGGTGCATGCCTTTAATCCCAGGACTTGAAAGGCAGAGCTAGGTAGATGTCTGTGTGTTCAAGGACACAGCCAGCATGGCAGACACTCGCCTTTAATCTCAATAGCAATCAAAGAAGACCTGGAGGTCTGTACAAACAGGCAGTGACGAGGAGGTCATGTGGCTGGGTTTACAACCAATGAGAAAACAGAACAGAAAATCTATAAAAAAGATAGAACACACAGAGGTAGCTTTCTTGTGGAGAGGAAGAACAGCAGAAGCAGTGAAGGGTAAGGTTTTCTGCTCTTGCTCTGACCTTGTGGTTTTTAACTCTGCAATTGGTTCTGTGTTTCTTATTTAACAAGCCGGTTATATCTACAATAAGGCGTGAGGACCAGCAACTAAGTTTGTTGAGCTTTTAGGCTTTTAGCAGCAGTTCAGCTGAGATCCATTCCGATGAGGACATAGAGGCTTCCAGTTTGAGGAAAAAGGATCGGCTGAGAAGTTGGCGAGGTAAGGTTAGCTGTGGCTTGTTCTGTTTCTCTGATCTTTCAGCGTTCACCCCAATATCTGGCTCTTGTGTTTTTTATTACTAAGACCCTCTAAGATTCGTGTTACATCCCTGAGGGTGTGAAAGCAGGAGAACTGGTCCTGCTCCTTACTGTCTGCTGCAGTGGTTGAGCTAGCCAGGGCAGTGCTGGAGACCTGGACCTGGTGGTGTTGATAAAGGAAGGCTGGCAGCTACCACCTGGACCCAAAACCAGGCCTATGAGTTGGCCCACCCCAACATCCACCCCATCTATGATTGGTGGAGCATGTGAATGGGCCAGACCTATGGATCCAAAGCTACAAGATCTCCACAACATAGGACAACAATAGGATATCCAAGAGAAGTCCCAGTGAGGGCCCAGGATTGAGGATGTAGCAGAAGCCAGTGAACCATACCAGTGACTCAGTACAAGTAAAAATGTGTGGACTAAAGGTTATACTGTGTGACTCACTGTGTCACACTATGTTAAGTTTGTTTGGTTTGTCTTTGTCTTTGTTTCAGATTTTTTTTCTTTTTTCTTGTTTTATTTTTCTTTTAAATTTTATTTCTTTTGGGGGAGGGGGAGGTTCCAAGGGCAGAGGGTGAATATGAAGTGATGGGGAGATGAATGGAATCAGAATGCATGTGGTGAAATCTACAAAGCATCAATTTAAAAAAGAAAGTAAAAAAAAAAAATCACTGGCTGATCTAGAACCTGGGGTTTAACTCCCAACACCACATAATGGTTCTGGACCAGTGAATGTAACACCCTATGCTGACTCCTGCAAACACCGGGCACACACATGCTGGCCAAACACCCATACACAGAAAATAGATACCTATAAATTCAGCCTTATCATTCTTACTGGAGTTCCTGGGACAGTTGCCTGCCCTACCCCTCCTTCAAATTCCTCATTTATGAAAAAAAAAAAGATAAAATGAGTTCCTATGTTTATCTCTGCTCTGTTGACCCACACATATTAATTGACAAACATTAGCTACAGATAGTACAGTCAGCTTTGTTATACAGTGGACTTCAAATGCTAATACTACAGCATCAATATATACAAGAACAGTTATAAGGTTTTTCTAAGACTATGGCTCATGATATGTTTGATAATACAGATGATTTTCATTGTACATACATTAAAATTTTTGGAATTTCTCACAGGATTGAGACCTCTAGTTCTCATTTGGGGCTTTAGAAGCAATCTGCAACCAATATGAAAACAGAAACATTTTGCTGAGAAAAATTTAAAAATCACTTGATAATGCAAGTTTAGAGCTACGTATTAGATAATAGCACACTCGGGACACACAGAGGTTATATGAGCCAACTTAGAATATAAAAGGCAGTACTGGTGGTTGTCTGGCAACAGGCTGGTTTCTGAGCAGGCTGTTTTAATGAAATGCAGTCTTGAGGCTTTGGGCTGGTGATTTTTGATTCATTATCAAATAAATATAAAAGGTTTACTGCCCAGAACCCTTATGCCGAGAACTAGATGACCCCCACAAAACAGGCTCAGCAAATCCTCATGATGTCAACCCACTAAGCAGCTTTCAAGGGCAGCAGCTGACCTTGGCTGTGCCTTCCTAGCAATATTCCCACAGAGTGGGGGAAAGGAACTCGGCCCCAGCCACCCATGAAATAAAGTAAGTATAGCACTGTATGTTAATTTTTAACTAAAAGAATACTCAGATGAGGGCTGGGCAGACATTACAGACTGTAAAGAGCTTGCCATGCAAGCAGGAAGACACAAGTGCTGTCCCTAGAACATGCATTAAAAGCCCAGTAATGGCCTCCACTTGCAATCTCAGCACAAGGAGGCAAAGATAAGAAGATACTTGGGGCTGGCTTGCCAACCAGCCTGGCCTAATCAGCAGGCTACAGGCCAAAAGGAGACTCTACCTCAAAATACAAGACAGACTGGCCATCCTGACAAAGGATATTGGAAACTGACCCCTCACTTCCATGCTACTTATGAGCACACACACACACACACACACACTGTTTTCAGTAGAAACAGGTTTGACTGTTTCTTCATGTCCAAACGTATGCTGACACATTATTTAAATTCTAAAGTAGGAGTTTAGGCCGGGCGGTGGTGGCGCACGCCTATAATCCCAGCACTCGGGAGGCAGAGCCAGGCGGATCTCTGTGAGTTCCAGGCCAGCCTGGGCTACCAAGTGAAAACAAACAAACAAACAAAAAAACAAAAAAACTAAAGTAGGAGTTTAAAGAGTCGGGTGAGGAGTGCTGAGCACCCTTTCTTTGGGAAAGAGTGCATTCTCGGCAATTTGCATTAAGCTCTCAAAGAAGCAGTGGGCAGTAGGGAGAGGAACCTCGCACTGTGGGAATTCATCTTTCACTAAGATCTGAGCAGGTACACACACAGCCAATGGATGGAATCCATACTGTCTGCATTGTCTGTTAGACTGTTAAGCTTGCTGAAAATTGGCAGGAGATAAACACAGAAGCCTGTGTAGGAATTGAAATGGTTTGAAGTGAAGAAAGGAGAGTTTGGATTTACTATGTATAAACAGTAAGAAATCTTCCTACTACAGACAATCACTGTTTCAGTTCATCTCTGCATTGGGCTCCATGAAGCACTTTATTGAATTGATTTGTCTTGTATTTAGAACACAAAATCTTTAAGGCTAGTGCTTATTTTGAATACTGTGTACCTGGGGCACTCTGCACAGAGTGGATAATACATTATGGATGTTCAATTGCTCACTTAATGTAAGTTTTTCCTTTATTTATTAAGTCTGATAAAAATCACCAGACATTATTTCCTGTCCTCTGAGGCTATATGTCTTGATCCCCTTTTGACCTTCCTAGAAATACTTTTGAACTTGTGAGAAGTCACTTCAAAGCCACAGTTGTATTTGAGATTGTCTTTCAAAGTGTAGTAACCTGGGCTGGAGAGGCACCATGCCCCACCCTGTCAGTGTCCATCAATATCTATTACAATCAAGGACCCTGAGCCTCCTGGTTTCATTTGCAACACAATGTCTACTGTGAAGCTATATAACAATATATCCAATTTCCTGTCTAATTCACCTGCAGTTGTAGGTACACCAGTTAGCCACATGTAACCCTGTGCAGTTGTTTGGGGTTGGAAAGAGAACCTTGACAAAATCCTTGATTATTTATGGCTATGCCTGTGCTCCTGTACAGCTGATTCCTCTTGAACAAAGAGTAGCCCAGTGCATGGGTAGCCCATTTGTTTGACTCATTCTAACAACTGACAAAAGAGACTCAGTAAAAGAGTATGCTGCCTCTCTGGAAATATCACTGATTCTATTCTTTGGTACCATTGTGTTTTCTCTCAGTCTTGTCAACAGCAATCCACCTTACTTTAATTAATGTTTTATGGAGTTTCTTGTTCATCTGTATGCCAACTCATGAGGCAAGTAAGACAAATACTATTATTTCCATCGGGTTGACGAATAAAGAAGTTTAGATACATTTGAAGGTGTATGCCAAAACCAACATGTAGATGTAACAATCTTATTAGATAAGAAACACAGAGCCAAATGCAGAGTTAAAAGCCCAAGAGGTCAAAGCAGTAGCTAAGAGCTGAGACTAAAACCAACTGCCTTCTTACCCTTTGCTGCCGCTATCCTCCTTCCCCTCAGAAAAAGAGCTACTTCCTATGTACCTGTCTTTTTATTGACTTTATGTTCTGCCTCTCATTGGTTGTAAACCCAACCACATGACCTCCTCGTCACTGCCTGTCTATACAGACCTCCAGGTCTTCTATGCTTGGTATTGAGATTAAAGGCGTGTATCTCCATGCTGGCTATATCCTTGAGCACACAGAGATCTGCATGTCATGTGATTGGGATTAAAGGTGTGAGCCACCACCACCTGGCTTCTGCTATGGCTTGCTATTAGCTCTGACCCCCAGGCAACTTTATTTATTAAAATACAAATAAAATCACATTTCAGTACAAATAAAATATCACCATACCAACACAATCAATTATTGACAGAGTTGGGATTCGAAAGCAGATCCAAAGACCTGTGAATAAATAATCATGCATATGAACTAGCACAGCAGTTCTTATCTTTTACTGGACTTAAGGTCACCTGGGACCTTAACTATGTACGGTACTATCCCAAGATTCTAGTTCCTCCTCTCAGGACACAACGGTGAGACAGTAGACAGGAAGTACAGAAGAGAGGAAAATATGACTCTCCAGTCAAACCAAAAACCTATGCCTAAGTTTTGGAGAAAGCAAGGTGCTTTGAACTGGGGGATATGGCTATAAACAGTGTAAGCCTACAGGATGATGCCTTTCAAACTACCCAAATTCAGCAGACAACCAATTTTAAAAGAAAACACAAAAGAAAAGTGTAAAATACAGAATATGAGAACAGAGGAACCAAAACTGAGCTAATAATAGAAGTTAAGGTGGAAAGGGGAAAAAAATAAAGCAAAAATGAAATGATTGAGTAAATAATGAAAATAATTGCTACTGATTTTCTCTATAAAAATTACTCTAATTTCTGTTCCCCCAACTGAGTATGAGAGGTGCTGATTTATCTGCAGTCTAGTCAACTCAGTGTGCTAGTAGACAGGAATTTTAGACATTTTGTCACACACTATTTCAGTGTATTTTAAATTTACAATTATCTCATTATGAATGAAATTTAATATGTGTTCAGGTTTAAGAGCTGTTTAACACGTGTATCATTAATATTAATTCCCTGCTCTTCTCTTTGGCTTAATTTCCCATTGGACTTTGGTTCTTTGTCTGTATTTTACTCCATTTTCATTTGTCTTTGCTTCATAGCAGGAATTTCCAATCTTCATTTAAATAAGTTTGAATAAATTTTTCTCTTTAAATTTCTGAATTTTTGATATTGTAGATTGGCTGTTTCATAGTTAGGCTGTAATTCTCAGAGAATGTTTTTAGATAAATTCCTAAGTGACTGCCTTGGGATTTCTATTTCTCTTATTCTCCAATGGAGCCAAAAGTCTGCTTTAGTGATCTCAGTCTAGCCCTGTCTACTAAATATCTAACAAGTGAGTCACCGTGTCACCTGCCACTAAATCACTTGAATGCATGCCTCTTGGTGGGATGGAAATCCAGTTATCTCCCAAAGTAAAACTGTTATCATTTTGAGTACTTAAGATGTTCACATGGGCACAATGTTGAAAGTAGCTACTCAGAAATGGAAGCAGGTGAATAACACTTTTTCCCATGGCCCCTTTTCAGGAATGCTTGCCACTGCTTTTTCCAAATAGATCCTTGTTTATCAAACATGGACAGATGATGATGCATATCAGATCAGGGTTACAAAACGGAGACTCAGAGTGGCCTCTGGTCATCCGATCACTATTTGTCCCCTACATCATTTACTCCATGAATTCAAAGTTCATTGATTCACTGAAACATCCCTTACCCCCTCTCTCCTCATTACCACGCCTTTAGTGGTCCTCAGTACCCACTCTAAACGCCAGAATGTCAAGCCAAGTGAAAGCACTCAGAAGTTTTAGAACTGGCCCTACAGGTTCTAAAACCTCCCCCAGGGGGAATTTTTTTTAAAAAAATATTTTTGAGATAACCATAATTTTTAACCTGGAATTCAAATTAAGAACTGCATGTCTGGTTCAATCTCTTCATCTAGCTGACCACTAAAAGCCATGCACACCAGAGAGCAAGCAGAAGGATACCATCAGAATCCAGACAAACCAGGGGAAGTATTTTGGAGAATAGCTCGCCCATGGAGATACCATTTCTAGATAAAGTTTGCAGTAAATAACTTGTTTCTCTAGAGATCAGCACAAAGAACTTATTACATTTTGACATTCTATGGTTTTAGCCCTGAAAATTCTCTCTTTCTTACTTTTCATGGCTGCAATTGATGAAGTAACAGTTACAGTATAAGCTAACTTTCATTCATTTTATTTCCTCTAGCATATATATACATGTACAGACATTTTTAGTTTCTCATGTATTCCAGTTTCAACATAAAATATCAGATATTGTGCAGACAAAAATAAAGAATTTTTTTCTCAAACTCATGTCTCAGGCACATTTTTCTAATAGCTAAAGACATTTTTTCATATTGAACTAATGTCCCTCTTCCTTCCTGAATGCATAAGTGCGATGAATGGCCTAATGTCTAACTTGTATGCTATCTCTGCATTCTGGTTGCTGGTATATATAGCTAAGCTTTTCAATAATAACTGCCGTTTTCAGACCTAACAATTCACTTTCTGTTTACCACAGCACTTTCCATATCAAATTTGACCAGAAAATAAAATTTCCTCAGTTCTAGTCATTTTCCAAATTTTCTACTTTGCCATGATGCCCTTCTTTTCTCTGTTCTTCCACAAACTAATTCCAAATAAGGAATCTTTTAAAATCAAATTTATCAGCACAAATGGAAAATGGATTTGTGCTAATGACAATATTGCTTAGTTTTACTGCAGAAAAAGCATAAAAAAAATCTATAGTTTGGCAAAGTGTAACATTAAATCCATTGCTTAATTCTGTATTTTCACGTGTCCTAACAATAAATTCCTATTAATGTGTATACAATAAATTTTAAGACCGGAGGTTTTGAACCTAATGACTTTTTTAAAAATAGGCTTTTGCAACTCTCAAAACATATAAGCTGTTGCTATTGCCCTCAGTAGACCCTAGAGGTGAAAAGTAAGTCCCTGTCGCTGAAGACACCATGTGCTTCAGACACAGAGCTCAGAGGCCACTGAGTTACAACTGACCTGAATGTCTCCACCCTGGAGATCAGCTTTTACAGGACCAGAAAGTGCTGTGCAAGTTTCCAAAGGAAGGAGGCAACCAACAGTCCTATCCAGCTATGGTGCCTATGAACCATAATAGCAACCAGCGTGACACAGTAACCCTAAGGGTGCAGCAGTGGCATGCGGACCTTGGTGGTAACCAATAGCACGGTTGGATTTAAGACTCGCTCAACAAGAGGAAAATTGTAACTGGTACTGGAAACCTCACCAAATACCAGGACTAGTGAAGTCCTGGATGTTTGAGAAGAACTACAACCATCATTTTACTAAACTAGCATATGCTTTCTTTACTACACTCTAAACATTTGTCCCTGTACCAACAGATGAGTGTAGTCCTCACCCCCACCAAGGAAACTTCTCTTTGCAATAGATGAAGACCATTATAGAAAACCGTAACCAATTAAAACGCTGAGTTTGGGAGCCTAGTCCCCGTGTATACATCTGCAAAACAGCTTCTTCCCCAAGGCTCTGGGATCATTGATTAAGATGGGGCAGAAAGATTGTAAGAATCAGAGGATCAGGGAGTTTTCTTTAATTGTGTATCATAGTAACTTTAGAAGCTACACCCATAAAGTCTCACCAACGTGACTCTCTAAACACGAGACAAACAGGAGCAATAGCAATAGCCATGCCAAAGTGTGGGAAAACCCATGAAGCCTCAATTCTATAAAAACAACAAACAAACAAAAAACTATAGACAGCCAAAGAATGCTGGGAATGGGAGAAACAGTCTTCACCAGGGAAGAGCATGTCAGCTGGTTAATTGGTTATCCAATACCAAATAGTCAACCCTGAAAATATACATACAAGTAACATTATACAGACAGTGTGTGTGTGTGTGTGTGTGTGTGTGTGTGTGTGTGTGTGTGTGTGTATTCGCATACCTATATGCATGCAACAACAATTAATGACTAAAGAGGCTATGAGTTTGCAAGAGAACAGAGGTTTGGGGGAGAAAAAGGGAGAGACGATGTAATTATACTATAATCTCAAAAAGAGAAGAGATAGGCTCTCGCTACTTTGCTCAGGCTGGCTTGGAACTTACTATGTAGGACAGACTGACTTCAAACTCTATAGCAGTTGTTATTTCTCAACCTTCCTAATGCTTCGGCCTTTTAATACAGTTCCTCATGCTGTGGTGACCCCCACCCATAAAACCATTTTTGTTGCCACTTCACAACTGTATTTTGCTACAATATTTTGAATCATAACGTAAATATCTGTGTTTTCCAATGGTCACAGGTTGAGAACCACTGCTCTAGATCCTCCTTTCTCAGCCTCCCAGAGTCCCAGACAAGCACCATCTTTCCCAGCTAAAAGATAGTCCAAGCTAATCTCAACACCAAGCTCTTGTGCTACCAACAGGATGCACATTTAAATACTTTTGAATGCAAAGCTCTTTTTAGCAATAAAAATTTCGTATCATTTAACAAACTGCTAAAGTAGAATATGATATTAAGGCAGAGCTTATCAAATTAATCAACTTTTTAAAATTCACTTATGTAAAATACAGTTATTTACTAGTGATTATTGAAGGTCCAATAAAATTGAATTTATACAAATGAAGCGACAAAATATTCTTTTACCAGTAATGATAATTTGAAAATTATGGAAAATCTCAACTTCCTCCTAGTTAGCAATTTTGAGTTTTCTGGTAATTTGCAATCAAAACTATAAAAATGTAAATAAATTAGGGTTTTTCAAGTATCCTCAGGATCAGTTAGATGGTTCTGTGATAAAAATATATGTGTGTATGTATAATAAAACATTTTAAAATATCTTCACTGTAAAAATAAATTTCTAATATTTCCCAAACTTGAATTATATTATATATTATATATTTATGTGCAATATATTTAAATATAAAGACTTCCTACCCATATTATTCTTTTGCTTCTTGCAGAAATATGAAACTAAAATTTTGTTTTTTGTTTCATCATTATGAAACACTGGGGCTTTTTTTTCACTTTGCCTTTCATTTTTTTAAAACTTATTCAAGTGTTCTTTACCTTCTGGCTTTATTTTGTATGCTCCATGTCTCTTTAAAATGAGAAGTGTCAGCTCTGTTCTCATTTAACAATGTCTGACCCTGAGACTGTACTTAGGGTTAATTGAAATTCTGTATCTAGTAGTAGTTTGAAATCTGAAGATCAAGGGTAGCAATAAATGGTATTATTGTTTTCATTTGTGCTGTTCTTTTGAATTAGCTACAGAGTCTGAGTCTTGATTTTCCTAAGATTGGTTGTCAAGTATAAAATCTTTACTATGTTAATATTGTCAGGCATAACTTTATTTTTAATAAAAAATACATGATGTCCTTAAATGTTATATGATGCTCTTAGAAATATTATGTACTTATTCAATACATTAAATAATATTATGTATATATTAAAAATATTATGTGGCTACAAAATATTAAATGGGAAAGTTTTCAAAATAAACTAAAACACCGTACTATAAATGATGTTTTCATTCTTTTTGTTGTTGCTGTTGTTGTTTGTTTTTGTTTGTTTTTGGTTTTTCGAGACAGGGTTTCTCTGTGTAGCTTTGGGCCTTTCCTGGAACTCACTTGGTAGCCTAGGCTGGCCTCGAACTCATAGAGATCCGCCTGGCTCCTCTATCTAACCTACTCACTCATCTGGTGATTAAACTGCCTCATTCCATTTGATGACATGGTGACCAGAGATGGTGGATTCCCTGCAGTAAGTGTCCAAGCATAATCTGGGAGGCCAGGTCAGAGATGCAATAGATGTGATGTAAAACATAGAACTAAGTTACTCCCACAACTCCTCTTTGCTAACCTATTATTACTCTGATGTGATGGATCAGAATTAACACATCATATGAAATAGAACACAATTTTGCATATTTTATTTAAAGATTGTTATGTTAAATCTGTGTGAAGTAAATGCTGGCATTATACATCAGATTTGAAAAGCTATTTATAAGACTTGTTCTGTTTATACTTCCTGCACACACAACAGAGATAAATGTTTCAAAGGGAAAATGGAGAAGTGTTCATGCTTTAAAAATATCCAAGCAATCAAAAGGGGGCCTGTCATAACTTTTAGCTCTCTCCTAATATCTGATCAATATCTGGTTTACTGAAAGCATCTAGAATGTGGAACAGACCCTGCTGGAAGTTGATGTCACTTTAGCTGAACTAGCTGCAGATTCTCTTATGCTTTCCTTCCTGGTTTTCACTTCTCAGGTGCATCAATGATCTTGGAGGTTGCTTAAGATTTCTAGCCATACTACAACAGAATGACCATGAAAACCCCCAAGAATACTGAGGAATCTAGAGCAGAGTGGATATTTGTTCTGTGTCAGCTGTGACAGACTCAAGTGAGGCAGAATTTCCAAGTCTGGTTCTAGGCTGAGCAACAAGAATTGCAAAAGAGTTCTAAAATACATATGACTCTTAACCTTTCACCATCATCAAGGTTGTATCAAAAATTTGAAGGATTTGGATAGGAAGAAAAATGTGAATTAGTGAGATATCCATCTTTCCCAGCTTCTGAAGTGGAGGCAGATGAAAATGTTTCCCACTCAGCCTCCAGTCAGTACAGAGGGGCCTTAGGAGATGTTTTGTAGTTAAGGGTTGGAGGACATAGTGATTTGGCTAGTGGCCCTTGCCTGGGGAAAATAAAGGAAGAAAATGTGAATTGGATCCAATGACAACATACAACCTTTGTGTTGAGAGCAGCCAGTGTCTCAGAATCTGTTACAGAAGAAAGGGAGGAGACAGAGAAGAAGAGGAAGCAGCTGATGTCTCTCTTGCTCAAAATAAGAGAAAGTTAGCAAAAGGATAGTCTTAGAGCCTTCCCCTAAATCTGTCCAAGGATAAACTGACTGTTGAGAGAGAATCCTAGGGTATCTTTGCATGTGTAGGGCAGAGAAAGACCAAACATAAATAAAGATGGATTAAACTTCCCCTTCCGAGAAATATAGAAGAATAAATTTCCAAGATGGGCTGTCACAGGAATTTGGAGAAGACCCTCAGTCTACCCCACCCCAAATATGTAGCTGAAAGATGACAGCTCAATTTCAAAGGGAGTCCTAGCCAAGGCACAGAGCTACTGAATATAGGTATTACCTGTGCCCTTTATTCTCTTGTTCTTGTGCTCAGTGGGACTTTGTTGAGTAAAACCTTCTTCAGTGACTCAAGAGACAGAAATCAGTACACACCAGGGCTGGAGATGCTGAAAAGTTTATAACACTTGAGACAAGTACATTGGACTGGAAACAGTCACTAACCATAAAATTTCGTTTTCCTCACTTCTTAGTCGTTCTTTTAGAATTTCATGTAGTGTATTTTGGACATTATCACCTTTTCACTAACTCCTCCCAGATCACCCCCTTCCCCACCCACCCAACTTTATGTCTTCCTTTTTTTTAAGATCTGTGAAATGAAGTCAATACTAACTATATATACACCTATATATGTGGACTTCCAGTGGAAGTGGTCAATTTACACCTTAAAGAAAGTCAACCTTCCTTCTTCTAGCAACTATCTATCACCAACAGCTCCTTAAGGGACTGCCCATCTCCCCATCCTCATGCTGGGATTTTATCTGGCTTGAGCTTACATGGGTCTTGTGTGTTCTCTCCCACCTACTATGAATTCATGTGTGCAGCTGTGAGTTGTCCTGCTGTGTCTGGAAAACTCCATTTCTTGTAGTTATCTACTGCTTCTGACTCTTATCATCTTTCTGCTCTCTTCCATAATGATCCTCTAGCCTTGGTAGGGAGTTGTGTGATATAAATATTCCATTTAAGGTCAATCATTCTTCAGTCTCTTATTCTCTGCACTTTGATCACTGTAAGTCTCCATGTTGAACATCATCTACTGCAGAAAGAAGCTTCTCTTATGAGGGCTGAGAGGTCAGCTGATCTCTGGGTATAAGGATAAGGCATTAGGAGTCAGTATGTCTACTTGGTAGAGTAACAGCAGCAAGTTGTTCCCTAGGACTTCTGCCCTGTCTACCACAGGTTCCTGGCCCTGATGTCTGTGCCAGATGTGGCCTTCAAAGTATGAAATGAGCCTTAAATACAATCAGAAAGTGGGTAGTCACTCCCAAGATAGTCATGCCAGTATTGTACCAGTGGGCTATCTTGCCAGGGTGGTTGATGTTGTAGCTTCAAAGTACATGGAGCTACAGACAATCATTTGAAGTGAGGCAATCCACTTCCAGAAAGAAAAATCACACACTTTCTCTCCCTTATGGATGCTAGCTATGAATCTTTGGGTATGTGTGCTTTATTTGAAATACCAATAGAGGAGAGGAAATTGGTGTGGGGCTGTGACGATTACAAGGGATGGCACAGAGAACACAGTAATATATGTGTTAGAGGGGAATAACACAATAGGAAGGATTAAATGGGTTGGGGATGGGAGGGCAGAGTAGAGGAAAGAATGTGGACAGGGATAACTAACACTAAAGAGATTTTAAAAAGCAGAGCATGATGGTACATGCCTTTGTTCTCAGCACTCAGGACACAGAGGCAGCTGGGTCTCTGTGAGTTCAAGTCCACCCTGATCTACATTGTAAGTTCCAAGACAGCCAGAACTACACAGGGAGATCCTGTCTCAAAAACAAACAAACAAACAAATAAACAAACAAACAAAAACCCCCGACATTTTAAAAAATGTTTTGGAAATCTACTACTGTAGAAGCTCCCTAAAATGTATACATATGAGAGGTGGAGCCAAGATGACCATGACGCACACAGCTCCTGACCTCCCCGTCAGCCTTGCAGCCACCATGGAGGAGCCACGGCAGGAGAACCCAAGCCCTAGCCAGACTGCTGCCCTGCTGTGAGAAAAGTCCTAGCCAGAGCACTGCCTTACTCTTAGAAGACACACACAGAGCCTGCGATATCTCTGGAACAACTTTAAAAAGGCAGGTCTGATGGGAAGATGCTTTTAAAAAGAGGTTTCATGAAACTGGAAGGAAAGAGGGTGGAGCCAAGCTTCATGGTGCAAGTGCCAGCACCAAGGCAGGGAAGTGTGTGGTCACCTGGAACTCACAGAGAGCCAGCTCCTGGATGCCTGCCTATCCTCAAGATCACTCTGACTCTCAACAGCAGCAGGGTATCTGAAATGAGTCTTGGTGATGGAATTTATGGTGCTTTAGGAACCAGAAATCTTGAACCAGACCATGACTCATTGCAATGAGTGTTTGCATGTAAAGCTATTTGGTGGGGAAAAAACCATACTGTACAACACACTACAGTTTGCATTGGCACTATGATGGACAAATATAGAATGGAGAGACGGGAAAGGTGGAGGAATTGAGCAGCATGTGCACAGTGGAGATGGGTAGAACTAGAGACTCCAGTGATAGGTGTGGGAGAAGGCTATGGTAGACAGGAGAGCATGTTGCTGCTGAGTAGGGCCAGCAGGGGGGTGTGCAGAAGCCCGAGGCTTACACAGGCTTTACTGCCCAGCCACGTGGTGATCATCCTGGCTCTGAGAAACAACAGGATATCTGAGATAGAGAATGGTTCATTTTCTGGACTGGATTTTCTTGAAAGACCCCCATGGTCTGTGATGCCCCAGGAGGCTATGTTGGTACCCATGACCCATGCTACAGCCAAGGGATGTGATGGTATCTGTGGTCCATGCTGCTGCCCCAGGTTGTGTTGATGCCTGAGGTTCACATGAATATCTGTAGTTTGTGCTGCTGTTGAGGGCCATGTTGATGTCTGTAGCCCATACTACCCCTAGAAACCACGTGGAGGTCTGCAGTAGGATGCTGAGGGCCATATTGATGTCCATGTTCCTGCTGTGGCCAGGGGCCATGTGGACCATGTTATCACTGAAGGCCATGTGGATGTCCATTGTCTCTGCTACCACCTAAAAACCATGTTTGTCCATGAGCTGTGCTGCTTCCAAGGGCCATAGTGGTATCCATGGTCCTGCTGTGGCTGGGCTGAATGGATGCCCATGGTCTGTGAATGAAGCCATGTTGATGTCTGTGGGCTGTTTTGCCACTGGAGGTTGTGATGGTATCCCTGGTCTGTACTGTGGCTAAAGGTCATGTGGATGTCCATGGTCTGCACTGCTGCCAGAAATCATGTGGAAATCCATGATCTGTGTTCCCACTGACTGAAGGGCAAGGAAGTTCCTTTGGTAGTGGTGCAGATAACTGCAGACACACAGTTGAGAATGAGAGACATAGAAGGCTTCTGTGACAACCTCCCTCTTCTTACTCCTCCTCAAAAATAGCCTAGAAAGAAAGCCATTGAAGAGAACTCTTAAAAATTGTTATAGGGATCCAGAGGTGAAGATGCTCACAGCTGATGGCCACCAGACGAGAAAAGTCATCACCAATCTTACCCAGCTGTGGACTAGAGAAGTTTTTATTAGATGAAAGCGTGTAAGAGATTTCATTATTTGTAATTGTTTGACATAATAGTTCTGTACTTCTAGGCCTATGTGAGGCCGAGGACTGCAGCAAGACCCTGGAGCTCACCATAGAAGCAGATGCAGCTATACAGTTTGAGGTGACAGGAGCCATCCAAATGTTCTGTACCCATCCAGAAGGAAGACTAGAAAAAACACAGCCGTGGCAGCAGGGACTGTGAAGAACAGATGACCCGTGTTTGCTTCCCCTATTACCAGAAATTAGTCAGAGTTTGACACAGGTGAGTGTCCTGGCTTGCTAAACACTTTGTTAGGAAAAGAGCATGCATGTAGGTAAGGCCAACTGAGGTCACAGTTTGCTAAGCTGTCCCTATGCTTGCCTATGCAAGCAGGTCTGTGAATTTTTTAAGAACAGGTTTATGGAGCAAATCTTGATGGAGTCTATCTGCATTTGGTAGACTAAGAGCCTTTCATCATGTCTAGAGGTAGACATTAATGTGAACACAGGAAAATGAAGTTACACTTTGAATTCTTGTTTGAAGCCCGAGAAATTTCTACCCATTGCGCTCAACACTGAATCAACTGACTTAGGCACAATCTTGTCTGATGGTTAATGATGACTATGAATTTGGTCAGATTAAGGAACACCAAAGAGATTAGAAAGGCACACCTCTTGTGTCTGTGAGGGAGTTTCCAGAGATGTTCAGATACTGAGAACTCTAGGCTAATCAATAGCTTAATCTCTAATGGATTCTGACTGTGATGGCTTTATTGAGAAGTGGTGAAAAACAGAAAGTTGGCCTTTGGAGAAAGGAGGTAAGTCACTGGGGTGCGTCCTTGGGAATACATGTTGCCCTGGCTCTTCTCCTTTCTCTGCTTCCTGTCCAGCATGGGGAATTTCCTCTGTCATATACCTCCACTGCCATAATGTCCTGCTCATGTGGTAGTGGGGAACCAAGTGACCACTGTCTGAATCCTCTGAAACTATTAAATATAAAATAAATCCTTCTTTTAAGTTGCCCTTGGGTATTGTATCACAGTCACAAGAAACAGCTAATACATGCTGATAAACTTTTTTTTCTTAATTTCTCTTGATATCTCGAAAATACAGCCTGTTTTCAAATCAACTCTGTACTAACAGAGGAGCACCTGAGGTTGCCTCTGATGTCACCACAGTGAATTATAAATTCACCAATCAAAGAAGAAAATACAATTATAGGTTTACAGCCTCTTCCTGAGTCTGCGGCCTCCAGCTTCATGGTGAGGCTTTGTAATACTCAGAGTGTTCTGGTGACTTCTGCTGTACCCACTGTGCCCAATGTCCCTTACTACCTTAGGACTCTCTGCTGTCCCCTACTTTCTAACCTCTCTTGTGCTCATCATCACTGAGAAATTTGCTTCCAGTTCTTTTGTCTACAATTTTGTGTGGTATTGTTTCTTGTCATGACCGCCTCAACCAGCAAGGAAGATGCAACACCAGGCTCTTCTTTCAGCAGTTTACTCAGGAACCTTGAACAATCTTCTGACCCCGGGGAAAGCCCGCCCATGACCTAAATAGCTCCTGGGTGGCCAACCCCAGCCTGCCACGTGGGCACTGTGGATAGGTCCAGGTTCATGGAAGCAAGCCAGATCCTAGGACTAAGCCAAATATGGAGTTGTTTACTCCTGAGAGCACTCACCATCGGGAAGGTGGGGGCAGAAGCCGGCGCCATCTTATGGGTGTGGCTGTGCGCAGCTCTCTACAGTTCCCCCTTTTATATTATAGCAACAGGTAAGAGTAGAGGCCTGATCTCTGTAAGAACGAATCAGGGACAATGTACTGACTCTCACTTAGGCGTCAGCCACCCAAGGAGCATCAGACCCGTCCTATACCCTTTTCACAGAGGTGGGACTTGAGGTATCTACCCACATGCAATCAGGTGTGCTCTCCTTAGGATCCAATGTGCAATGGACCCCAAGTGCAGTGCTCAAGCCTTGCATCCTGTGCTAAGGAACTTAGTACTTCATGGTGGCTAGCCATGCCTGGGGGTACTGTCCTGCCTCAACAGCTGTAAAGGCCTGAATGATCATGGCTGCATTGCGATGCTGGGAAACCTTAATCCGACAAATACACCACAGACAAACTAAGGAGACCAACACCAGAAGGCCCATCAGGCTCCCAGACCCGCCCACTCCTTGAGATGATTCATGGCATTAGAGATCCACGAAGACAATCCCTCCACCAATCCAGCATCCACCTGGGTTGAGTTCACCGTGACAATAGCCACCCTCAGCTGTTCCATCAGGTTGTCAAATTCTTTGGTCCAATTACAATGCTAAATAACCGTGGAAACAACTTGGCATCATGGCGAACTGGCATTGGTCTCAGGAACACGGACAGTATCCCCCATCTTTTTTCCAGCATTCCCGGCTGCATTGTCATGAGGAAGAGCAGGAGGATCATCATTTTGACCATTGTGGATTTCCCCATACTGGACTCTTCTAGTGAGGCGTTCGGGCACCCACACTAGATCTTGTTGATCCTGAGGGAAAACACAAACAGAACCTGGTGCCCATGTCAGCACGGGATCGGGCCCGAGCCAGAGCCCTGTCAACACATCTTTCCATTTTACCATTCCTTTAGCTGTACCATGAGACTCATGATGCCTATCCGCTGTGGAATGGCCCTGAGCATCCAAATTTAAAAAATTGATGGTAAATAAAGCAAGAGAAAGTCTTTCCTTTGGGGTATGGCCACGGCCTATTCCCCCTTTTTGTTTTTGCAGGCATTCTTTTAATGTGTGGTGAGCATGTTCCATAATGCCTTGACCTTGGGGAATGTAGGGCAAGCCATGTACAAGTTGCACCTCCATCTGATGACAAAAGGAGGCAAATTGTTGTCCCGTGTAAGCAGGTCCATTGTCAGTCTTAGGTTGATGAGGTTTTCCCCAGGCCGCCCAGGCCTCCAAACAATGGGCAATAACATTGCGTGCCTTTTCCCCAGTCAAAGGTGTGGCATGCATGACGCCTGAGCAGGTGTCCACAGACACGTGCACATATTTTATGTGTCCAAATTCAGAGATGTGTGTCACATCCATTTGCCAGACCTTTAGCGAGAGTGGACCCTGGGGATTTACCCCAGCACTGGGCGGATGTTGATAAACTACACATTGAGGGCAACTAAAATCACTTGTCAGGCATTAGCTCTAGAAAGTTGAAACTTCTGTTGTAACGTTTTTGCATTGACGTGAAATGTTTCATGAAAGGTTCTGGCTCTGTCTAAGGCAGAGCTAATGAATATCCATTCCTTTCGAGTCCATTGATCTACTATATCATTACTTTTGCTCAGGGGCCCTGGCAGGCCTGTATGAGCTCTAATATGTTGGGGATAAAAGCAGGACTTCCTATGCCAAATCAATTGTTGCAGTTGTTGAAACAAAATGCAGACTGGACTGGAGCTTTAACAGGTCCAGCTACTTCCAAAATTTTGAGGGCATTAATAACGTAGGCAGAGTCTGATATCAAATTAAAAGGAAAAGGACAAGCCTTAAAGGCTTCAATCATTATCTTCAATTCTACAATCTGAGGGGAGCCAGGTTGAAATTGTTGTTGTACAGGCTCTTGTGTATCTATCATGTATACGCCACATCCAGTCTTAGATCCATCTGTAAACACAATTAGGGCATTAGGGATGGGCTGTGATGACGTTATCCTAGGGAATATCACCAGGTGTTCCTTAAAGAACCCTAATAGTGGGTGTTTGGGGTAATGGTTATCCATGCATCCAGTAAAGCTACATTGCAAAATGGCCCAATCATCTATTGTAGTACACAATGTTTGAACTTGATGACTGGTATAAGGCACTATAATGGTAACCAGAGCGACCCCAAAATACTGTAGGCATTGTTGGATTCCAATAATGGCAAGGTTTGCCACAGCAGTAGGGTAATGCTCAATGGATTTAGTTGGTGAAATCTTGGAATAAATCCAGAATAATGGCCCATCCTGCCATAACAACCTGGTGGGCTGGTAATAGGTAGGAAGGATGCACAGGGTAATGTCTTTACCTTCTTGTAACCTCTGTAAGAAGGCACCCTGTAACCTCTCTTCCACCTTTTGTAAAGCCTTCCGGGCCTCCTCAGTTAATTGTCTCAGAGAATCTAATGCAGATTCCCCATTTAAGATGTTGTAAAGAGGCTTTAAGTCATAATTTGGTAACTTTAAATAACATATAATCCAATTTATATCTCCTAACAATTTTTGAAAATCATTTAGGGTTTGTAAATTATCTTTTCTCAATTCTACTTTCTGTGGGATGATACATCTCTCATTAACCTTTGCTCCTAAATAATTAATAATTTTGTTCTTTTGTAACTTTTCAGGGGCCATAAACAGCCCCCTCCCTTCAAGCATTTTGACCAGATCTACATAGGCTTGTTCCAGCATTTGTGTTTCTTTTGCTACTAGTAAAATATCATCCATATAATGTATGCATCTCAGGGCAGGATAATTCTGCTGAAGTGGAGCAATAGTCTCATCTACACAAAGTTGACACATGGTGGGACTATTGGCCATGCCTTGAGGCAAGACCACCCACTCATATCTTTTATCAGGTTCCTCATGATTACAGGAAGGAACAGTGAAGGCAAATCTCTCACTATCTTGAGCCCATAATGGAATAGAAAAGAAGCAATCTTTAATATCAATGACAATGACAGGCCATGAGGCTGGCAAGGAGGAAAGCAATGGTAAGCCATACTGTACAGAGCCCATAACTTGCATCTGATCGTTAATGGCCCGCAAGTCATGTAATAGGCGCCATTTGCAAGACCTTTTCTTTATTACAAAAATAGGTGTATTCCACGGGGACACTGAAGGCTTAATGTGTCCCAAAGAGAGTTGCTCCTCCACTAGTGCCCTAGCAGCACTCAGCTTTTCAGAGGAAAGCGGCCACTGAGGAACCCATATGGGCTCCTCTGTCTTCCAAGATATGGGGATACCTCCCTCAGTGGTCCCTAGGAAAAACCCAGGCCTTGTCTATGGCTCCTTTGTTGTACCCTAATGAGGTCTTTTCTTTCCTGCAGAAATTTCCCTAATCCATAACCTGGCTGATAACCCAAGTTATTCATCATCCTAAATGATGCTGGGGAGCAATCATTACTTAACCTGAAACCCATATCTTTTAAAAGGTCTCTGCCCCACAGGGAAATCGGGAGTTCCAGCACATAGGGCTGCATAGTCCCAGAATGCCCTTCCCCATCTTTCCATTGTAATTGTCTTGCACATATGTCTGGGGCTTTGGCATATCCCTGGCCTTGTAATGTCTGGGAGGAGATTTGTATGGGCCATCCTGACGGCCAATCTTTCTTGGCAATGATGCTCTTGTCTGCCCCTGTGTCCAATAAACCTAGAATCTTTTTGTTATCAACAGTGAGTTCTAACACTGGCCTCTGATCCATATCCAAGGACAGAAACGTTAAGTCTGTCCCTGTGGATCCGAAACCACCTTCCCCTCTTTCTTTTGATTGTGCTGCAAAGCAGCCATGTAGGCTAGGCAAGATCAGTAACTGGGCAATTCGATTACCCGGGGAAATGGCCGAGATTCCTCTCGGAGACTCAACCATGATTTTTACAGTTCCGGTATAATCTGGATCAATCACCCCGGGGTGAACTCTGAGGCCTCGTAGGGTTGTGGAGGACCTCCCTATTAACAGGCCCTCTGTGCCAGGCTCAAGAGGTCCTTTAAAATCGGAGTCCACCAGCTGGACCCCCATTTGTGGAGTCAGTACGAGTCTGGTGGTGGCATGGAGGTCCAATCCGGCTGAGCCCGCAGTGGCTCTCCTCAGTCCCTGGGGTGTTGAAGGGTTGGCCATTGCTCCTGGCTCCATTCCTTGTCCTGGTTCTTGACCGCCCCATATATTTGTGGGCCCCCGCTGTCCGTTTTTTGGACGCGCTCCTGATTGGCCTTGAACCAACGGTTGACCGTTTATGTCCTTCACTGACCGACATTCATTTGCCCAGTGCTTCCCCTTTTTACATCTAGGACACACCCCAGGTTGTGTAGGGCATTGTCCTTTTTCTGCTTCAGCGGTACTTCCTCTCTCAGGGCACTGTCACTTTAGATGTCCCATTCTGCCGCATTTAAAACAAGCACCCGAGCTTCCTTTTCTATTCTGAGTCAGCTGGACTACAGCCACTGCCAAACCAGCATTGGTCAGGGGCCCTCCCAGTTCTCTGCAAACCTTCATCCATGCTTCTAGCCCTCTGGTCTTATATGGGGTTATGGCAGCCCTACATTCCTCAGTACATTGCTCAAAGACAAGTTGTTTAATAAGAGGCATAGCTGCATCTGGGTCCCCAAAAATTCTGCCGGCGGCCTCAACCATGCGAGCGACAAAGTCTGAGAATGGCTCCATGGGACCCTGCAAAATCTTAGTAAGGTTGCCGCTCACCTCGCCCTTATTGGGCAAGGCCTTCCATGCCTTAATGCCTATCTTATTGATCTGTTCATAGACTTGAACTGGGTACCCTATCTGTTGATTAGCGAATTGGCCCTGACCAAGCAGCATATCTCTGTCCCAAATGGGATTTCCGGCAGCCTGATTGGCTGCAGCCTCTTTGCTGGCAAACTCAATCAAAAAGGCCTTCCAGTCTAGGTACTGTCCTGGGCTCAAGCATGCTCGTGCAAGCCCACTCCAATCACTGGGTGTCATGCAGTGCCTGTTCAAAGCCTCCACCTGGGCTACAGTGAAAGAGGCCATGATCCCATAGGTCTGCACGGACTCAGCCAGAGATTTTATCACCTTGAAATCTATTGGTTTCCTTTTGGATCTTGGAACACTGGGTAAGCCAGACGTAATTCCGTTCTGACTGCCTTCCAAACCCCTGGACTGAAACCTGAACCACCACCCCTACCCTCCACATAGGGAGGGGGAGCCGAGAGCGCGGCTTGACATGCGGAGGGCGTGCAGCATCCTTCTCTGCCTGGGTCTCCCCTTTTCTTCTTCTTCTCTCTCCCTTTTATCCTCATCTCTTTCATCTGTTCTACAAGTGTTCTACAAGATAACTTCCTCCGAGTCTGTAGACTCCAGAGTCCCTATATCAGAAAGGTCGGGGTACAATTTTTCTTTTTCACTCTGTCCCTTCTCACTGCCTGCCTTTTCTGATCTCTCATCCCCTAACATTTCTAATACAGCCTGTCCATTCTCCACAGCTTCATTGTATCTCTGGTCTTTTAGGCACCCGCAAACTAACTTCCATACGGGACGTACACCTGCCTTAAGCGTCCCTTGCTCATGGACGAAATCTAGATCTTGACCCAACTTATCCCAAGAGGCAATGGTAAGACTGCCCGAAACAGCAAACCAGGAAGCAACAACATCACACTCCTCCAAAAATCTATCCAAGGTGCTTTTCGTAACCTTTAGATCTTTAGATCTAAGCAGCTCATTAAGAGCCAAAAAAATTGGGTGCGAAGTGGAAGCGCCCATGTCTAAAACTTTTCAACCTTTTAGACAATGTTTCACTTTCACTTTTGGCTTGTCTATCTACTAGCCCTTGGTTCCCACTCTCTCTTTGTCTACAGAGAAGAGCAAAAACCTCCCCGCTTTTGTTGGGGGTTCCCAATTTACCTGGGAACTTACCAGTGCACTGCCCTGACTGCACAAAGTTCTGAGCCCTCGTTGAAAGTAATGAAGTTCCCTGTACGGGCCACCACTTGTCACGACCGCCTCGACCAGCAAGGAAGACACAACACCAGGCTCTTCTTTCAGCAGTTTACTCAGGAACGTTGAACAATCTTCTGACCCCGGGGAAAGCCCGCCCACGACCTAAATAGCCCCTGGGTGGCCAACTCCAGCCTGCCACGTGGGCACTGCGGATAGGTCCAGGTTCACGGAAACAAGCCAGATCCTAGGACTAAGCCAAATATGGAGTCGTTTACTCCCCAGAGCACTCACCATCTGGAAGGTGGGGGCGGAAGCCGGTCCCATCTTATGGGTGCGGCTGTGCGCAGCTCTCTACAGTTTCTTCCCAACTTGATATTCTCTCTGAATCCTATAACAGAAAGTGTTACTAAGAAAGATGTTTACTGGCAGTCAGTCATAAGGAGTAACACAGAGAGACCACTTGCAAGATTCTTCTAGAAGTAAATTTTTGCAAAATCATGGTGTAGTGTAACAGCTAGGACTCTGGTATCTGTTGTGGGTATTGGCCTTATATTTCTAGAGTTTTACTTCTTTGTGTGTGTATATATAAATTCTCTGCAAATTAATCAATCATGTTGGTTCATGTATCTACTAACAATGTTAAAATAACTGATTTGCCCACTTTAGCAGGATCCTAGTAGTCCTCATATTGATAGTTTTAGTAGTTGTCTGTGTCTCCTTCCTTGCCGGCCCACTATTGATCACATCTGACCACCATTAATTTATCCTATCCTCTTAAAATCCTGACATTTCAGAAACGTACTATAAATGAAACTTTTGGAGATTTGTCTTTCTATTTTTTCATAATCCTCTGAAGGTTGTTGTGTAAATTAGTGCCATTAACTTAATACCTGTTGACGGCAAGAATGTACAATTTAATGATTTCATGCAGAAAACATCCTCTGGTTTTCTAACAATACCTGATCCGAGTGCCATTTGATATCATTGTTATAGAACAGCTCACACTTCCTGATTTCATATGCAGTAAAAATGCCTTAAGTATATGTTTTCTTTATCACCCTGATACTTCAGTACTTAAGTACTCCAAGCTAAAAATAATTGCTTTTGTGAGAAGAATTACTTTGTAGCTTTTACAAAATGATTGTGGCTGAACTCCCTCTGGCTGATGTATACTAGAGATAGCATAGAAGAAGTCAGGGAACACTCAAGTGTCCCACAATCTATCTTATACAAAAGAATTCTCATCCTGACTGAAAAAGAGAATCATTTGGCAAATGATGGAGAAAAATTGACTCTGGAGATCAATAAAACCAAAAATTTTAAATGTGAATCCATTAAATCCAGAAGTGATATCCAGCCAATGTTTGGGTTTTTGGTTTTGGTTCCCCCCCCCCTTTTTTTCTACTTAGCATCTAGCATGTATTTTGATTAGATAGTGCCCAGGCCTTATCAGTTTTTAAATATTTTGAATAGCACCCCTAATTATGTCACATTTTACACAGAATAGCAAATATAAGAGATTATTTGACCCTGATTCTAAAATTCACATTTGAAATTGAAGTTGAATTGTGGTGCCTCTGATAGAGAACAAAACAACATGGTTTCAGGATCCTCACTCTGACTTCATAAGCCACACAAGCAAAAGTCTCTTTCTATAACACTAGCAACTATTAAATTTATGGACACAGCCCCAGTGTTTCTTCCTGTTCTCCTTATTTTCTATTAATTCACAAATAAATCTTTACAGGGAACATTTTTTAATATATTGAACTTGTTCTCTTCATATATTCTTCAGTCTGGTCTAATGCTATCTTCAGAACGTTTTATATACATTGATTTCTGCCTTTCAATAGCCTTTTAGTATCTTTAAGTGCACTTTATTTGAGGGTGTTAATACCTGCAGACTCTCAAAGGCCTGGGTTTCCTTGAGTGAGAATAACCATGTGATACCAAGACAGCCAATGGTACGAGAGTAAAAAACTACAATGTAAGACTCAGGCAAACTATTGGATGTAGCTGAAAGTTTTCCTGGTCCTGTCCAGCTCCTGTGGCCCCACGGTCCACAGCCACTCAGACCCAAGTAAACACACAGAGGCTTACATTTAAACTCACCCCGTTTCTGTTCATCTATATGTTGCCACATGTTCTGTGGCTTTACCTATGTGCCATTACATGCTGTTCCCTGGACAGTGGCCTGGAGTCTGCTGACTCAGCCTTTCTCCACCCAGAATTCTCCTCTCTGCTTATCCCTGCTATACTCCCTGTGTAGGTACTGACCAATCAGCATTTTGTTTGTCAGCCAATCAGAGCAATCCATATTCACAGCATACAGAACATCCCACAGTAATTGGGCACTAACAAAACAGTGATATTACTAATTTTGTGTAAACCTTTTACCAAAAAAGTTTCCCTTTACTCTCATCTTTAATGTGAATGAAATTAATGACAGTATGATGGGAATCTTGTAACCATATTTAGCCACTAGGGATGATGGGACAAGAATCTGGAAGCCAGGTTTTTTGAGTACCACAGGACTTGATTTTTTTATTCTTGTTTCTGTTATTTGAGTGAGATAAATTCAGGCATGGGGGTTCTGCTGGATGGATCCAAGAGCAATTGTGACTAACAGAAGAATTAAAATCATATACGTCAAACAAGTAGTGCCTGCCTAAAACTGATGTGAGCTGCCTGTCCAGTTTCTACAAATGTATTTCCTTAATCAGCCGTGCAACTCACTGTGCATGCTAAGATATTATCTCCCCTTTCTCAGTTCTTAAGCACAGTGTCTCTTCATCATTCCTCTCTGGCTACCAACAGGAATTGGAGGCCTAATAAAAACCCTTTTCTGTCAGTGAAATACATCTATGCCTTCTTAGTGGATCACAGTTTATCCCTTTGTAACACTAATTACAATGATTATTGTAATTACATTAGTGTATTGTAATTACACTAATTATTTGGTGTTCTCATGTATCACATTCATCCATATGCACTTTTCATTCCTTCTGCTTGGCAAGTTAATTCTTCCATCTTGACAAAGCTAATTCTTACTCCTACTTTGGACCCATACATAAACTTTCTCTAGTCGGAACTCAAGACATTTGGTGGTGCCTTTTACTTAGATCACAGCTAATTCTTCCCAGTGTGACACTGTGAATAGAGTTGACTCTGCCCACCACACTTAGAATATGTTAGGCACTCACTACATACTTGTTAAATCACTGTTGACTTTCAGTTTTCCACTTGTAAGGGGAACAGCCTGCAAATAGCACTTTATAAAGTAATGCGGTTTCATACCACAAGAGTCAAGAAATGATTTTGTCTTCATGGCATTTTCAACTAAGTTATGAATCTTTTAAAGAGTGGCCAATATCATACTGAGAGTGGAGGGAATAGAATTTATTGATCAGTTTTTTATATTTATAGGTGCATTTAATCAAAATTTTCATATAACTGAATGCAAACACACCACACATTAATTCCTCCTGGTTAAGAAGAAGGAAGGATGAGCCTGATTAATACAGTCTCTGGGTTTTTTAGATTATTCCAGATGTGTTATTTTGAGCTCCTCCACCCCAGGAGCAGGTCTGAAAACAAAGATTTCTGTGACTTGTCTTGGGGACACTGGCAGAGGAATGAGACATCAGAGGAGAGGTCCCATAAAGAGCTTCTCTTCCAGCTCAGCCCTGAAACCTGATCCTGAATTGACTGTCAATGGGGCAGCTAAAATGCCCATCTCCTGTCATCGCCAGCTGAAATGCCTGTTCTCTATCTCCCGTGATTGCCAGCTGGTGTTCTGGCCTCAATAACCTATGTTGGTCACTCTTAGGTCTGTGGAGCAGGAGTGTTCCCAGAGAAAAGCCCTGGGTATGAACTATAAAAGTGAGTGCAAAGAATATAAGAAGAATGCCATCATCTGTCACCTTAGGTAAGCTAAAGTATACAAAAAAAAAAAAAAAATCAGTGTGTCCAGTGACATTACAAATGTTCAAAATGATCAAGAGACATTTTTCATAGGTTGTGCTTTGGACTCTGAAACAATATTCAAGTCATGATTTTAAGTATTAAAGTAAGGATAATTCATTAGAGGGTGAGTGTCTCTTATACAAAACACTTGGGGTGAAGTGTTTGCTCTGTCAGATTTTTTTCTAGATTCTGGAAAATTTTCATTATTTAATGAGATGCCTTGGGACTAGGATCCAGGACTAAATACAGAATTCATTTATGTTTTGTGTGTACTTTATATACATAGTTTTAATATAATTTTATATAATATTTTAAATAAATTTGTACATAAAACAAAGTCTTGTGTCATGGAATTTTCCACATGTAGTATCACATTAGTGCCAAAAATATTCCAGATTTTTGAGCATTTCAAATGCTTTTGGATTTTTTAATTAGGAAGGCACCATATGTAAATGTTTGCTAGGGGAAAGGTAAGGTGACTTCTGTCCTTGGCAAATGAGATGAGACAATGTCAAAGGAATGGGCAAGAACAGTGTAGAACTACAGTCTTTTGCTTCTAATGTTCATCCGAAACAAGTTGGAGACTACAACTTCTCAGACTCAACTCCTACTTATCTACTCATAGGTGGCACTAGGTCTTTCTATTATGGGAACTTTTTAAAAACACCATTTTCTACTCCCAAGTCTTGGTCAGAGGTATTTAAATCCACTTTTTTTTTTTTTTTTTTTTTTGGTGTTTGCTGGCTGGCTAACTGCTTGGTTGGTCAATTGGTTGGTTAGTTGGCTTTTTGTAACATGGTATCACTCTGTAGCTACAGCTGCCAAGAAGTTATTAGATAGCTTATGCTAGCTTTGAACCCATGGATAATCCTCCTGCCTCAGCCTGCTGAGTGCTGGGATTATAGGTGGGAACCACTGCACCCAACTTTGAATCTATATTTAAAAAAAAAAAAATCCCAATTTTGATCTCAAAAAGAAGTCCTTGGCTAGCTTATAATTCTGGAGGATCTCTAAATTGACCTAACAACCCTATGTTCTAAGAGGCAGCCCCATCATAGAAAGGGGAGCCTCATTGAAACACAGAGCAAAATGGAGGCTGTGCTGGACTTCCTCTACCATCCTTGGGGAGCACTTTTGTGAAGAGGTTTTTTTCTCTTTTCCCCAACCTCATTTCTAGCCTTCCTAACTATACTCCTACCAAAAAGGCTGGTTTTCTATCACAAGAAAGAGTTCAGACTGAGATTGGATGACACTTGACTGGAACTCTCTGCAACCCATACATATGAAGGATGAATCAAATGACTCCTAATATTCCTTTTCAATTTGGAAAGATATCTTTCTACTAGAAGTTTCCAGCTCTCCCCCCCACACACACCAAAAAGAAGAAAGAAAGAAAAAGGAAAGAAAAAAATATTTTCAATTAGGTCTGTTTAAATGTTTATATTTCTATCATGGTATTTTCTTACCAATAAATATTTCAAAGCTAAGTTCTCTGAGGGGAAAGGGTACCTCATTAGCCAAGCTCATTATCTTTGTTATGGCCCCAGCATTGCCTAGGACATACTTATGTGCTTTTGCATGGTATTGGCAGATGGGCTGATAGGCAAGTGCCCAGCTGCTTGTCGTACTGATGAGGAAAGCCTGGCCCCACATTCATACAGCCAACTCCTGACAGCAGGGTAGCAGAGCAGTGAACGTGGCATCTGCCTTTTCTAACTGCCACATGCTACAGACTAGAGAATGAGACAGAAGCTTTTGAAAAAAAAAATGCAAATGTTAACAAAGTGCCTGGATGAACCTTACGGAGCACCTTAAATTAGAAAGTGGGGGGAGAGAGGGGGATACTGGGGGTTTGGGAAACAATGGTCATGACCGTCCTACCTAATTGAATCCCTTTTGCTTTAATTGTAAGCATGCGTAGACTCGGCTCTTCACACTGTTAGTGCCAATCTCTTCCTGGCTCTCACAAGGAGAATCAAATCATTCAGAATGTATGCACACTGTTTAAAGCTTGTGAACAATGTGTGTCCAAGTGGTTCCGAAGGCTTTATCCACAGTCTGGATCTTTGCCTCTGTTACAGGTCCCAAAACGTGAGCTTTAGCAATCTGTGTGAACGTTGCTTGGATAACAAGTTTTGAAAACTGTGCTTTGGTTTAAGTCTACAGTTCTTTTTCCACTCACCATTCACTTGGCACTCACCCCTCATGCCATTCAAATAATTGTATATTATAGCACTGGACAGGGACTGTTCCTTTTCATTGATTAACACATCCCAAAGTTAACAAAACTTAACAGAATACTTACATGTGAGTATTTTTTTAATCCAAATGTTCCAGAAAATTGTGCCACAGATTCATCTGCAATTCAAATCTTTTATGAAAAACACTGCCTAGCTTTAGGGACTGCTAAGAAAGCTGTCTTCATGGAAAAATATGATTGAAGTTTGTTTTGAAACATTAAAGAAAGAAACTTTAATTGAGCTCATGGACATTTAAATGCACTCCCAAGAAATATAATTAAAGTAGTAACCATCCAACAGAGTGACACATTAGAAAATGGAAACCATGCAGAAAAATTTAACCCCTTAAGAGACATTGCCTTCAAAAAAAGAGATGGGGGTTGGGGATTTAGCTCAGTGTTAGAGTGCTTGCCTAGCATGGCCAAGGCCATGGGTTCAATCCTTAGCTCCAAAGCAAAGAGAGAGAGAGAAAAGGAGAGAGAGAGAGAGAGAGAGAGAGAGAGAGAGAGAGAGAGAGATGAAAAGCCCCCTCCATGATAGTAAAGCCTTGCTTCTTTTGGAAGTCCCTTCTTCTGGGACTTCTACCTTTGTACAAATTCAACTTTGGTGCATGGACTTGGTAGACAACCTCCTGTTGCTAGGAAGGCGGGTTTTGAGCGAAGTACTTGACAGCTATAGGACACAGTGAATGTGTAAGGTTCTCTTGATAGGTTCCTTTCCTTTGTGATGTGAGGATTTAATCTCCCCTCTGCCCTTCCATCCTGCTCCAGCCACATACTTCCTCCAGTGTTGCCACAACCAACATCTTTCTTTGCTACTTTTCCTATATGGACACAAATCTCCACATGTGTCAGTTAGAATCCATTTTGAATTGATTTTTTTTTAAATATTGGAACAAAGAAAAGAGATTTTTCTTTTGCAGTGACAAAAAATCTGCAATGATGTCAGTATGAATCTTGAGGAAGGTGTTTTTTCATACAGAGTACTGCACTGAAGAAATGAACACAATGTACAGAGTAGGGAAGAACTACAGAGACAGACAGTCCCTATGATATCCAGGACCATATAGTTCTCAGAAGGTTTTAATGTTATTTATTTGGTCTCTTAATTTAAAAATATTCTCCTTTAGACCAAAAAGTTTAAGCTAGTTAAAAAGTACTGAGTCAAACTGTTGTTTGGAACATGACTGAAGCATGTCATGGATTGGCCAGAGAAACAAGTATAAGCACACATCCAAAATTATGTGCTATAGTCACCTTTTATATTCTGCACAATTTGTGACATACCAGCAGTACAAGCCACTCTATCCAGCACTGCAATGATGGCATATTCCGTTTACATCCCACTAAGCATCTTCCCGCTCATACCCATCTTTATTACAAAGAATAGCTGGACACAAATGTGCACAAGGATTTCCACATCCTGATTCCTGTTGGCAGAAATAAGAATGACAGAAAGTACGAAACTAGAGCAAAACAAAACCCCATTGCACCATCCTCTGCAAGTCTAGCCATTCGGCTGTTTCCAATGAGGTGGTCTGGTATAACACTGAAAATAACTCAGGATCCCTGTGGGGTTGCCTAGAAAATCAGCTGAGACTTTTGGCTGTCAGAGGAAAGAAGCTCAGGTTCAGTCTTCTATGAAACTGGTGCTTCCTCATCTTAGCAGGAAAAATTACCCCTCCAGAGAAGCCTTCGCCCTTCGAGCACTGAATAGCCAGCTTTTTTGGAGAACACCTATAACCACACCCAGCACTGAAGCCCTGCCTGCCTAGCACCCAAGAGGACTATAGGTTCCTCAAACTGTCAAGGTGCAGATCACATCCTCCTATGAGAAGAATGGGATACAGAGGTAGTATTTCTTCCCCCCAACATATTATTCAAGGCAGGCAAAACAGGGGTCTTAGGCTTCACCAGTCATTCCCTGGGAATAGTAACAGACGTAATTAATTCCCTGCCCTTTATTCTGAACCCCACTTTGTGAAGTTTCAGAAGCCTGTTCCCTTCACAGAGCATTTGTTTCTGTAGAACTCATCTCAAGGCTTGACACTCTATAAGTAGTAGTACCTTGCTTTGTGTGTCTGATGGTAAAGTAGCAGAGACCTCAACCAGTGTCAGGGGTGGTTTCTCTGAACCACTTTATCTGGCTTGTATGCATAACAGTATTAGCCTAGCCTTTGCTCATTATGCCCAAACTCAAGCAAAGAAAATTCAAAGACCAAGCCTAGCTGAGCTATGTAAATACCTTGTGAACACATATACCATCTCTTGGTAAAATCAAGTACTTGTTCTGATGAATTCAGTGTAGCAGATACAGTTCTTTTTGACTCTGCAAAATACCATTCCAGGCACATCAAGGTATTAGAAAATGGACCACATTCTCTGTCTTCACAACTACTTTCTGCCTCTAAAAGCTTCCTATAATTATAGATCTCACATAACTCAGGATCTTCTTTTAAAGCTTGAACTTTTCCACCCATCTGGAAGAGTAATCCTCACTCCTTTGCAAACATGTAATTCTTCTAAACCTGGAGTAAAATACAAATTAGCTCAAAATTACCTAGTATGATATTCTTCAGAGAAGAACAGCAGGGCCCTGTTTGGATGTTCATGGTAAGTTTGGGCCTTGAAACTATAGGCAATAAGGTACTGCACTTAGAGGGACCAGATCCTGAAGAACTCTGGCTGAACAGAAGCCAAGCTTGCAGAGAGCACCTGAAGTCCAAATTCCTTTAAGTAACCTTCAGAACCAAGAAGGGCAACAAAGAAGGAAAGTCATCATGCATCACCCCAGGTTCACAGTCGGAAATGGAGCCGTAGCTAGAAGACTGGCTTCCAGAACCACTCGAGGCAACAGAGAGGCTTTTCTTTCCCAGAGGACTCAAGGTATATGAGTCAGATGGGTTTAAAAGTTCAAGGGCAGAGCAGGTGGCACTAGATGAAAAAAGTTATTGTTCTTGTATTTATAGTAAACCTTAATTATTCAATTTTCTTGAAGCCAGAAAGACACCTTTTGTTGCATAACACTGAAGAGTCCAGAAGATACAGATGTAAACCATTAAAAAAAATCTTCCAAGTGACATAAATTGATTCTCTAAAATCCCTGTAGAACAAGGTAATCTAGTTATTACTGAAAAGCATGGAAGCTAAGATATAGCATTGCAGATTTCAAAGTAACAAAATTATTTTCTGATAAAAGTTGTACAAAGCATTTTTCTGTTATGTGGCTTCTGTGTCCCTGGTTACAAAGTTACATCATTTACTCAGTTTCTTACTGAGTTCATGCATTGTCTTTAACTGTCAACTTATTATCTTGCACATAAGGCAACATTTTTAACATCTATTTCTTATGTTTTACCAGACATTTATTCTCTCTCGATTTATTGGTCTTCTAATCATCTACTGGCATTAATGCTAACATCCTTAAGTTTAAAGATTATAAGTTTAATGCTTCCACAATAACATCTACAAGGGGAGAAATCAGTTATGAAAGAAATATGAGTGGTTAAACAGCCCCTATTTGCTTTCATGAGTGTGAGATACTTGGTGCCACATGCTCTCTGTTCATGAATGTAGGACTGACAGTGAATAAAATATGAGGCAGGGACCTGGGAACAGGGGCAATCAGGAATCAATATATACTAATGGTAAGTATTATATCACATTATACATGACAATGTGAAGTATATATGATGCAGATAATAAATAACATAAATGATAATTAAACAATGTAGTGAAGAAGAATAAACCATGCTGGGGAAGCCATTTTGGATACAGATTACCCAGAACATAAATTGCATAAATGTTAAAAATTAAAGGTCTATGGAATATTTCATCAGGAATTGGAGTCTCAACTTGATAGTTGGTAAGCATCACTGTCTTTAGACAACTTGTTAGGATTTTTACAAAAACTTCCACACAAGAGATGAAAGGGAACCTATTCAAAATGTAGGTGTGGTGGTTTTGTCCAATGCTAGGTACAGCATAAGGTTCTATAAATGGGTCTGCTATCACAGATTTCAAACTGTGATGTGTCACACAGAGGCATCTGTGCTGTGCATCTGCTAAGGAGAAGGAGTCTCCCCACCTACCGTGGTACCATGAATAGCACATTGAAGCAAAATGCCTGCATCTCACCTTACATCCTTCGCATTTCCCCAAAAATGAGAGGAAACACATTGCTTTTTAACTTATTTTCCTTTGAGTTTTTTTAAAATTCATTTTTATTGACTGTTTCTAGCAAAATCAAACATACAACTCGTTAACCATCACAACTTAGCTTTGTGTTTTGATTTCCTCTATCTCCAACGTGTAAACATCATTACTGCCAATTTTCAGATTTCTGTTCCAACCTAAGTGCTATGGATAATTTAAACTGATGATTTGCTTCGGCTGAAGAATGTGTAGGGGGTGGGAATGAAGTCCCATTGATGACATACATGACATTTCCATTTCATAACATGCATGAAGCCCTGGGTTCAATCCCACACATGTGGTGCACATGCCTATAATCCAAGAGTAGAGGGGTAGGAGCAAAGGGTTAAAACTTCAAGGATTCAAGGTCATTGTTTGCAGCATAGCTAGTTTGGGGCTAGCCTGAGATACATGGTTCCCTCTCAGAAAAAAAGAAGGGAAAAGAAAAGGAAGAATGGAGGGAGGGAGGGAGGGAGGGAAGGAGGTGGGGGGCGGGAGGAAGAAATTAGTGAAGTACACTTTTGGATGGATCTGTAAACGTATTTCCAGAGAAGCTTAACTGAGTGGCATCATCCCACAAGATGGAGTTATAAATTGAATAAAAACTAGGAAAAGAGAAAGCCAACTGAGCTCCAGTATTCATCTCTATACACTAACTGTAACTTGTCACCTGATGCCTCTCTGGCCACACCTTCCCTGCCATGATTTACTATATACTCTCAAACTCTGAGCCAAAAGAACCCCTTCTGTCCTTCCTTAAATTGCTTTTATTGGGTATTCTGTCTTTTTCAAAGATTTTATTTATTCATTCTTTCAGATTTATCTATCTTATTACTTTATGTGTATGAATGTTTTCTCTGCATGTATGTCTATGCACCATGTGAGCACTGGTGTCTGAGGAAGTCAGAAGGGGTATTGGACCCCCAGAGACTTAAGTTACAGATGGTTGTGAGCTGTCATGTGGGTGCTGGATATCAAATCCAGGTCCTCTACAAGAACCAAATTCAGATCCTCCACAAGAGCAACAAGTGCTCTTAACCACTGAGCCAGTTCTCCTGTCCCCAAGATATTCTGTTTTATCAAGCAGAATAGCAACCAATATACCAAGTTAAATCATGTAGCACAAATCTTAAAACGTCTTATTTAATAAAAATAAACCCGGAACCAGGTATTGGGGTAAATGCTGAAAGATCAAAGAAACAGAACAAGCCACAGCCAATCTCACCTCGCCAATTCCTCAGCTGATCTCTTTTCCTCAAACTGGAAACCTCTGTGTCCTCATCTGAATGGATCTCAGCTAGAAGCCTAAAAGCTTAACCAGCTCTAGTTCCTGGTTTTCATGCTTCATATACCTTTCTGCTTCCTGCCATCATTTCCTGGGATTAAAGGTGTGAGTCACTATGCCTGTCTGTTTCCAGTGTGGCTTTGAACTCACAGAGATCCAGATGGATCTCTGCTTCCAAAATGTTAGGATTAAAGGTGTGTGTGTGTGTGTGTGTGTGTGTGTGTGTGTGTGTGTGTGTGTGTATGTGTGACCATTTTTCTGGCCTCTATGTCTATTTAGCGGCTGTTCTGTTCTCTGACCCCAGAGAAGTTTATTAAGTTGCACAATATATTGGGGAACACAATATCACCTCAAAACCACAATGTTGACTAATTTGTCTTAAAGGGGAAGAGTAATATTAAAATACAAAAAGGAATCATCTGGCTTGTATACAAAATTAATCAGATCTGTATATAAAAAGAATCCTAGGTTTCATCCCTGGTTGGATAAACTTAGGTAATAGTAAGAGTTGTGCACTGGGAACCCATTGACTCCGTTTTATTTCCTCCCCTCATCCACCCCCACCCCTCTCTTGCTGTTTTCTTTTTGTTGTTGTCCTTCTCGACAACTTGTACAGATGGCAATGTCTGATAAGGATGGCACATTGCAGCAGACCCCAGGATATCTCCTGGTGTTCCACTTCCCTCTATGACCCTCCCTACCCAAATGACCCCATTACTCAGATGACCTGGAAATCTTCCAGAAACCTACTGTATCAATGAGAGCAATGGATGAGATAGGCCAAGGCACTGGAGGAGCCATGACTGGCACTGAAACCCTCGTTCACTGATGCTGAGCTTAGCCAGCTCTGTACCTTTTATGCCTTTCATCCTTTCTCTGAGCACTCAAAACAAACTCATCTCCAAGATTAATAACCAGGAATATATTAACAGATGACGGATTGAGTTTTGTGGTACATATAGACTTTTTTTCTGCAAACCAACCAAAATTGCCAGGAACACAGGCCATTCCATAGCTATAATATTATTTAAATTTATTCAGCAATCATACAAAATGTGTACTAATATAAAAGATGAATATCAACATTATGGTCAATTTAACAGGTAATAGCACCATGTGTACTGAGTAATAGCACCAAAGAAAGCAACAAATTCTATGGGAATCAAAGCTCGAGCAACAAATTGGAATGTGTCACCATGCTTTGGATAACTGAATCCTTCCAAAATAAATCCCCTGTAGGATGAGGTTTTATATAGAATCCATCTGGTATTTGAGTCCACAATGGTCCTTTCTTTTGTATTAATTCACATGTATGTTTAAATTGCTGTACAATACAAATAGAATCTATCAAGAGACCATATTATGCATTCCCGTTGAGCATCTCAGAAGGGTAAACATGCAGGAAGCATTTGCTAACACAGAGAATAGCAAATTTAAACTGCATTTGACTCTACACTAATGCAGTTATGGGCAAAATTTGTTAAGACAAATATTGCCTAATTGATGCTTAATATTGATTGTCAATCTGACGGAATCTTGAATCACCAAGAAGTCAAACCTCTCATCATGTCTATGAGGCAGCTTCTAGGTTGGGTTAACTGAGGTAATTATATGGTAATACCCACATAAATGTGATGGTAGCCTTCCATGGGTTGGGCCCTGGACTAAATATAGAAGTGAAGCATTTCACTTCCTCTCCCTCTTCACTGTGAACAAATGTGACCAGCTGCCTCACACTCCTGCCACTGTGACTTCCCAGAAGTGATGGCGTGTACCCTCAAACTATGAGCAAAAATAGCCCTTCCTTCTTTCAGTTGCTTTTTAAGATCTTTTCTCACAGCATTAAGAAAAGTAACTAAGACACCTAAAAAAAAATTCAAGTTTAAAATGTTTTCATGTTTTTCTTCATTGTGAAATAATGTATGGTCTTACTAAAGCATAGGAAAATGTTGTCTACCTTTATGCCCAGATCATGGCACATCACTCAGAATGAGACCTGACACTTTAAGTGGTCTCATAATGCAAAAAGTAAGTGCATTTAAGAACACTTGAGTGCACACTCACAGAGAATCAGTCGGTGCCTTGATACCACAGCCTCTATCCAAGACCTGTTTGAGCAATACTGTTCAGGCCCCTGAGGCATGATCACTCAACCTCCGTCTAGTTTTCCAGACACCAAATGCAGCTGCATTGTAAGGGCTGTAAAGACGGTAGATTGCACCACTGAGCAGTGCTACAAAGAGGAGGCACATGTGCATTGAGAATATTCGGGTAAGAGAACAGACAAATCAACTACTTAGCTCCTTCTCAGACAACATGAAAACAACAACCTTACAAAGTGCAGCAACCTGCTCCCAGAATTTCCTAAAGTAAAAAGTGTGATTATTTGCTCATTAAAGTATTCATTGCCACACATAGTGATACCTACCTGTGATCCTAGTACTCAGGAGACAGACAGGAGGAACAAGAATTTAAGTTAAAAGTGAACTACACAGCAGGAACCCTTCTCAAAAAAAACAAAGGAATGGAGATATAGCTCAGCAGTAGAGTGGCCCCTAGCATCCATGTGTTAGATCCACAGCACCCCAACAACAAAAGAAACAACCTGGATATCTAACAATCCAAAATAATTAAACACAACTATGCTTCAACATGGAAAATTTGATCAGACTTTTTATGTTGACATACTTATTTATTTAAAATAGATTTTTTTCTCACACAATGTGTTCTGATTATAATTTCTCCTCCCTCCACTCCTCCCAGTTCCTCCCTACCTCCTCTCCTCTATGGTTCTACTTCTTTCTGTCTCTCAGTAGAGAAGAATGGGCTTCTAAGAGACAACAACTATCATGAGAAAATAAAATATAACAAGATAAAACAAAAGCAGCTATCATATCAAAGTTGGACAAGGCAACCCAAAAGGTGGAAAAGAGTTCCAAGAGCAGACACCAGAGTCAGAGACCTATTTCTTCTCATAGTCAGAAGTCCCATTAAAATACTGTGTTAATAGCTATAATATGTACATAGAGGACCTGGTGCAGACCCACATAGGCCCTGTGCCTTCTGCTTCAGTCTTTGTGAGGTCATATGTACCCTGCTTAATTGATTCAGAAAGCCTTATTCTCCTGGTGTCCTCCATCTCCTCTGAGTCTTACAGTCCTTCCAACTTCTCTTCCATGAGATTCAGTGATTCTAAGGGGAGGGATCTGATGGAGAACTCAAATTTGGACACTCCACATAATTTGATCAGACTTTTTAAACTGTATATTTCATGTGATCCTAAATTTTTTAAACATTATGTGTGTGTGTGTGTGTGTGTGTGTGTAAGTGTGAGTGTGTGTGTGTGTGTGTGTGTGTGTGTGTGTGTGTGAAAGTCCATTAAAAGTATACCTGATATAAATATCAGTTTGAATGACTTAAGGTTAATCAGCATTGCTCAGCTAAAGCCACTGAAAACAGGATAGTGGCTACTATTGGGGCAGAAAGTCTGAGGATACAACCAGTGTCAGTTCCATAGCTCAACTCTGTCTGTGAACAAAATTATTTTCAATCTCTGGTTATGTTGCATGTGGTCTTTGGCCTTCAAATTGTTGCCTGATGATTGCAACATGCCTTTCACAGCACTGGGTCTTCAATACTCACATGGTTGTGTTCAAACGAAGAAGCAAAACTGGTGTCACCAAAAGGGGCTTCCTCCTAAAATCCATGCTTTTAAATAAGAAACAAAATCTTGCAAGCACCCTCAAAAGTTGCTTAGATGTGATAGGACAGCTCTGAGGTCACATACCTAAACCTAGGAATAACATTCCATAGCCCATAGCTGTTTTAGACTAATCAGAATTTATCACCCAAGAGTGAGCATTCTACCATTTATAATGTGGTTTATGGGATGAGAGAAAGGGCTCCAGAGAGGGTAATAGCAGGCTGCAGATGCCCTAAAAGGGGAAATGAGAGAAACAGAGAGGGGGAGCTTTAACTATGGAGGGGGATATGGAAAATACACAGGGGGAGTAGAGAAAAGGAGAGATAAATAACACTAAGGATGTTTAAAAAACACATGGAATCGTATTTTTATCTTTACCTAAAATTATGTATAATATATATGTGTGTACATATATAGTTTAACAAGGTTGTGCCTATACTTACACTAATACTCCCCCCAAGAGCCATAGTCTATTCAACACAAACCCTAATAACCAGGCATGAGAAACCTCCTATCAAGCAGCTAGTCAGGAGAGTCCACGAGACCCCTTAATACAATATAGACTATTGTAGTTGCCCTTGGTTGCCTCCCAGAATTTGAAAGTAAGTCCATCTTACTGAAGATACCATACTCTTTGGATATAGGACTTGGAGGAATCTAGATTGACCTTTCTTGAAAGCCTCCTTCCTGAGGACCAGCTCTCATAGTACTGTGAGGTGCTATGCAAGCTGCCAAGGCAGAAAAGCAATTGGTATTCCTACCCAGCTGGGATGCCTACAAAACACAAAAATGACCAGCGTGGCAAGGTATCTCCAAAGCTACAAAGGTAGCACTTATATCTTGGTGGTGACCAGCAGCTTTCTAATTAGACTGAAGGCCTGCTCAATAGGAGGAAGTTCATGCCTGGGATCATAAAGCTATCCAACTACCCATGACTGATGAGGCCATGTAATCTGGACAAGAACCTACTAGTGCCACTTTCCTAAATCAATATCGTTTCTAATTGCACTGTAAATCCTCATCCTTCTACCCATAGGTAAGTGTCGCTCTCACTCCCTATCATAAAAGCTTCTTTTCCCTGTAAATCATTATAGAAAACCAGAACTGGCCAAAATTCAAAGAACAACTGAGCATGTGGTACCCAGCCCTAATTGATATATCTGCAACTCTTATAGCTAAGGCAACTCTTACTACAGAAGAGGAGGACAGAAAGATTGTAAGATACAGAGGCTCCGGATATCTGCTGTTGCAAGATATGTCTTCTGTCTAAGACAGGAAACCTCACCCATGCAATCTCAACAATATGGTATCCTAAATAAGACCTGAACAATGACACACCACTTAACATGCCAATGCCAATGGAGGAAATGCCACAAGGCTCCTTCCCCAGATGAAGAACTACAGGCAATTAACTAATGACTGCTTCCCAAGAGAGAATGAGTCTTCCCTGAGGATGATTCCCCCTAAGCACAGGACGTGTATGTTACCTCCTCCAGGCTGAAAGAACAGTGTGGAAGATGAAATGGAAAGAATGAACAGGCTTGTGGTCAAAATGTTGTCTTTGTATGGATATCTCCTAATTCTCTACTATGGATATACAGTATTGAATAATAAATAATAATTTATTACAATAATTTATTATTGTAAAGCTCCAAAAGAATTTCCTCAAATTAATGACAAATGCACCTTATTAGTTGGCCCAACACACATTGCCTCAAGGATTATAAAAATATTACCCAGTAGATCTGGAAGAGCCTATTGTGACTATGCTGCCACTTTGACCCCAAATCAAAATGATTCAAGTCATAGCTACAGGAAATGTTTGTTTTGTCAAATTTAAGGAACACTAAACAGGGCAGAATAAATGGAGTCTAAGCCTACTTGGGCAAAACTAGTATTTACATCAACAGATGCCCCCTTCATGTAGTCCCTTTTTCTCTTGGACACTAGCTCTTTCCTTTGGTATTTGACATCTTTGAGTTGCAGATTTCCTGGGTAATGTAGCCAATTTTTAAGTCTCATAAATATTTTCAATAGCCTGGAGGAAAGATGGGAGATTTAGGGACAGAATTTCATAGCAGTTTTAAAGGCAGATACTGAGTTTTGACACAGTCATCTTTGCCACCTTTGGAGGAATTGACTTGGGATGCTCAAGAGCAAGGAGAAGCTATCAAGACAACCAGAGACTCGTTGGGAAAAGATTTGTTAAGATCTCTCTTTCTGGAGTCAAATAAAATGGGAATGATGGGGGTTGGAGAGGTGGGTTGGGGCTCAAGAGCACTTGCTGCTCTTGCAGAAGACCGTGGTTCAGTTTCCAACACCTGCATGCTGGCTCACAGAGAACCAGACACTATTTTGTTTTGTTTTGTTTTTTTACTTCTGCAGTCACGAGGCACAGACATAGTGTACACATATATATGTAGGCAAAACACTGATACCCATAAAAAGTATTTTAAAAATTGGAATGACAACAATATTTACATACTTTAACTTACCTGCTACCACATACAGAGAAATTAGCCTACGTAATCTGCTAGGGCTTTTATTTAACTGTTCTTTAAATTTGCCTGTTACTGATGGTATTTTTTTTTTTTTTTAGTTATAAATGCAATTGAAAAACAGTTAAGTTTTCAGTCTAGATTTTAAAATCACATTTTATTATAGTAGATCCTTTCTGCTGTGTGTATGAATGCATATGTTCCTGTCAGTGTGTGGGTGTGGGGCAGGGTGTGCAGGTGCACATGGGTGTTTGTGAATGTGGAGGTCAGAGCTCAGCTTTTAGGGTTTTCTTCAATTGCTTTCCACATTATTTTTTGAAACATGGTCTTTCATTCAACCAAGAGCTCAACAATTCAGCTAGACAGGCTGGTCAGTGAACTCCAGAGGCTCCCTGCCTTCACCTCCCAACACTGATATTACAGATACATACCATTACTCCATTTTTTATGTGTATTCTCATGGACTGAATTCAGATTTCCATGTTGTTCAGCAAGCACTTAACCAACTGAGCCATCACTCCAACCCCCAAAATAAACCTTTCAGAAATATATAACAGGATTGGGGATTTAGCTCAGTGGTAGGGTGTTTGCCTAGCAAGCGCAAGGCCCTGAATTTGATCCTCAGCTTAAAAAAAAAAAAAAAACAAATATATAACAAAATGAAAATGCTTTATATTCAAAGGAGATAGTGTGAGGGCTGGCTATTTATACTAAAAAGCAAAGTAGGTGGGTAGGTAGATAGATAGATAGATAGATAGATAGATAGATAGATGATAATTTGAAATGCAGAAGTTGAAGCTTTTTAGTTGTTCCTGATAGGTATCTCTGGAGATGGAATAAAAATGCCTTACTTTACTCCATGTATTTATTTTTATGTATTTTGAGTTTTTAAAATAATAATATATTTGTGCCTAATTGTTGAGCTCCAGATTCTGTGAGAAACTGCCTCAAAAAATAAAGCAGAGACATAAAAGCCAGGGGTGGCAGCACCTCTAGCCCTGGTGCCAAGCAAAGGACAAAGGCAGCGTATCCCAGCCATCTGCTGGTCAGATGGTCTAGGCAAAGTGGTGATCCTCAGGTTCAGTAAGAGACCTTGTCTCAAAATGTAAGGTGGAGAGAGCCAGAGGAAGACACCCAAAGTCCTCCTGTGGCCTCTACATGTGTGCACACATACATGTACATACACACAAGAACATACACAGAAGGGTGGGGCGAGAAAAAGAGAGAGCAATCCTAAATACTGATATATAATACTTAAAGTACCTAGGAATAAGTTTAACCAAAGAGGTAAGACCTCTGTCCCAAGAAAGCTGTAAGACATTAATGAAAAAAATCAGGAAATTCGTAGGCAAATGGGAAGCCATGCCCTATATAGAGGAGAGAATAATTATTAAGATTCTGGTAGAACCTGTCATCCAAAGAATGAATGCAAACCCTATCAAAATTCCAATATTGTTCTTCACAGAACTAGAAAAAAATAACCAAAAAATGTTTATGAAAGCACACAGAAAGGTCTAAAAAGCCAATTCATCTTGAGCAAAAAAGACCACAGCAGGAGGCAAACCATTCTAGAAATGGAAAACAAAACTAAATGAGGTATCATCACATCCTTGTCCTGGCTCTGTGTCTGAAAGGCAGAAAATAACAAGTGCTGGTGGGTGGCAGGTGAGTTCATAGAACCATTACAGAAAACAGTATGAAAGCACGCTTCTCCCCCAAAGTGGAAATTAAACTGTCATATGTGTGTCCTGTGCCCAGCAATTCAAATACTGGTATACAAACAAGAGAGGGGTAGGGAAGGGGGAAGGAGGGGGAGGAAGGGGGAGAGGGGGAGAGGAGGGAGGGAGGAAAAGACAGATTAGAAGGAAATACCTGCCACTCAGTGTTCACCGCAACACTACTTGTCTTAGTCTTTCTAATGCTGCCATACAAACACGGTGAACACAAGTAACATGGATGTCCCCATCACAGTCCATCATGAAGAGAAATCAGGCCAGAAACTCAAGATAGGAACCTGGAATTGAAAACTGAAGCAGAAACCACAGAAGAACACTGCTTACTGGCTTGCTCTTCACGGTTTACTCAGCCTGCTTTCTAATAGCACCCCAGACCACAAGCCCAGGGATAGCACCACCCACAGTGAGCTGAGACCTCCCACATCAATTATCAATCAAAAAAATGCACCACAGACTTGCTCACAGGCCAATCTGGTAGAGGCATTTTCTCAATTGAGGTTTCTTCTTCCAAAGTGACTCTAGCTTGTGTTAAGTTGACAAAAAAGTAGCCACCATACTACTTATAATAGCCAAGAAACAGAAACAACCTCAATGTCCATTAAGGGATGAGCATGTTTTTGAAAATACAGCACATGTGCACAATGGAAGATTATTCAGTTTCAAAAAAAGAAAAAGAAAAAAGAAATCCTGTCATTTGCATCAGCATGGGTATGTTTGGAAAACATTATGGTAAATGAAATAAGCAAAGCACTAAAGACAAATAACACATGGTCTCACTTACATGTGGTGTTGCAAGAAGAATGATAATTACTGAAGGCTGGACAGAGTACAGGGGAGACTAAGTCATGGAAAGGTTGACCAACGAGTACTAAGCTACAGCTTGCAAAGAGAATGAAATGCTGATGTTCTGTTGAGCATTAAGGTAACTATGGATACCCATCAGAAAGTACATCTTAAAAGCTAGAGGGGAGGATTTGGAATATTATTACCATAAAGCAACAGCAGTTTGAGGAAACAGGTATGTTTAACCACACACAAACTTTTTTTAATGCATGGATTTATCAACACATCATTTTATACTCTTTAACATATATAAGTTTTATGCTTTTACCAATTAGCTAAAAACAGATTTATTTTTAATTTTATAAAACAGCAGGAATAAAGCTTGTTTCTTATGAAATGGTTTTAAAGACTTTGAAACTGGGCCAGGCCTGGTAGTAGATACATGATTTTAATCTCAGCACTTGGGAGGCAGAGGCAGCTAGATCTCTGTGTATTCAAGACCAGCCATCTACATAGAGGAGCTCCAGGCCAGCCAAGGCTACAAAGTGAGACCCTATCTCAAAATAATAAATAGACAAAATAAAAATACTTTGAAACTGTTATCCTCACACACATGTCAATCAATGATGGCAATCTTTATTTGGGCTCCCCACTCCCAGACCAAGCAGGAGTAACAAGTGTTGCTTCTGCTGAGAATGATGGAGTGTTGCCTTAATCCCGACTCTCAATTTTAAAAACAAATTCCAAGAGGCCAAAGAAAACATATTATTTTGAAAACGTAGTTCATTTTTCAAAGATGTTATTATTTTTTTCCTCACACAGCATGAGGTTTCATGTGGTAGTCCATGCAATTTTTACAGCTAAACACATGGTCTGAGGACAAAATATAGTTGTGGTCTGTAGGAAGCCTGAAGTCTTAAACAGGATAGCATGTTGATTTTCTTCCATGTCTGGGATAGGCTAAGAAAGACTCTCCTGACTTAAGTATGCTGGACACCGTTCTTCATAGCTCAAAAAACCAAGTCCACATAAATCCATTATCTTTAAAAATATTTGGTATTGAAATTCTGACTACTGTGTCGTGCCCGCATTTATATTTAGTTATAGAAAGGTTCCGTTCTATCTTTATGCACCTTGGTTTCGGGCTGTAAGGCACTCCCCCCACCCCACCCCCGCCCTCTTGGAAGAATTGTTGGGGTTTGAGTTTGAGCCAAAGAAAAGCTAAAGAGGCTAGGAAAGCACTTACAGATGGAGATAATTAGCATATTAAAATAGGCCAGCCAGGTTTGGGTTTTTTTTGTTTTTAAATCAGGAAGTTGAGGGGAAAGTGCTCTTTCTGGCAAGGCTGTAGAAGCTGTGTGGACAGAGGAAATGCGATTCAAGCTAGTATGAGAATGGTATTTCACTTGAACCAGGTTTCAAAAGACTCAAGCTGGAGTTCCTTTGACTGAAAACCACGAAGCTGGCAGGCTGAGCAGGGGCCTCCCTTGAAATTCTGCTCCAAGAGCACTGTTTTGAATTTTGTTTGAAAGTCTTAGAATGGGAGCCACTTGGTTTCAGAAGACACAGGATAAACACGGAGAACCCCATTGCTTCCTAATGTGTGGTGGAGGAAGTGGCGTTCTGACATCACCTCCCACTGAAAGGGGATTATAGAAGCTAGCGAGGTGGGAAAGAAGGACCTAGAACAAAAGCTCAGCTCCTTGGACATTTTTTTGCCAATCCTAAGGCAACAGCCTGAGGCTGTTCTGGGGTTCAGGCTTGATCAATGGGGTGTGCCTAATTGCCAGATAATTCACTGTGATTTCCGGAAGTAGTGACCTAGTCAGCTCTTCGGGTTATGGGTCTTAACCCGCTTTTTTGTAACAGATGTAAGAGCTCATCCTGAAGCAGGGCTATTTAATGAGTAATATATGACACTGACTGACTATGGTATGTCCCCTTAGGCCAGACACATTATAGCATTGGCCAAGAATGAACATTCAATTTCTGTGGTCACCTGCTAGTACATGATTCTGACAGTACTCACCATGAACTTCCCATATGCAAACGTTTGCTACTATCTTATGCAGTCTTTTTTTTTTTTTTCTGTTAGTGAGTAATTAGTATAAAGAATTGTGCAGAGATACCATGGAACTTACATGATGAACTCAAAGATGAAGGAAAAAGTTGAGTTCTTTACCACTAACCTACTTAGAAAAAAAGGATCAAAAAGTTCCAAAAGGTTCTTGTCATCTTTCAATGGTCTGAGCTCCATGGTTAGGCAGCCTTTTCTTCTGTCAGGATGAAGTCTTGGGGATGCTACAATGTGGAAAACTTTAAATAGACTTTATCATTAACTCTACTAAATAAATAGCTTTGGTTGTTACTGTTGGGTTGGTGTTGTTATTATTATTGGTGGTGGTGGTGGTGGGTGGTGGTGGTGGTAGTGGCTGTGTGTGTGTGTATATGTGTGTATATGTGTGTGTATATGTGTGTATATGTGTGTGTGTGTGTGTGTGTGAGTGTGTGTGTGTGTTCTTTTTTTCCCTTTTATTGAAAATTATTTTCTCACATAAAATATTCAGATTTTGGTTTCCCTTCCTTTGCTCTTTCCAGTTCCTTCCCACCTCCCCTCCCATCCAGATCCACTCCCTTTTTGTCTCTCATTAGAAAAGAACAGATTTCTAGGAAATATATTAAACTATAGCAAAATAAAATATAAGATAAAATAAAAACTACCACATTAAAGTTGGGCAGGACAAACAAATAGATGGAAAAGAGCCCAAGAGAAGGCACAAGAACCAGAGATCCACTCATTCACACACTTAGAATCCCATACTACCCATGGTTTCCAAATACCAAATATCATAAAACTAGAAGTAACTTAAGATTTATCATTCAGACAGCTATAATTCCCACAGCGCAGGGTTTGTCTTCGTAGGAGTAATAGGTCTCACCTATAGGAGATGAAGGATTGTTTCACACAGCTGGGAGTACTATGATCTCCATGGGTATTCCTGACACTCCCTTTATCCATTGCAGCCTTGAATGCACATTCCCAGTCACCCTATGGAAAGACTATGATCAGCAATGGTTTCAACTGAAGGAAGATTTCCTCTACCAGATAAATGGCTTGACCAGCCACGTGCAACCTGAGGCCAGGGAGTGGGGGTGAGAGCAGATTTAGAATGGTTAGGAAACATAGGGAAGATGAACAACAGAAAATGACGTTAGTGAGATGAATCACAGTATCTACTAAGGAGCTTTGTGTTCTGGTTCATCCCATTAACTTCCCTCTTCTGAGTTTCTTCTCAAATGCAAGCTTATAGGAAACACAAGGTAGCTGCCTCCAAGCTTGCAAAGTATATCCCCACAGGATAAGAAGTGCAGCACAGCAGCCACTGGAATGTGTGGCTTGGATCTAAGAGAAACTCCTCAGCAGCAGCAGAGTTGGTTGACAGTCCAGAAATGGCACTTCTGGATCCCCCACCACCATCACCCTTGTGTGAACTTCATCTGACCTCCTTGAGGTCCATGAATGTGGCACATGTCTTCCTGTCGACCACAATATGTAGAGATTCTTCAGGTGGGCAAAATATAAACACAACAATCCCTGCTATTGTTTAGAGGCAATAGTTCATCTCTCATACTAAAAGTCTGACAGTTAAGTCAGAGTAAGACAAAGGGGTAGGAGCTGAATCTTTTCCCCCAAATCTACATGTCAAAGCTCTAACCCTGAGGTGATAGCATTTAGAAATTAACCTTTAGGAGGTATAGGAGGTATTGAATGTTAGATGAGGTTATGAAATGAGGCATATGTGGAATCAGTGTGTATTTATCTCTGTTGCTGTAATAAAACACTGTGGATGAACAAAACAACTTACAGGAGAAGAGGATTTATTTGGCTTGTATGTCCATATCATGGTCCATTACTTAGGAGAGTCAGGGCAGTAACTTAAGCAGGAATTGCAACAACAACAACAAAAAAAAAGGAGAGACATTACATTATTTGTGGATCACTAGCAGGATCATTCTTAGCTAGCTTTCTTATACATCTGAAGATTGCCAGCCTAGGGATGGCACCTCTCACAGATGACAGAGCCCCCCTACATCACTTAACAACCAAGACAGTCTCCCACAAACCAATCTTCTCTGAGCAACCCTCAACAGAGCCTCATCTCTCTCCCCTGGAAGACTATTGTGTAATAGGGTTTTGTTTTGTTTTTTATTAGCTCCCTTTTTAGGAAATATGGGGCTTGCTTTCTGCTTTCCCCAGAATAAAGATCAAGAAATAAAAACAAATAATTGGCTCCTCAACAGTGGAATGAGTTACAATTTACATTGTAGTGATCCAGCCCCTTATCCAGGTGTTGGCAGGGGTATTATTTGTGTGTGTGTGGGGGTGGGGGGGATGTGCCACTTTTGTCTCTTCCTAACCATTGTCTAGGTAGTTAAATATCTAAATCTAAATACATTCCCTTTCATCATGAGTGGAGCCTTGAACTTCCCCTTGTCTTGTTGGTCTTTATGAGTTGATCAAGGATAAAAATCCTCTTCTGGAATTCCTCTACTAGCTACAAAAGTGTTTTAGGTTTTCTGATAGTATTTATCTCTTTAAATTTGTGTTACCTCAATGCTCATTCATTTAAATTTCCACTTTAGAAGAACATTTATGAAGTATGGCATCTGCCCACACATAAACACTCTCTGAAAGCTAATTTTACCAGCCCATCAGTCTTGGTGATGAGCTAGGGACTGACAGCCTTGTAGTTGGCCTCATTGCTTTATAATATGTACATTTTCCTGCTGCTGAAAATTTTTCACCAGACTCTTTGCGGTTTAAAGAAGTACAAGGAAATGCTTGAATACAAATTGAAATTTAAAAACACCATAGAAAGTTTCATTCTTCCTCATGCCTGATTGACTAAACAGACTCTGAATTGGAAAGAAGAAAGATTCAAATCAATCTTTGAACAGTAGGAAGAAGCAATCAAAAGCCGGAGAATTAAGTCCTTGAATGTTGATGCTCTTTCCTGCTACAGGGCATGGGGCAGATGAGAAATAGGTTCCAAAACAGCAAGATGATTCACCCAAGACTCCTTATTCTTGAATAACATAGTGAGAATGAGAACTTATAACCATTATTGTCATTAACTTAATTCATACTTGTTAAATGTACTAATTTTACCAGAAGTAGAATTTAAACTAAAAGCAGTGGCCAACAGAGGAGCAGCCCTATTGAGTTAATGCAGGAAACTGTAACAATCCCCCATCCATCCACAAGTTGTGACAGTCACCCACCAAAGTGAGAGGATGCATTTATCAGGTTTCCTAAGTGGCCTAACTCTCTAAGTCCTTGAGATATACCCATGACCAAAATAGTAAGTTATTAAAACTTCAAAGGGTTGGTAAATCCCAAAAGGTTTATTTCCCTTTATGATATACTCTAATTTATTATCATGAAACCAAAGCAAGTGTAGAAACAGACTGGCATGCTTTCAAAAGAATTGAGTGTATACTTACTTTCATTTCTTCAAGATATGTTTTAAACGCCTTATGAAACATGTGGTCCACATTTGACCTCCCTATGACCCACTTCATCCTCTCCCATTATCAGGGGCTAAAATGCATCAATAATATGCAACCCAGGGATTCCAATTCTACTTGAAAGAAGGAGAAGCATAGAGGCTTCTCATGCTAACACACTTTTAAGAAGACCACATACTGAGGATTCCCGTGTAATAGGAGGCTTCTCAGCAAGAGTCTAAGACCACTATCACATAAAATTTAAAAAAATAATAATACCTCTTAAACCTCTCCATATGCTCAGAAATGAATCAGTAAGAAAGTGCGGCAAAATGCAAAAACAACCAAGCATGTGAAATAGTTTGAAATCTGAAGACATCCTACTGATGTAATATGCTAGAGCTCAGTCATGTTTTCTCTCCTTTTTAGCTTCACTACTAAGGTAAATAAATGGAAGTGAGTTGAATCCTGTGTGTCACTGGGGCCTAGATTTCTGAATTATTATTTAGAAATCATTTAATCTGTCTTGAAAGATGGTTTGTAGAAAATCCCTGAGAACCACTAGAACAGTGGTTCTCAACCTGTGGGCCACAACCCCTTTGGTAAACCTCTACACACAAAAATATTTACATTATGATTCATAACAGTAGCAAAATTGCAGTTATGAGGTAGCTATGAAAATAATTTTATGGTTAGGGGTCACCACAACTGTATTAAAGGGTCAAAGCATTAGGAAAGATAAGTACCACTGCACTAGAAAGAAAAATGTTTATAAATCAAAAGACCATTGGGAAAAAAAAGAAGGAGGGGGAGGAAGAAAAAGAAGAGGAAAAGGTATTTAAGAGCACTGGAACACAGATGAGAATTTTGGAATTAGAGTGGGTAAGGATGCCAACAAAGATGATGGTGGTTGGTACTTAGCAAATGCTTTGTTGACACTACGATTTTGCAAACATGTTAGTCCTTTGATCTCACTTAGTGGATGGGTGACAATACCGTCCTACTTCAAATAGCCATCATCCTAAGTCGAACACAAGCACAAAAACCCTGCAGTCAAGATGAAAACTTAAACCTTGATTCTTTGCCTACAGGGACCATTGCTTCATGTTCCTAATCCCTCAGGTATTTCTAATGTGGTATCTTAAAAACCTGTCAAACTGACTACCTGCTTTTACTCAGTGTTCCACAGTGACTCCTGCTGGGGGCCGTCAACTATTTTCAGAGGTCACCGAAAAGGCTCCAATGAACCAAAAGTTATTGAGCTGCCACAAGTAGTCAGAATACGGCCACCCTGGCTCACAGGTGTACATGGGAACCAGAGGATGGCACTCTTAGCCTGTCGTTCATGAGGCTCCGTACTTCCTGAAAGGAAGACAATAGAGATATGACAACTAGTGCCAGTGTCATTCATGAATAATGAGCAAAGGAGCCTGCTGAAAGCAGAAATATTGGTCAGGACAATGCTCAAGAGAATGAAAGAAATCTGAGATCATCCAGGGAAGAAATGATATGGAAGCCATGATGGAAAGAGTTAGTGCGTCTGCAAGAAAGAAAGCTAAGTGAAGAACCTGCGAGAGGAGGAAGAGAGCCCTGACACAGCCAATGATTTCTTCTGTTTTGTGTCCCTTTTGTCTACAGGCATGGGCTACCTGTCACAGACAGCTCACAGCCATGTGGACCTTTGGCACTGTCCTGATGTATTTAGTAGAGCTATTTTCTCCCCTGCTGATAAGTGAAAAATGAGAATATTTGTTTACAGCAGTTACTACTAGTTGCACAATAATAAAAGTTTATTCCCATGTAGATTCCAAAATTCTAAATTTGAACAGTTGAAGTCTTTCCCTCACCATGGAGCAAGCTCCTCCCCTTCTCACGCAGGACTTCCTTCCTCTTCTTCCCTCACTCCCTCATGCTTGACAGCATCCAGGGTTTGGGGCCTTCCAGAGGTGCAGCCAAAAATGATGGAAAGGTTCTTTGTGTGTAGGACAGCAGCACACCCTTGGCTTAGCATTCGCTTAAAGCTGATTCTATTAATGGACACTTTCATGAATTATCTCGCAAACCCTCTGTTTCTGAGTTACAAATACCCACCTTAGGGTCTCAGTGGTTAAAAGCACTTTCTTCTCTTGCAGAGGACCCATGTTGAGTTCCCAGCACCCACATGGTGGCTCATAACCATCTGTAACTCCAGATCCAGAGAATGTAAGACCCTTTTCTGGCCTTGAGAGGCTCCTTAACCCAGATAACACACATAAACTCATGCAAGCACACATATATACACATAAAATTAAAAATAATACTTTTTAAAAAACACTTGATCTCTGGACCCAGATACTACCTAAGTAACACACTTTTCTCAACCTCTCACAATATAATGATACTTCTATTTCATTATCTAAAAGATCCTAAAAATACAAGACTGACTTTTGTTTATGTGACCTACACCACATTTTCAGAGGAAATGTGTATGTTGTCTTAGTCCAAGTAAACCCTACAAGCTCTGGAGGAGTCCCACATATAACTACTCTAGCACAGTTGCACACAGCTGCCTTGATAATCTTTCACACTGAGATTCCTTAGGTGACTCATACAATGGTACACTTCAACCTGAAGGAATACTTATCTGACCACAAAAGTGTGCCAGTTGAAGAGATGTCTTGACTTGAGGGACAGACATCTGTCAGAACTTGCTGTTGTAGGAGTGATGGGCCCTCAGCACAGCTCTGAAAAAAGAAGCCTTTTAAGAAGTCACTTTCCAACCCTCTTCTCACGCTTGTATGCTCCTGCTTATAATGAGGACACTAAAAATGATCTACTTCTCAGATTCTTACTTGGAAGCCCTGGTCCAAGACTCCAACTTGGAATAGGTGTCTGTAGTTTTGAAACCTAAGCTTCCATTTTACAACCTCGTTATGACACATTGCATATGTTCTATATTTAATAGTTTCCATTTTTACATTGATCCAATCATCTAAAAAAACACACTTGCAACCAACTTATGTCTAAATTATGTTGGCAGGAGCTCCAACTAATAATTACCATATCCTCAAGTGTCCCTGAGATATTTTAGGGAGTTTACCAAAGGGTGCCACACACATGCCCACAACCCCATCCATAACTGTGTGGTGTCTGCTTTTTCCTTCCTTCCCTACTCTCACCTATAATTTTCCAAATTCTCTGTTTCCAGATTTGAAGGGTGTCAGATCATTGCTGGATCCTAAGGGGAAGTAGAGGGGATGGTCTCCTCATATATTGCATGCCACATCTGCTTACCAAGCCTCTGAAATGGTTCTCCTTTCTCAGAAATTAACTGTGGGCCATCTCCTTCTTTCCATAATCCTACAAATCAATTAATACCCCCTCCTTCAAAAGCAAAACAAAACCAACAAGGGTGCCATTATTTCCCTGACCATTTCTTTCCTTGGCAACTTAGTGTAGGGCCAAAGCCACTCCTATCCTTAGCTCTCCACAGCCACATCCTCCATGACCCAAATTCCTTCCTTCTTATTTTTCCTCTCATCCCAGGACACAACAGAAATGTCCATGGATGTTGATGGATGGCAGGGAAGGGTTGGCATATATACCACTGGTCATTTATGAGTCATTGCTCTGAAAACAAAGGAAGCCCACTTGTATCTTGCTTATACTTTTTAAACTTAAAGGCCATTGTGGAGGAGGAAAAGCAAAGTGAATAACAATGTACATCACTCTATTGGAGAGAAATTTTAAGTATGGAAATGTTTACAAGTGCAACGAATGTGTCCAGAAAGACCCTGAGGAACTGACTCGTGTAAGAGGCTACTTTCATTATGGGAACTTGTTGACTGGGAAGAGAGTTACAAAAGGTTACTTTTCAACAGAATTTTATTTTCCATCTTTTGAGTGTTTTACACGTGCCTTATTCAATATAGACTTTTAAAAACTATTCAGTGAAATACTTCTAATTTCCCAACTTTGAAGTTGTTGCCTCTATGCCTTCATTCGTTCCACTGAGAAAGAAAGAATTTGCAATGGAGAAGAGGGGGTGAGAAGAGATTTTTCCTTTCTTCTCCTTTTCATAGGTAATCACATTCTTCAGAGCAGCGATATTCTTTTGCAAAAGACGTAATTCTAAAGCTTGTCTATTGTACTTATTCTAACAAATATAAATTCAGTAAGTCTCTGTGCCACCAAGGAATTTAGACAGTGGTAAACTATAGAGTGGCTGATTCTTTATCTATTCTTTCTAATACAAATTCTTCAGCAGTCACTGGTGAATCCTGCCAATGTTCTTTTAAATGAACAATATCAGAAGTTTCAAGCCAAGAGCGCACATCTCAGCATTATTGTCCTATACATTTTTAATTTGGCCATTTAAATTTATGGCATGCCTGAGTGTGCTTCTACTTCCAATGTGTGGGTGTATTGCTTGCTTACTTGTTCAGTTTTCCCTTGGGCTTTTCTCACAAGGTAGTATGAAAATCGTTTTATAGAAAAATGGGGAAGTGAATTTTTTGACTTTATGAAGCTCAAAGAATATCACTGGCATTGAAATGTTGCCTCTTTTTCCCAAATCATTAGCAACTGGACTATAGCAAGGTAGGAGTGTTGCAAGAGAATGATACAGTCAGTACTCTGGGAAATGGTATATATAATCAACACATGCAGGTGTAAATAAAACATGACAACAGAGACGTTATTACTATACTCTCACAGACAAAAATTAGAAACCTCAGTTTCTCTTCTTCCCACTAGGTCCTTGGTGTGACCAAAGACCCTTCTACTAATTCTTTTCCCATCTTAGGAATATAGATAAGTCTATTCTACCTAAGCATTTTATGCACACATGTGTACTCACGTGCGTGCGCACGTGTACACACACACATACACACACACACACACACACACACACACACACACACACAGTCGGGTGGGAATCGGGGAGACATGGACACAGACATGGGTACATAGAGGTAAGTTGGTACAGTCATAAGCATAACACAGTCACATGGAAACAAACACACATATAGACACACCCCCACAACTAGCTCCAGATTCTCAAGAAACATGGATCCACAGTGCTACCCTGACATGTCACCTCCTTTCCCCTCCTTCTGTCCCCCTGGACGCTTCTCCCTGTTGTACCACATCCTTTAATGGCACTCCTTAGAACCCTTGTTCATCCCAGAGGCTGGAGCCATACATGCCCAAGGCCTCTGCTTACCTGACCTCTCTTAGTGTATGACACTTAACAATTCCTTGGGAAAGCACATTTGTCAGTGAATTTCGTGGAATTACTCTGCCATTGCTTTTCTCTACTTTTCTGATTAGTTGGTATTTTGTTGTTGCTTGGTTTGGTGGGGTGGGAGGGTTGCACAATTTTATCATTGTTATTGTCATTAGCTTAATTTATATATTTATAGAGGGGTCTTTCCAGAAGATACAAAGAATTCAGGATTTCTTTTTTCATAGAGCTTCTTGGCAAATGGGGAGGAAAGTCAATAAAAGCAGCAATTTTCATAAAAGCAGAAGTGTCGGGACTAGAACTATACAAAGTACAGGCCAAATGGGGACAGAGCCGTGGCACCTAAGTCTTTAGAGAGATGGACGGAAACATTATCCCACAGAAGTGCTGTGTAAGTCTAAGTCTGAAGAGTAAGAACTATACACAGGAAGGGGTTGTTCCAGAACTAGACCAGCAGTTCTTCCTGGAACCACAAGGGGCAGAACAGGGCATGAAAAAAATAAGGGGTCAGGAGGGCTACAAGAGCTGGGGACTCAAGCCAATGAGTTTCTTATTATCGTAGTTCCCTGAAAACCCCTCAAACAAGAAGCAGAAAACAAGTCAGTAAAGGACATCAGACAGCAGGGGGCTCAGAGCAGCTCTGGGTTTTGTTTTGCAAGGTACATGTTGGTACAGAAATAAAAGCATCTCACATCTCATTGTCTGGAACATTTGACCACAAATTTTAGGGAAACTGTTAGGCTTTATTCACAACCTCAGCACCTCTCCCCACCCCTGAGCCCTGGTGCCAATCCATTGGTGGCCTTACCAAGCATGATTCTGACAAGGAACAGAAACTTAGCACTCCTTGTTCCAACCCACAGGACCCTGCAGAGCCCTTGGTCCAAGCTTGTCCTTGACACCAGGCAAAGGGAGCAGAGTGTATGGAAGACTGGAAGTGAGAGAACATCACCCCTTTGGAAACTTAGGGTGGTTTCACAGTCACTTGGGACATGGGTGTTGATAACTTTTCTCACTGATGTCTACTGGGAGCTGGGTTCTAGATGACATGCTATTTGATATATTCTCTAGTTCACTTCAAACATGCCTTAAGACAGTTGTTATTACAGCTTACTGTTTCTTGGCTATGTAAGTGTCTGATGTGCCTTACTGCCCCATTCATTGAATAGGAAGCTTCTATAAGATATAGGTGCACCTTCTCTATCTTCCTCTCTTCCTCTGTCATCCCCCCTCCTTCTCTCACAGCCCTCATCATCTTAGTATGCTGATCAACATTTGACCAGTTCACACATTTGACAGACACAGAAGCAAAGGAAAACCAAGGCAACACACGCTTTTACAGTTACCATAGGACCTCATCATAGGAAGTAAAAACAAAGCTTCAAGAGAGTTTGTCAGTGATGGAGCCCCAGGGGTAAGAGGTCAGAAACAATGGAAGAAGGGACATAACAGGATGGGTTGGCAGCAAGGGAAGAGAGAGACACACGGAGGGACTATCATGTCCAGGAAAGAGTAACAATACTGGGGGCATTCACTAAACACATATTTTTCCCAATTTGGTTTTTTTTTTTTTTTCTATTACATTGTTTCATTAGTGATTAAAACTAACTGAAAACATCAACCCCAAGTTCCATGGACAATTCTTTATAAGAGAAATAATAGACTGACAAATAAGTTGCCACCATTCCTAAGAAGTGACATTTTTGATAGGCTCACTAACATAATTGAAGCTACTTGTTACAAAAGTAGGTGACCTTTCCACTGCAATCCCACTTTAGAATATGAGCAGTCCATCCAAAAGAGCACAGAATGCATGGCAGGCCTAAGTGTTTTACGGGTGTCATTTTATTTGATCCCCCAAATAAGCTATGTATTATTATCTTCATGTTACTGGTGAGGAGTCTGCAGGCCAGAGGTATCAAACAAACTGGTGGTATATGTAATGAGAGGAAGAGGCAGAATTCAAGCCTTGAATGTGTAAGTCTTCTTATGATTGGTAGATGAATCTCAGCTACCTCAGACTGCCCTACTGGACTATCTAATATTGGTGAAATTATTAAGGCCACTCCACGTAGTTAAAAGGGAGGTTTATTTTGTGGGGTAACTTACAAATGAAGGGATAGGTTGTAGGGTCTGGGAAAGGTATGGCACAGTCCAGCGGTGTTCTCTGGAGAACTCTGCTCGGTCTACCTCCAGCGTCCAGGGTCCCAGAATCAAGAGAGACCTCTCCTCTCCTCTCGATCATGGGTCTTCAGCTTCCTCCCTCAGCCCCGCCTTGTAGGCGTGACCATCACCGAAGCCTCAATGGGGGTTGGAATTCCCAGGCCAAGGCTGGGATGGCTACCCACTACAATCTAATCCACTCTGCTGTAGGGTAGAAGACTTCACACTTGCTACACAATAATACCACATCCTTCTCTGCCAGACCATGCCCAGGAAAATGGTGTAGATATCTTCTTCAGCAAGGTTTTAATATACTCTTAATTTTAATGTTTGTCTTCTGTTTCTTCTCTATCATCATAAATGTGTTGTAACAATAGACATCGTGCAATATTTTTGCATGTGCTATATACACAGTGTTTTCTCACAGTGTTATTATCAAATTTGTAGTAAAGGAGAATGAGGCATTAGGATTAATAGTCATATTGCTAAGAATCGGTGTATTATCTCAATCATGGGTATTGCCATTGAATAAAAAATGAAAGGTGGATCCACTGTAGAGAGAAGTACATTTTCTGTCTAGCAACATGTGTAACAGTAGACTGAGATAAAACGAAGTCATTTCTCTTGGGTGTTTAAGCTGTACAGGAGGTAAAAAAAAAAAAAAAAAAAAAAAAAAAAAAAAAAAAAAAAAAAAAAACCACAGTGGTAGGTTTTAATGTTCTGTCTCTCAACAGGAGCCCTGGGGAGTCTATCTTTGCAGAAAATAATCTCATCCTTGGAAAATAAACTTGTTTGATATAGAATGCATAAGCACAAAAAGAAAAAAAGCAGCATTGTTAACCATTTTGACCTCAATCAGCTGAATCCTTCTTTTTCTTAATTTCTGTTTGGTAATTTTGGTTTTATTGATTGTTTAGTTTTTTGAGACAGGGTTTCTTTGATTGGCTTTGACTGTCCTAGAACTCACTCTGTAGACCAGGCTTGCCCTGAACTCACAGAGATCTGCTTGCCTCTGCCTCCCAAGTGCTGGGATTAAAGGCTTGCACCGCCACCATCACCTGCCATCTACCTTTGTTTTGTCTTGAATTTTGTGCCTATGAGTGTTTTGCTTGCATATATGTCTGTGCACTATGTGTGTGCAGTAACCACAGAGTCCAGAAGAAGGTGTCATATCTCCTGGAACTGGAGTTATAGATGGGTATGAGACACCATGTAGGTACTGGGAATTGAACTCAGAAACTCTGAAAGAGCAAGCAGTGTTCTTAACTTCTGAACCATCTTTCCAGCCCCTAAATTACTTAATTTCACAAGATGTATTTAGTTTATTTTATATGTCTGAGTGTTTCGTCTGCATGTAAGAATGTGCATGCCTGGAGTCTATAGAGGTCAATAGAAGGCATTAGATGTCCTGGAAATGGATGGTTTTGAATTACCATATAAATACTGGGAACTAAACCAATGTCTTCTGTAAGAGTAGCAAGTGCTCTAAACCACTAAGCCATCTCCCCAGTCCCAGCTGAATCCTTATATATGTCTGGTATCCCTTTTTTCTCCTTTCAACCAAATGTTATCTAGTTCAGAAGTTACAGGAAAATATGTAGGAACATGCAGTTTATGTGCATGAATGGTGAAATACCAATGAGCTTTATAAACTGTTCTGTGGAATCCAAATTCCCAAGAGGTATTAAGAGAACAAAACTTTTGACCTTGTTTTTCAGATTTAACTTAACTATAAGAATTTTTCTTGACAGTTATCCTAAGCTTACTTTGTTTGTTAGTTATTTTTGTTATTTTGCTTTTGAATTTGAGACAGGATCTCACGTAGCGCAGGCTGACCTTAAACTCACTATGTACCTAAAGATGACCTTGGACTACTGATCCACTGGCTCCTACCTCTGCAGTATGAGATTCCTGATATATGCCACCATACCAAATTTATGCTTCAGACTGAACTCGGGGCAAGCACTCTACCAAATGAGCTCTGTCTCAACCCTAAATCCATACTTTCATTGTTCCTTATTTATATCTTAGCCATTGCAAATATTTTTACTTTCCTAGTTTCTCATGATCTCTTCTAAATAAATGCCAGAATCACAAAATTTAAAGGACTTTATTGTCCTCTGTTATACCCCTCTAATTATGCTAATGATGTCAAAACTGGAGCTTATGGAAATAGAAGGATTTGTTCATAATTTGTTCCAAGATATTCACAGCACAGTGTATAAACTCAGGAGCTAATTGCACAAATTATCACAAATAAATCAGTAAACTTGTAGAAGTCAAAGAGTTCTCAAATAGAGCCACTACTGGGACAGTATCCTCTCCAGAAAGCTGAAGAGCTGCTACCAAGACTAATTGTTAGTTATTGCTAACTTAGTTAGTTATTGCTGTGAAGAGACACAATGACCATGGCAGCTCTTATAAAGAAAAATATTTAACTGAGACTGGCTTACAGTTTCAAAGGTTTAGTCTATTATTGTCATAGTGGGAAATAAGGTGGCATGTGGGCAGACATAGTGCTGGAGAAGGAGCTGAGAGTTCTACATCTTGATCTACAGGCAGAAGAAGCAACTGTGACACTGGGCATGGTTTGGGCAAAGCCCACTCACAATGGCACACTTCCTTCAACAAGGCCACACCTACTCCAATAAGGCCACACCTCCAATTAGTGCCACTCCCTTTGGTGACCATTTTCTTTCAAACCACAACTATCCTAGGTTCTCCTGAAACTGAAGGTTTTGATGGCATTGGGTTAAAGTCTGAGCTATAGAGCTGTGATATTCATCTTCAAAACAGCTTTCACAGCACTTACCAGCATATCCATTTTGTTAGTAAAGAAGCTAAGACATAAGAAATAAGCCACTTGGTTAAAAGCCTATCTACAGTTGAAGAAGGAAGAGGTAAGATCCAAACCTGAGTCTTGAATGCTTTTTGCAATAGCCTAAGTTGCTTCTCCTTCCATGATTCTACCAGTTTAAGGATAAAATGATGTATCTGTGCTGTCGTTTTCTCTTTTTGATACAGGGTATCATGTATTCCAGATTAGCATCAAACTTACTGTGTAGCTGAAGATGACCTTGAAGTCCAAATCCTCCTGCCTCCACCTCCCAAGTGCTAGGATTACAGGTATGCATCACCACAGCCAGTTCAATTCTACTTTTTGAAAGACAAAATATTTTTAGGGTTAGCAAAATAGCTATGCGTGTATACTGCTTTTGTGTTTCTTCATTCACCTATTTATTCACTGAGTAGTAGACACTTGAAGCACAGGCCTTAATGCATCTCTTCAGAAAAAAGCAGAATGTAACCTTCCAGGGAGTTCAGCAGAACTATCAAGTACAAGCTCTGATTACTGATTTAGTGGATGAAAGTCACTTATTTAATATGTTGTTCTAGGGTGTATACTAAAAAAGAAAGGGGACTTGAAAAGAATCTGAAAATAGCATTATGATTAAATAGTCAGAAAGGAAGGAATTATACAAAGGGAATTATTTTATCAACTCAAGAGAAATCAACATAATAATAGTTTTCCAGGGAATGAAAGACTATTATCCTGACAACAATGACAGATTGTTCTCCATTTCCAAATAAAATCAAACCAAAGGAACTGTAACAAAACCTGGAGGGTTTAGTCTGCTGAGCATGAAATATAAAATTTTGTTTTTAATTTCATGGTGGTAGGAAAAGATGGAATTTCAAGGACAATGGAATTTTTATCTCATGAAACTCCATAAATTATTGTTTAATGTAGACTGAAGCCATGATTTTCTCTAAGTAAGGCACATAACAGAAGTCTGGAGAAAAACTGACTTCAAAGTCTCTGAAATTTCCAGAGTTCTATAAAATAAAGCACTTTAATATCATTTTATTAAGAATCGAATCATAACATTTCCTACACAAAATTATTCCTGAGAAGCTGACCAGTATTCTCATGACTACTGCAATCGTTGCCCTATAGCCTCAGTCCAGCTCTCCATGTCTGGACTTCCTATCTACATGTAATCTGAAGTAGGCAGGATGCTGTATCAAAGTTCCAATGAACAGTGCCAAGAATCCAAGGGTGGTATTCTGAAGATCACAATGACCTAGTGGGTAGAAATTTAGGACATGGAAGCTGAAGGATGGACTGACGGGAATGCAGTGGAATACTGACAAGGTTCAGTAATACACTATTCATCTTTTGATACACCTCAACTAGTCAGGTAGTGGCCAGGCTATTTGTTGGCTCTCTGAGGCAGCACTGACTTCCTTACTTGTATTCTCTGATACAGGCAAGCTTGCTTGACTTTATCTTCCTAAAGCCTGGATGTCATCACAATTTCAGTTTGAAAGGATAGTTGCTCCTTTGGAAACTCTCAGTTGTTAAGGGAAAGAGAATAATTAATGATGAAATAGCAGGAAGCAAATGTGATGATAGGTCTGATATGGGATAGTGACTGAACTTCCCAGGATGAAAAGGAAGTGGATTAGATCCTGAGGACCACCCCCATCCCCACTGGACTCTACTTGACATTCTGCCTTCCTGACAGGACAGCAGTATGGTGAAAGACTGGAAGGCAAGAAGCTGAGATACTGATATATAGAAAGCATCTGCTGTAAGTGGGGCAGCCAGCACTCAGGAGGCAGAGGCAGGAAGATCTCTGTGAGTTCGAGGCTAACCTGATCTACAAAGTGAGTTCCAGGATATCTAGGACTGTTACACAGAGAAACTCTGCCTTGGGAAAAAAAAGGAAAACATGACAACTGTATTGTAGAGTGACAGAGTGTATTCTATTACTAACCCTGTCCTGTGCATGAAACAAGACAGTCAATTGATAAACTATTTGTAGCAAAACTGGTTTTCAGGCTCCAATTTCTAGACCTCTTACAGCTTTCAATTTCACATTCATTCACTCCATTGCTTTCTACCTCTGATGAATTTATGTCTGATGAGTTTCTTAAAAAGTTATCTTCTGAAGAACATTTGACTCTTCAAAATCATTTCAGAAGTTAACTATCCTCAGAGTACCAAAACTTGGGAGGTGGGGGACTTTTCATTTTTATGCTTTAATAACCCATGTGTGCCACACTGGATTTTGTGAAACATTCAGAAAATGGGAGAAAATATCAATCTTGGACTGAAAGTGAAAATAAGAAACTTAGAGCCCATGGGAAAGAAGAAATTTAGAATGAAAGTATTTCCTAACCAGAGTGCTGCAGAGAAATAACAATACAATGCTTACAGTAACAAGACAAGGTTTCTACTTAGCACAATCTGAACAAAAGAAAAGAAAATCTATGTGTCTGAAACATGCATTCAAGTCTTCCCCAAATTTTCTGAGACAAATACATGTCACATTTTATTCCTTATCAAATTCTGAGTTTGTTGGATCTAATCTTTTAACTTAGCCTTGTTTTACAAAATGTGAGACTATTGTATATAGTCAGATAAGCCCATGGGTAGATGGCATATGTAATTTGATATTAAGCTTAATCTACAATGTAGCTAAGCTAACACACAACATCTAAGTCTTTTCTCCACTGTGATTAATTGTAAAAGAAAAAAATGAGATTTAAAGGCATCTGCAAACCTAATTACCGTGAACTTCTAAGGATTGTCCCAATTCAATTGTCATTCTAGAATCTTACAGTAGTGAGAACAGTTTGAAATAAGTAGGTCATGGCTATTGCTGAGCAATAGTTCTTGACATTTTAAAATTATCATTGCTCTGGTAGAAACTGTTTTCCTACAAAATAAGCATTTAGCATAAAATTTGCTATTTTTCATTCACAAAGAAACTGCTCATGGCAAAAAGTTGATGGACGAATGCAAGACCCATATGCACTGTCAGGATATATGCAAATTTTAAAGGAGTACTAGCATTTATAGGCAGTTTGCACTTGCCGAAAATTATCTTCAAAAATAACCTATAGCTGAAAAGATAAACAAATGTGCTATTGGGAATCAGGTATATGTGTACATATATGGCAATATTATGAACAAGGTTAAGAAGGTAAGGTTTCATCACATGCAAATGGGAATTTATCACTTTGCCTCCAGAAACCAAAAGCGGTAGAATCATTGTGGATTTGAAGTCAGCATGCAGACTGGTCGAGAGAATCCTCAGACTGAGGAACATGGTTTAGATTAACTCTGGACAAGTCTATGTGACTCCAAAACAAAGACAAAGATGCTCTGTCTTCTAGGGTATCTGTGGCCGAGGGATGCCAGAAGCATGGTGTCAGGGCGGTAGTGGAGGGGTGATTCTTTTGTAGTAATGGAAGAAAGGCTCACAGAGTCTGTGTAGCCTACAGTTGTGTGAAGAAAAAGTTAGAAATGTTTTGACTCCTGGGAAGACCAAGAGAAGCAATAGCAGATTATACTCCTGGAGGATTCCAATAAAGAATGAAACATATTCAGTGGTTCCTGTCCTTGTCATGAGTGTGACTTCATCAAGACTACAGATAGCTCATGGAGGAGAAAGGTGAATGCCCCAAAACTACAGAATCAGTTACAATGTGTAGAAGCCAACAGATGGCATGAGATGGTTGAATATCTGAGATTTCTTTGCCTGGATACTTAGGCCATCTAGGACTTCAAAACCAACAAAATGGAGGAGGAGGAGGAGGAGGAGGAGGAGGAGGAGGAGGAGGAGGAGGAGGAGGAGGAGAAAAGAAGAGGAGGAAGAGGAGGAAGAGGAGGAAGAGGAGGAAGAGGAGGAGAAGAAGAAGAGAAGAGGAGGAGGAGGAGGAGGAGGAGGAGGAGGAGGAGGAGAAGAAGAAGAAGAAGAAGAAGAAGAAGAAGAAGAAGAAGAAGAAGAAGAAGAAGAAGAAAGTAAAAGGCAGGTTCTGTGTTGTGGGAATTTGAAAACACTGTGACACTCCAATACTGTTAAATAACATTTACCTTCAACCAAGGGGGAGAACTAGAGACTAGCTGACCAAGATTGGCCATAGAGAAGCCACCATTTGGGATAAAGAAAATTCACAGGAAGAAAAGGGCAGGGACTTGAATTTGGCTTCATTTGCTTTGGGACAAGCAAAGAGACAAATCTCTTGTTAGGTCTCTGGCCAAAAAAGCAAGGTCAGCTGGTTTTACTTCTCAGCTTCTCTGAGGTAGCAGGTTTTCATGCCCACATCTGACATCTGAGTCTATCTTGGTCAATAGAATGATAGAGACTTAGTTTATACTAGAAGGCACTCCAGGCTGCAGCTTGGTGGGGCTTTTACTACAGGGCTGTGGGGGTTGCAGATGATAATTAAAATATCAGTAGATTCATGTGCACCTGCTAAGCTGGCAGGAAAACATCAGTTCTGGATTGGCACTGTAGGTTTTGTTGCTATAAAATTATATTTATAAATAAAATTACATAATGAGCTATCTATTTATCAGACATCATTTATTGATGTAGACCTTTGAAACACTTTCCAGTCATAGCGACTATAGTAAGTCCTAGAAACACAAATGCTAATAAGGACAAACCCTTTTCTCAAACTAATCACAGACTTACACAAACATTAGTGGATTTTTAATGTTATGATAGATCTCTGATAGAAACTGCTAAAAGGGGGGAATATTTATTTTTGCCATGTTTTCAGAGGTAAGACTGATACCATGGACTCGTGGCTAGCTGGCTTCATTGCTTTGGGCCTCAGGTGAGTGAGGATATCACTAAGAAAGGACCAGAGTGCTACAAAACAGCTCATTTCATGGCGGTCAGGAAGCAGAGAAGGAAGAACAGAAGCTCCGTCAAAGGTGACCTAGCTCCTCCTGCCAAGCCTCATCTGCCACAGTTCACCACCTTCCAATAGTCTAGTCTCGTTCTGAATCCATCAAACTAAGGCAGTTTCCTAAAGAACCAGTCATTTCTCCAAAGCCCCACACTGAATGCTGCCCGAAGTGGAAACCAAGCTTTGGTGCATGAGCCTGGGGAAGAGGTGGGGAAGGGGCACTTCATACGCAATACAATGGCACAATACCATTTAGATCTCATGTGCACATTCTGAAGACTACTCAACGGCTGCTCTTTATCTCAATAATCCATTGGAGGCCCTCAGCATCCATCTATTCTCTAGCGTTATCTATCATCTTCCCATTCCTGTGCTTCAGTTCACATAGCAAACTTCAGACGTATCTTCAGGTCTGAAGATCCTAGGATCCTTTCCTCAAATCCAGAGAGTCCCACATTGTTCCTCCACCAAGTGCCATGTGAAAGAAACAAATACGTAATAGTCAGAAATCACACAACTGGCAGAGTTTAAGTTCCTGCCTACTTCTTAGGAGAGGGGCCTCATTGAACTCTTCCCGTGTTCATCTGAGCATTCTGACATGGGAACACAGGTGCCTACTTTGTTTTGGTGACTACTGAATAAAATAACAGGGTTAAGCTTCCTCCTTATGGTGTTTGGTGCATATAAAGGACTCGAGTTAGAAAAACCAATAAGCAAACATACTCGGGTAACTTCGCACAACCTGACAAAGGACTCGGCTTCCCCAGAGCTCATAGGCATGGTTTTTATGTGATAATTCCTTCAATAAATACAGAGGCATCCAATGATGGACTAAAAACCTTTGGGGGACACACTGAAGTGTTTTCTACATTCAAATAAGGAAGGTGCTATACAGGGGCAGAGAGGGCTGTGGAAGTAAACCTGCTTTTGACATGTGGTCAGACATGAAACTTAGCCATTGGCTGTTCTTAGTGGACTCACTATCTTAACCATGCAAGACTCTGACAGTGTCCACTCTACCCTCTGCTGTTCTCAGGCAGTACCTATGCACTTACTACATTACGTGAGTGGTACTGGGGAAGGAGATTGCAGCTGAGCAATTCCGACATCATGTGGAACCTGCAGAAAGCCATCCCATATCTTATGAAGATTTCCCCAAAGACCGTTTTGAAAACTTTGCTCATTTGGGGACATTTTGAGGGTGCTGCTTCAAAATGGAACCAATGAAGTTGTCATTGAATTCCAGCTAAAATAACTTAAAATCTGGCACATCCTCATTTTACTTAAATTAAGAGAGAATTTAATCTAAAATTTTGTGAATTATTCTAATTCACATTAGAACATTAGCATGTATTATTAAAATATTAGAGTTAGAGCAGGAGAGAGGCTCAGTGGTTAAGAACATATACAGTTCTCTCTTTCTCACTGTGTGTGTGTGTGTGTGTGTGTGTGTGTGTGTGTGTGTGTGTGTGCTCATACTTTTCTTGCAGAGGACCTGAGTTGAATTCCCAGCACTCGTATCAAGTGGCTTGCAACTTCTTGTAATTCCATCTTGGGGCATTCAACAGCCTCTTCTGGCCTCCAACACATAACATACATTCACATATTCACACATGTGTGCACACCCTTATGTGTGTGTGTGTGTGTATGTGTGCATGCAAACACATACATACTCGCACATGCACACACTACAAAATAAATAAATAAAAACAAATACTAGAATTAGAGTTTCTGACAATTTCTCATCCAAACTGGGATAATTAGGCTGTGGGCATAGCTCAATGCTAGAGTGCTTGCCTAACATGCACAAGGCCCTGGGCTCAGTCTCCATAATGACAAAAAGAGAGGTGGGGTGGGACAGGCAAACTGGAATGCTTTTCAGGTAAAACAAATGTAAAAATAATAAAGATATTACAATTTGAAATGCTACCTGGCTGACTGATGACAAGATCATAATAAGATTTGACGTAACTAGTGATCCTGTTTACATGCCATTTACAGGGACTTCTGCTTCCAGCCTCCAGTTTGTAACAACTGCATTTACTTGCACATCAAGGAACTTCAAAATGGACAAAGCACATGAAGGAAAGATTTTGAACTTTGCACAATGAGCAGTCCAGAACAAGGATGCAACAGAGAAGAGGAACAAATGAGCTAAATGAAAAATGGAATACGTTCGCCCGACCTTACTGTTAGTTAGGGTTAGTATTGCCGGGATGAAACACCATAGTCGAAACAGCTTGGGAAGGAAAGGGTTAATGCAGTTCACACTCCCACATCACTGATCATCACTGAAGGAAGTCAGGACAGGCACTCAAACAGGGCAGGAGCCTGAAGGCAGCAGCTGATGCAGGGACCATGGAGGGGTGCTGCTTACTTGCTTGCTCGTCAGTCACTAATCAAGGAAATGCCCTACAGCTGTATCTCATGGAGGCATTTTCTCAACTGAGGTGCCTCCTTTCAGATGACTTTAGGTTGTGTCAAGCTGACATAAGACTAGCAGCACACTTACTATCCGTGGTAAGTCTCTAGGGAGGGGGAACCAGAACCAGAGAGTGGCAGGTTTGCTTAGTTGAAAGGGTAGAACTGAGAACATAGGAGGCCAGGGGAATCAAATTTTCAGTATAGAGTACTAGAAAAGAAAGAGCTATGAGGAGAAAGAAGTCAAAAAGAGAGTGTTTCAGAGGTCCACTGCTTCCCCGCAGGTCTTCAGGTAATCACCAATCAGCATGTGCATTTGTGAGGAAACCCTACTTGAAAAAAAAAATTCATTGGAATAACCTTAGCACTCACAGATTTGTAAGAGTTGCTAGGCTGGGACTTCTCTTCAAACACAAGGTGGTGGGAGATAGGTTTAGAATAATAGCTGCTCTGCCCTTTCCTAGAGAGTTATAAAAACAGGTTTCAAAAAGTTCATATGGTCGCCAAGTAACAGCCCCAGAATACAACTTACTAACAGCATCAATACACAAGCACCCAGTACTCAAGGAGTTAAAATTCTTGACATGTGGTCTCCAAGCAAAACTGCCAAATTACATTAATAGAAACAGACTCAGAATCACGTAAATAGGGTTATTTAACGAAGTCCTCGAAACAGTTGTAATTGCATTTTAAATGCTCAATAATATAAAAGAAATCATAAAACCTCAAAGATGATTATGGAAGATTTTAAAACAAGCAAGACACAAAGTGAACTTCTAAAAGTGAAAATGTAATACGTGGGCTGGAAAAGCTGTACTGATGAACTTAACAGGAATTGCTGACCCAAAATATCAAAAGTTAAGCCGTATCCAAGATATTCTAAAACAAAGCCACAGAATTTCACATTTTTTATACCAGATGGGGTCTTTCATTGACTTTGTTCAGTTTTTCTCTTGCCGCTATTTGTCATATTAAAGTTCAGTGCTTTTCCCTTGGCTGCGTTTGAATCTATAATTAGAATAACCTAAAATTGGGAAAGATTTTTTTAACACTGCGACATTAAAAAAAATGTCAAGAGATTGTTGGCATTCCATGAAATCATTCCATTATGCATTTCCAATGGTTTCTGAATAAAGTGTAAAGAATTAGAAGGTTCGTCTTTTTAATACCATTGTAAAGTATCAAAGGGGGCTTGTGAGGATGATCAGTCTCACTGATGATAAGCAGGAGGAAGGCATACACTTCTCTGGTGATGTACACTCATCATTCACACCTACTTTGTCACAATTATATGAGCTTCAGTTGTTCAGTTGTGAGAATATACAACCGTATTAGACACCAGCAACTCACAAGTCTTGACAAATACAATGTAGAATGTATCTCATTCCATGTGGAAATCCTCCATATTTCTTGAAGCAATGACAACCTTACTTCCCTATGACCCTGTCTACTCACAGACATTTTATCCACATTAACATATATAAAGCATCCTCAATGTGAATGTTGCACTTAATTTATAGGGCTAACTGTAATATGGTAAGACATTTCAGTTTCAACAGATGAAATTTCAAATGCTTTTAACTGATTCTCTGGGTTGAATTAATCTTTTTTTTTTTTTTTTTTTTTTTTTTTTTTTTTGAGCTGCGCATCAAACCCAGGGCCTCGCGCTTGCTAGGCAAATGCTCTACCACTGAGCTAAATCCCCAACCCAAATTAATCTTTTTTATTTTTATTTTACTTACTTATTTGTTGGGTTTTTTAAGGCAGGTTCTCACTATGTAGCTTTGGGTGTCATAGAACTCACTATGTAGACCAGGCTGGCCTGGAACTCCAGAGTTCCACCTGCTTCTGCCTCCTGAGTACTGGGATTAAAGGCAGGTGATACTGTACCCACGTGATTTATAATGGAACCTTTGAGACTTATTTATTTGAACTTCTATATGAGACATCTGATGTCAACTAGATAAACAAGCTTCACTGCTTGTGATGGCCTAACAGCAATAGCACATTAATAGCTATTACTTCATTTTTAGCACATGTGGAAAAAAATGGGCTGATCATGGTGTTTCGTACCTGTAATTCCACCATTCAGGAGGCAAGGACAGGATGATCACAGTTCAAGGCCAGCCTGGGATACACAATGTAATCCAGCCTAGACTATATAATTGGCTATGTTGTGAGGGAGAAAAAAAAATAGAAATTAGAGGAATTAATTTCAAGGGATTCCTTGATTTAGGTGAAAGTTATATGCTATCTTTTAAGATGCCCACTACTCCAGTAGACGCTGATGCATCTTCAAAATATTTTCATCTTCTGGATTTGCACCATCAGGAATGTTACAATCTAATCCAAAGTTGATTAAAAAAAACTTCAAAAGTTATACATTCTTATATTCTCAGTCTTATTACTAAGAAAGAGAATTAATCACTTACCTTTCCACTAAATATTGTACTTTGATTTGTTTTCTTCGTTTTTTGTTTAGTTTTGGTTTGGTTTGGGTTGTTTTTTTTTTGTTGTTGTTGTTTTTTTTGTTGTTGTTGTTGTTGATACTAGAATTGAATCCAGGGCCTTTCCTACAATAGATAAATATTCAATTACTTGATTCCAATTACTTGATCCCACCCACAGCCACTTGGTCCCAAATAAACACGCAGAGGCCTATATTATTTTCAAACTATATGGCCTAATGGCTCAGGCTTCTCGCTAGCTAGCTCTTACATCTTAAATGAACTCATTTCTATAAATCTATACTTTGCCACATGGCTTGTGGTTACTGGCATTTTTACATCTTGCTTCTCCTGGCAGTGGCTAGCAGCGTCTACCCCACTCTCCTTTCTTCTCTCCGATCTCTCTTGGATCACCCCACCTGGCTCCATCCTGCACTGCCATAGGCCAATGCAGCCTTATTTATCAACCAATCAGAGTAACACATATTCACAGCATACAGAAAGACATCCCACAGCATACAAGCTTTAGTCAGTACTGTTCACTGTGCATGAGAAACCTTAAGCTAAGGTCTACCAAACACAGAATAGCTTATTTGAGTCCCAGGACTAGTATTGATGCTTTATTGTTAAAAATATATAAACAAACAGAAATACAGAATATGGTGGTACCATTCCCTGGGTAACGGGCTCCTACACTGTTGGAGAAAGTGAGCTGAACACTACCGTGCATGCACTGCAGCTTTGCTTTCTTGACTGTAGATACCTCAGGATCCTGCTACTGGAACGTTCCCACCTGAATTAACTTTAACCTTGAACTGTGAGCTAAAACAAACTCTTTTTCCCTCAATCAGTTTTTGTTGGGGGTATTTTAGCACAACAACAGCAACTGTGACAGAGATGGAGGCTAGACTCAGTAGGAACCAAGAAGGTGATGTGGTCTCTCCAAGTGACTGCAACGTCCACTCTGTTATGTCTATTGTGCTCTGAAAGAAACTACAAAAACAGACTGTTCATAGGTGAGTTCTGCAAAGGAACCTAGTAAAAGCCTCCAGGCCTTTGGTGACCTTTCCTTAGAACCTTTTAGCCTCATCACCACCATGTTGTGTTACTCAAAGCAAGGGCAAGGGAAAGACAGCAAAGACTTTCAGGTTGTATTGCAAATGACTTCCTTCCCCTGTAGTGCACACACACACACAGACACACACATATACACACACACCAGTATGTGAACATAACAATTTATACAATCTCCTTTCTGATCATTTCTGACTTATTGCAGCATTTATGTGTGTGCAGACTTTCTGTCCTGGATTGTTTGTTTCATAAGATGCAGGACTCTCTTTTAGTTCTGGGATTTATTATCATGCATGGCACATAGTACTAGCTCCATAAAAGTATGCTGAATGACTGATGGACCAATGATATGGCCAAGAAAACATTGCTTTTTTCAATTAAATAATTTTCTCAAAGAGCCCTTTTTTTACTTATCAGGCAGAATTAGTCTTAGTAAATTAAAATATTAATCACCTTCATCCCTCCCTTAATTTCCAAAAGATAATATAAAGCTTGTCAGGTGGTGTGGTCCTTCCAAGCTTCCAAGAGGTTCTTTGGGGTCTGCCCACTGGGTCCTGAGTCAGAAAGGTGTGACTATTTCTTTTACCTCTGTCTGTCTGGCCAGGGCCTAGGCATACGTTTCTGATATGTTGGGCTTTCTTATTCTTTCTGTAAAGCTTCCCTACCCACCATGTGACTGCCTATGGCCATGTGGCTGACCTCCATGCCAGCTCAACTCAAAGAGCTTGGTTCCTCCAGGCAGCTGCTGAGATTTGCAGCTTGCGCACCTATGGCTTTTCTTTTAAACTTTAATAAAATTGCCTTTGAGCTTCTAAAAAAGGATGGGGGAGAAAGAGAAGGGGGGAGAGAAAGAGAGAGGGGGAGAGAAAGAAAGAGAAATAGAGGAGAAGAAGAGAGGAGAGGAGAGGAGAGGAAAAGAAGAGAAGAGAAGAGAAGAGAAGAGAAGAGAAGAGAAGAGAAGAGAAGAGAAGAGAGAAGAGAGGAGAGGGGAAGACAGGAGACCCGTCAGTGAATTGAGGGCAGTTGAGTCCTTTTTACTTAGTTGGCAAGGTGATGGCTGATTGTAGATTGCTTGGCACATGTGATGTTCCCTGGCAGTTTTCTGAGTTCTGCCAGATGTTGGGCTGCTTCTGGAAAGTCGCAGACAGCTTCTCATTAGAGTTGGAAGCAAAGCCTTGTACTTCATTCCATAGAAACCCGATTCTCTAACTACCCAGCGGCCTTGTGCTGCACTTCTCTTACCATCCAATGAGGGAAAGAAACCACCTCGTTAATCTGCTCAGTGGGATGCATGTCAGTGACTTAAATAAAGAACTGTAATTTTAAAATGTTCAAGAGAAAACCTAGCCTTCTTCTATCTTCCATGGCAGACTAGTTTCCCAATTTTCTCCTTCAGAATTTATAAATGAAAGCACGAAGGTCCCTTCTGTGTCTGATAAAAAAATGTTTAGTAATTTCTCCATGGAAAAATGCAGTGTCACACTGCAACAAAGAACATTGTCAGCATAGTATTGGAGTTGATGGTGAGTTCTAAGGGGTGAAACAGACACGCTCCTATTTATTCCTTCACTAAGTACAACTACTACCCTCAGTACTAATTATATCATGAAGGAAATAGGAGAGCTGAAAGAAGTCAGGCAAAAGAGGGACCTCAGTATCCAAGGGAATAATCTAGCAATATAATCTAGCAATGTGTGTATTTGGGGTGTGTGTTTGTGTGTGTGTGTGTGTGTGTGTGTGTGTGTGTGTATGTATGTGTGTATATGTGTGCATGTATGTATATATGTGTAGTTGTATATATGTGAATGTATGAATGTGTGTATGTATGTATATGTTTGCATATGCATGTATATATGTATGTCTGTGTTACATGTGTGTATATGTGTATGTGAATATGTACATGTATGTATATGTGTGTTTGTATATATGTGTGTCTGTGTTATCTTTATTACTTTTCCCCCTCATGTATCCCAGGCGTGGACCTGAAGAAACTGGTTATGCTGATGGATATGGAGGAGGAGTGAGGTCCATAAAAAAAAAGCCTGTTCTTTCCAGAGACTAGAAAGTGACAGTCAAGAAGCAGTAAGACGATCACTGTGATCTCTGACCAAACATCACTGTGGCCCCGTGCCCCACAGGTTGTTAAAGTAAATAGTGGAGTCAGGACTAGCCATCAGTAATAAGGGAGTGGGAACTTGTGTCTTCCCCTCATTCGGACATCAGTAGAGGGCAACAGGGAGCAGTGAGGAAAGACATCCTACCCCTCCACGCCAGGGAGGTGACAATATGCCAGCTGAAAGTCCCTCAAAGTCAGGAAGTTCAACAGTGGCCACAGAAAGACCCAGGACGGAGGCTCATCAGTGCCCCACAGGTGCCAGTGCCACAGGAGCAAACTAACATCTAAAAGCAACAATACCTTTAGAATAAAACAAAGCGTGTTGGTGAGTCCAGACTGATAAAACTCTTCCTCCTCTGTGAGCTGCAAACTTCCTTCTAAAGGACCTGAGTTAAAGTGAAAACAAGGTTCTTTCCAGGGCAGAAACCTGAGAAACACCAACCCAACCAGGTGACGGAGCCACGATCCACAGCAGTAAACCCGGGCTGTGTGATATGGTGGAAACAGCACCTTAGCTCTGGACGTTCCTCCCTGAACCCCTCGTCTGAGTCTAATCTTAAGAAAAGCTGACACAGTCCAAGGAAGAGTCTGAAAAAAAGTCTGGCCAACATGTCTCAAAAACTGTCAAAGTCAGCAGAAACAGGGAAAATCTGAGGTACTGGCACTTAAGCGGAGCCTACGGAGAGAGAATAGCTTAGGGTAATAAAGTATTCTAGAAGGACCTTCCAAGAGGAAAAGAGGTCAGGTAAAAACCAAGGAAACCTGAATAAATTTTGGAATTTGGAGCATTTATAAATCCTGGTTGCTTTATTATAGTAAATATGCCATAATTACATAAGAGGTGAATAGGAGAATCTAGCTACAGAATACATGTACTATCTTCTTGAATCTAAACTGTCCTATAACATGAAGTATTAAATAAGAAGAGTCAGTGTTACTAACTACAACTTATCCATATGATTATCTCACTTTTTATTTATATTATTTATTAGCTACCATCAAAATAAACATGAGCAGAAAAAGAGACAGTGGACTAGATGAAGTTGGAAAAGAAATAATGACTGGCAAAGAGAATAGGAAATGTAAATGTCACCACAGTAGGAAGACAAGGAATAGGGAGCAGTTTCTGCAGACAGGCCATGAGTGTCATGTTCAGCTGAGACAGTGTCAAGAAGCTACCCCTGAAACAGGCCAAGAGGTGTGCCAAGGAGATGGATGTGGAAAGTAACACTTTCCAGCTGTGTTAGTAAGGTTTGCTATTGCTTTGAAGAGACACCATGACCACCACAACTCCTATAAAAGAAACATTTAATTGGGATGACTCGCTTATAATTCCAGAGGTCATCATGACAGGGAACCTGACAGCATGGTGGCTTACAGGCAGATGTGGTGCTGGAGCTGAGAAGCCTATATCTTAATTCAGAGGCAACAGGAAGACTGTCATACTGAGGGATGCTTGAGAATAAGACCTCAAAGCCTGCCCCCACAGTGACATACTTCCTCCAACAAGGCCACACCCCCTAATAGTGCCACTCCCTTTGGGGGCCATTTCCTTTCAAACCACCACACCAACAAAAACAAAAAGAGAATAAACTGTCCCCTGGTCATAGGTAGAATTAAGAAATGTGATAACAAGTAAGCTGATACCTGATGTCAAGTGGTTTGGTTCTATTACTGTTTAAACATGTTCATTTTCTGTCATGACATGGTCTGTCACTTGTAGCTAGAATGAAGTATTGTCTTAGAGCTTGTTGGACATTTAAGAATAAGCCTTGGTGGGCTTGGTGGTGCAGGCCTTTAATCTTAGTACTCAGGAGGCAAAGGAAGATGGATATCTATAAGTTCAAAGCCAGAGTGGTCTATATAGCAAGTTCTAGGCAAGCCAAAGCTACATAGTGAAAACCTGTCTCAAAAACAACACAGTAAGAACAAGCTTTGTAAAACAGTTTTGAAAAAGATGAAGAAGAGAAAGAAGGAAGAAAAGGGCTGAGAAGATGATGCAGTTGTGTACGATGATGGTCTTTCTGTACGCCGTGAATATATGTTGCTGCCATTGGTTAATAACAAAGCTGCTTTGGCCTATGGCAAGACAGGAGACAGCCAGGCAGGAAATCCAAGAGAGCTACAGAGAGAAGAAAGGCGGGGTCAGAGGAGACTCCCTGAGAAGCAAGACTGAATGGAACTCAGGTAAAGCCACGAGACATGTGGCGATACATAGATTAATAGAAATGGGTTAATTTAGTGATAAGCCTGGGCCATAGACCAAACAGCTTGTAATTAATATAAGCCTCTATGTGTTTGTTTGGTACCAAACAGCTGCGGGACACAGGAAGACTTCTGTCTACAGTTGTGTTTGCTATGCAAGCACGAGCACTTAGTTGGAAGCTAGGCTCAGTGTGGAACCCTGGCACTGGAGGAGTGGGGACAGGAGGGTCCTGACGGCTCACTGGCCTTCCAGTCCAGTTCAGTGAGAGCCTCTGTCTCAGGTGTGTGCTCGCCTTTAATCCCAGCACTCAGGAGGCAGAGCCAGGCGGATCTCTGTGAGTTCGAGGCCAGCCTGGGCTACCAAGTGAGTTCCAGGAAAGGCCTAAAGCTACACAAAGAAACCCTGTCTCGGAAAAAAACAAAGCAGGAAAGTAAGAAGAGAGTTGTGGGGAAGGGCATGGGCAGATGGGGTGTCAGGGAGAGAGTTAAAGAACAAATGTAGTCAGTGATGATTTTAAAGGGGCAAGAGTAATAGAGAATGGACAACCAAAATCAACCTCTGACCCTTCCCCTCATTCCCACTCCAATCCCCACCCCACCCCAGCCCTGCACATACACAAAAGCAAGAAAAAGGAGACAAAGGGGAAGGAGGGAGGGAGGGGATGTTTTTAAGAGAAAAAAGAGTCAGTTGTAGTGATGAACACCTTTAATCTCAGTATTCAGGAGGCAGAGGCAGGAAGATCTCTGTGAGTTTGAGGCCAGTCTGATCTCTACAGAGAGTTTTAGGTGAGCCAGAGCTGCATGGTGAAGTACTGTCTCAAACAAAAAGGAAGAAGAGGAGGAAGAGGAGGAAGAGGAGGGAGAGGAGGAAGGTTTAGGGGTTTCTAAGTAGTGGGTAGGAATTTCCTAAGCTGCACTAGGTCAGAGGAAAGGAATGCTAAATGGAGTGTTTGTAGGAAAGACATTCACCCAGGGAAGGAGACTGGAGAAGAGGTAGATCAATCATCCCATGATCATGGCCTGTTAACCAGCAGCCATACACTTAAAAAACAACAACAACAACAAACTGACTCCCTTTTCCAGCAGCTATCAGCTGCTAATGACTCCAAGGCTAATAATGGAGTTTCATACTCACTTCCCCATTCGCTGGGGCAAGCCAAACACCCAAAAGTATTTGAACAGCACAAGTTGGACTCCATGGGTTCACGTGTGCGTGTGCGCATACACACACACACACACACACACACACACACACACACACACACACACACAAAAGAGGTAGATGAGCCAGAGGCCCAACAAATGGGAAAGGGATGCTTCTGCTTGATGAATCCAGAATGTTCCCGTTTCCTCTAGAACAAAGCTGGCAGCATTAAAGGAATCAATTTTTACTTAATATGCAAAAAGAAGTCACAAATTTGAGGGGAATAAATATCATAAAAGTGATGATAAATACAATGTTTTCCTGGCACACCTCCACAGTGCTTTGCCCCGCTGGAGTTTATGTCTCTTGTCCGTTATAAATCTTGTCCCTTCTCCTCTACCACCTACTAACTCCTGGAGCCAGAGACTGGACATGCTCCTGACGATGTGACCCCCTACCTTTGGGCAAAATGGCTGGAAATAACTCAGCTGTACTCAGAGAAGTAACCACAAACTGAGAAAGCTTGCTGCTCAGAGGTCTAGACGAACTCAGCTCCTCTTCAGCTTGATCTCAAACATCATAGTTATTTGACAGAGAAGTGGAACGTCGACGGAGAAGTCACCGTGGAGAAGCAGGACTCATAAGAGATTGCAGTCAAAGTATTGAACTTTGGGGCAGGAGAGCTGACTCAGCAGGTAAAGGTGTATGACTGACGACCTGAGTTCAATCCCTGGATCTGACACAGTGGAAGGAAAGAACAGACTTCTGCAGGCTGCCCTTTGACCTCTGCGTGTGTTGTGGCACACACACAGTAATAAATGTTTAAAATTCAATTTTATACACACACACACACACACACACACACACACACACATATATATATATATATATATATATATATATATATATATATATATTCCCATACACAAAATATAAATGTATATGCAATTAGAAGCCAGACTACTTCCCAGGGGCGTGGAAAGACTTTCAAGTGTATGCATTACTACCCCCTTTGTGTATTATCTCAGTGTAGTGGGTAGCCATTCCAGCCTTGGCCTGGAAGTTCCAACCCCCATTGAGGCTTCGGTAATGGTCACACCCACAAGGCGGGACAGAGGGAGGATCGAGAAGAGAGGTCTCTCTTGGTTCCGGGACCCTGGACGCTGGAGGTAGACCGAGCAGAGTTCTCCAGAGAACACTGCCGGACTGCGTCATACCTTTGCCAGACCCTGCAACCTATCCCTTCATTTGTGAGTTACCCCACACAATAAACCTCCCTTTTAACTACGTGGAGCGGCCTTAGTAATTTCACCAATATCTCAGTGTACTACATGCTGTCTACTACACAACAGTGTGCATTGAGGAAGCTGAAAAGAGTCTGAACCCATCAGTTGTTCACATGGTCCAATCAGCTAATCACAAACTATGCAGAGACTTGTTTTCATCTTTCTATATCTAGATATTGCATGTGTCATACAGTATACACCCAGATATGTGTGTCATGCGTGCCATGGTGTGAGTGTGGAGGTGAGAAGAAAGCTTTCGGGAGTTGTTCTCTTTCTATCATGAGGAACAAGGGGACTGAACTCAAGTCATCGTATTAGGCTTGCTAGCAAATATTGTCCCACTGAGCTGTCTCACTGGGCCACAAGCTATATCTTGTTGATGTAAAAAATACAGATTTCATCCAAAGGAGTTTAAAAAATGGTTTAGTCTAGAGCCAAATATAAGTGACTATGACTCAGGAACACAGATTTAAGTTAGCCCAAATTTCATGTTCCAATGAGGTAGCAATTCCATGAAACTTTATAGAAAAAAAAAGCCATAAATCAACGTGCTTTTCAAATACATTGAGAACGTCAGGTAAGGAGGTCATAGAAAAGCTGAAAAGCCTTGGCTGATAGCCTTAGATGTTATCTGATGGCATGGTCAGCTTTGAGTTGGTGGAAGCTAGGGGTCTACTAACCTACAAGTTTTCACCTCATACTCACAGAGATGTTAAGTTAGACACACAAATATGGGAATTAATGGTTTTTTATTTAAAGATAGCCCAAGATGCCTTGTAATTAGGCTCCAGACCTACAACTTTGCAACAGCCCACGGGCATTGAAATTCTAATCAGAAAATCTACTTTTGAAGAATGTTTGATATAGGATATGGCTTCTTTCTGGGAACTTTAGCTCACAACCTGTGTTGACTTTGTTATAATGTGATACAAATACAGTTCTGAAGCCAGTCATGCATAATGAAAGTTATCAATAAAAAGACACAACCCTAATTTGATGAGAACAAAATCACTGCTCTTTGGTACGGCAGTCAGCCAGGCAAAGCTGGTTCAAGCGTCCTCAGAATTTTCTTTCCACCCACTGTAGCCTCTGGCTGATTCCATATGAACTCAACTGTTCTAGTTTCAAATCTGCTCTCAGGATAATGTATAGCAATGTCATAGTCACGTAGAAGTACATTTTTGCTGGTTAGGAATGCATCCCGAAAGGTTTCTATTTGTCAACCTTCTTGTTTGGGGAAGCAAACATTCTTCCAGCAAAAGAATTTTGATCATCTGATTAAAATGACAGAGACTTTTCTGGAGTGCCAAAGCTTCTGTTCATGGGCAAATGTCATGCCTGCCATTAACAATACATTCATAAAACTGCAGGCCTTTCCGAAGGGATATTTGCTGTCACTGTGTAAACTAGAAAGTTCACAAACTGTGAAGGAGAGCTGAGCTTATATATTGCTAACACAGTTTTATATATATGTATATAATATATATATATAATTTATTCAGATTTCCAAACGTTGGTCAAGCTTCATGTGTTTGTTTTTATAAACCATGAAGACTGTAAAAATTTAAAATGAACTTTTAAAAAGTTGGGCTTAAATTTCTGTCTCTAATGACTCGCTTTTACTAACTCACAAAGCTCCCTCACTTGCAGGCATTGCTACTAAGAAAGGGAAATGTCTAAATTTAAATATATATATGGATATATATATATCCATATATATATATATACATATACATATACATGCACGGACACACACACACACACACACACACCTGCACAATGTTCCTACATAGCCAAATTTTGAGTAGGAGGAAGAGCCATGTTTGAGCTCAGTGGGAGGTCACTAATGAATGCCCAAGTGCCTCCCCAGCATCTCACCCACCCCGTTTCAGGGTGGACGAGACTGATGCTCAGATGTCTTTCTGCTCTTCCCACAGCTCAGACACTTCCTCATCTGACACTGATTTTTGACAGAGCTTATCCAATCAAGGAACCAGGACATCTCACACCTCCATGTCCTTTTGTCTTCTCAAACAGTATTTATTCTCTATTTAATCGGGAAATGGGTAGATATGTGCATTTTCTTCTGTCAGCTCCTTGAGAAAGAGTATTTGTAACATTAGAAATCAAGATGTAAAGAGCTTGGTATTTCAGCACTGCATCCCGTGCTTTTCCCTTTGCAAAGCCACCTGCAGTACCCCTTTCTAATTGAAACGTGCAGCAGTCTTAAAGATTTAATTAACATCTTACACATTTCCACATTAACACAGCATCCTGTTTCAATTCTTAATATTAAATTCCATGTGTATTCTAGCCTTCTGCTAACTTTAATTTAAAAATTGTGCAAAACATATTTGAAAGGAAAATTGTACCAGAAATATTTGCTGAAACCCATATCTTTTTATGCAGATGATGCTAGGGCCAAGTCGGGGTTATAAAATGATATTCTTTCTCAGTATCCCAGCACAGAACTTACGGAGGTTGTTGGATTGTTCTTATCACCCTGAAGAAAAATCCGCAGAGCTGTCTCAAGCACTTGGGTCAAAAACAGATGCTATTGCTTGCCTGGGCCACTAGATGGTGCCAGAAGAATCTGAAATAGCCAATCCCGACACATGAGTCCTGAAACACCCTAGACAGCATTTCCCTAAATTTCAGAGCACTCCACTTTTAAAAGAAAATATTTTTTTCTTAAAATTACTTTTAGTAGCTTTGCGAAAAAAAAACACCCTTCTCTAAATGTTTTAAACTACATAGAATTTCAATAGAAATTAAACCGTGTCATTTTATTTCAAAACTGCTTTCCTTCCCTGGTTATGAACGGTCTGTGATGATTTCTCAGCCCTGCAGAAAAAGCTGCGTTAGCGGACCTTAAAAGCTCTTGTCCAAAGAGCCAGGAATTTGAAGGAGAGCAGGGCGGGGTGTGTAGAGGGGTTTGGAGAGAGGAAGGGAAAAGAGAAATATTGTAATGAAAACACAATCTCACAAATAAGCAAACAAACAGAAAAGCTTTTTCCCGTGTGCTATAAATGTCTGAAAAAAATTATAACTAGTGGCTGGTAGAAGGTGTCTTGTCTAAAGTCAGATAAACAAGCTACTTGCTGCACCGGAGCTCTGTTTTCCAGACTGTGTAACCAGGGGTCATTAAACTGTAGTTTCGACTCTTACACTGACGGCGAGAATTAGATCTGAAAACTATGACCTCAAACAAAGCAGATTTGGGACTCTCTCCCAAATAGATGGCGTTTGTCAGTTTATGATTTCTGCTAGTATAGAGAGGGATTTTAGGACACACTTTCTCCCTCTGTTCATTTATTAACTATAGGGTGGGTGGCTATCACAGACACTTCCCTTACACTGATTCCTACGGAGGAAGTGGAGCCGGCCGGGCACTGGGTATCTAGACACCCTTGATTTCCTTTCTCCTGACTCCTCCACTCAGAAGTATCACTAAGCACTTGTGGCAGAGCACAGGAATGCACTGATTATGGAGTACAAATAGCGACATGACCATTTATTTGGGAGAGTAAATGCACCAGTGCAATATTATCTGCTTTTTAGAACTGCTTCCTATATCTCAGAATTTACGAATTATTTCCAAAGAACCGATTAGTGTCTTGGCGTCTCCCATCATCTCATCTGAGGGTCCTTTGAGTAGCTTCCTACTTGGCTTTCTTTCGCTCCCTCGGGAAGTGAAACAGAAAGGAACCTCCTGGCCTCGGCATCCACTTCCGCAACACGCGGGCATTTCTCTCCACACCGCCGGAGACACACTGGACTAGACAGCAAAGCGATGGGCTTTTTTCCACCCAGAGTTGTTGCCAGTGGGCTAGAGGATGTCTGCGGGTGTTTGAAAGCAGTTATAGGAAAGAGTAGACAAGCTGTGAGCTGGGTGTCTGTCTCTCTGTTATTTCACAATGAAGGGAGGAAGGAAGCCTGTCACTTAGCTGGACGTTTTGTCTCTGTCTAGCTAGCTTCAGGGAGAAAGAAAAGTGTAGTTGAAGCGTGGCTAATCATTCACCAGATAGAGAACGAGCTGTAGGCTGGAGCTGGAACCTGAGGGGTTTGTGTCTGACCCGGGCCTTGTGACAGGTAAGCAAGGAAGCGACCTGCAGGCCGTGCGGGGATCCTGAGACCAGGAACCAGACTTATCTAAATCGTATTTGGGGAACCAGATTCCATCAATCAGCTATTATCCAGAACACAACAGCCGAAGGATTCAGGAAAGGAAGGAGAGAGAGTTTAACAGAGCTGTTTGCTGGCGCTCCAGCCTCGGTGAAGGTCTGCACTCACTCCTGGCTTCCTTTTAGTCCACACTGCAGTTCCTCTTTACTTCTTGTTCAATACGAACTCATTTTATTCACTGCCAAACAACTTGGAGGTGACCACTAATCCCTGAATCCAGAAAACCAGGATGTAAAAAACATTCTTGGGGGTCTTCTTGGTGGTGTGTTGTCTTCTAAATGTATGGAATCTGCTGTCAAGGCAAAAGTGTAACAAGTTTAACTGACTTGAATTTTTAGAGCTCAGTGTTTAGTTGGTGTGTGGGTAGAGCCAGGAAGTAAAAAGGAGGCGTGGACTGGGGTAGGAGAATAGGAGAGGTAGACCAGAGGTGGAAATGCTTGAACGGGAATAGGGTGGGGTGATGGGGGGTAAGTGGGTTGGGGGTAGGGAGTCAACCAAACTAAAGATGCATTATAAGTCTATACAGAAACCCACTGCCTTAAAGGTAACTTTTAAAAAATCTGCTTTTATATAAAGGAGCTTGACAAAGGTGGATGCTGCTGCTCCCAGGAGTGGCAGGTTATTAAATAAAACTCCAGTGCCAGGTGTGGGACACCTCTCTACCAGCTGTTGGCCTGGGAACCTGGAGACACTTGAAATCAACCTTGGATCACAAAAGAATGGACTTTAAGACCCAATTCCTGAAGATACCACACAACCCGAATACAGAAGACAATCAAACTGAAACTGAGCTGGAAGCTTCCTCCCTGATGCTAGAGTTCACAGTGCCAGGAAGTGCCGTGCAGCCTGGCAGAGGAGAAAAGCCATCAGATTTCCCTCAGCAGTTGACCTCATGGGCTGCAATACTGAAACGTCAGGCAAGATGTGCCCAGTGGCGCACTAATGGTATGTCTACTCTGGGCTGAAACCAATGCCTTCCTGATTAGATCTGAGGCTTCCTTCCCAGGAGGGAAGGCATACCTTGTTCTGTACACAGAGTTGGCCAAAGGCCTATGGCCAGGGAGATCACACACAGGCCCTATGGGGGAATCTACTACTACAAACATGTAGTTAAAATATCTTCTGAATATTTATAATTACACACATAAGCTAGTGCAGCTCTCAGCCTTGGCCAGAAAAGCCTCTTTTGACAGTGGGACACACACACATACACACACACACACACACACACACACACACACACATTAAATAAATAAACAAATAAAAATGTAATTAAAATTTGTAAAGAGGTGAAAATAATCTGACTGACTTTTATTATTGATTCTAAAATCCAACAATAGCTCATTTATAAAATAGTGTTCACATGAGATGAATGGGGCACTTGGCATTATGGGAGAAAAACAGGGCATGAAGAGAACAGTGAGAAAAAACTGGGTTTGTTGCCTCATAGTACTTTCCTTATAAGGTTAAAACTGCAGCTGGGTAGAGTGGTGCACGTCTTTAATGTCAGCACTCCTGAGGCTGAGGAAGGTAGATCTCTGTGAGTTCGAGGCCAGCTCAATCCACATAGTGAATTCCAGAACAGCCAGAGCTACAGGGTGAGGCCCTATCTCGAAAACACAAGGAAAGGAAAACAGATGACTTCAATGTCCTTACTTAAACATGTATTTTATTGCACTATTTGAGTATTTCTCTGTGTGTGTCTATGTGTATCTGTGTGGTGTGTGTGTGTGTGTGTGTGTGTGTGTGTGTGTGTACATGAATGCATATTGCACAAATGCCACAGCATGCATGAGATCAGAGGACAGCTTGTAGGAATCCATTCTCTCCTTCCAGTGTGTGAGTCCCAGAATGGAACAGGGATTGGCAGCAAGCCCCTTTACCTGCTGAGCATTCTTTCTAAGCCCACTTTATTATGTTGACTCAGAGTCACTCAAACTTTAAAAGATTGGCCAATTTCAATATTTAGTTGGATATGAGGCACTTAACCCAAGTGACCATTCTGGTTTGTCTTGTTCTGCAAGGGCTTAATTAGGAAGTGAATTTAAAAAAATGAATCTATTGAGAGATGGTGACAAAAGTCAGTGTTTGAAAGCTAACGACCAGTTATCTTTAAAGACAGTGGCTTAGCCTAGGCATGGTAGCACATGCCTATAATCCCAGCCCTCAGAAGAATCTTGAATTCCTTTGTAGGGAGGACTCAGATATAAACTAGAAATACTCATATTAAAAGATTGAATTAGTGAATCAGCATTGGACCCTGACTGTGTTCAGCCATGTGGATTCAATTCTCCCCGGATGCTATTACGTTATCACACAGCACTTCCGCTTGACCCCTTAGAGTTAAATGGATATTCTTGATAATGCTGTTGGGTCTTGGCAGCTTTCTTGTAAAGAGCATGCAAGAATGTGGCAATGGATCATGTTTTCGGCTATGACAGTGGCTTCTTCCGGGGTAAATCCAGTCCATGTTTGGGCTTCTGTGACAATGAGTCAGTCCCTCAGGCATGTATTGAGTCAGCTGCATTCTGCCTCCAGAGAGTCTTCATTCCATATCTCTGGAGGTGAAAGGTCATCCACAAGGCGACTAGAGATCATCAGAGTTCCTTGGGTAGTCTTATTTTTGTTCTCAGTGGTGACAGGCAAGAGGAAGGGAGAAAACTTAGAAACACTGACTGATCCAGAAGAAAATTGGAAGAACTGAAAATTTGTTAAGGCTGGCAAGCTTGTTCACGATAACAAGATCGCATCTCATCACAAGTAACTAGTTTTTCAATGATGGGGAAATAATTCAAAATTAAATCTCTTTTTTTGTGTTTTTTTGTTTTGTTTTGTTTTGTTTTTTGTTTTGTTTTGTTTTTGTTTTTCGAGACAGGGTTTCTCTGTGTAGCTTTGTGCCTTTTTCCTGGAACTCACTTGGTAGCCCAGGCTGGCCTCAAACTCACAGAGATCCGCCTGGCTCTGCCTCCCGAGTGCTGGGATTAAAGGCGTGTGCCACCACTGCCCGGCTCAAAATTAAATCTCACCCAAACACATTATGGTTTCCTTATCTACAAGTTAAATGCAATTTTAAAAGATGGAAAAAGCAGGTGAAAGACAAATGAATGCTTTTCTAAATTTGATCACCCGAACATGTCTGCTTTAATGTTCTACTGAAATTAAAATTATCTCCTAGCTGCCATCTTTTGAATGTGGATAATATCAAAATCATTCTTGATTACAAAATAATGTGATTTCTGTTTTATTGGATTTGGCCTGATACTCTGCATAGGACAGTAAAAATGTTAGCAGACCATTAAGCCTGAGTAAGTTTGCTTTGTGGAAAGCTGTCTTTGGAAACTCCAGGTTAGTTTGTCATGTACCTCTTGTGACTGGAAACCAAATCGCAGCTTTATCATCAAACCTTTCCCTTTCTTAAGATCCCCAAATATCCTGAAGTTCAGCGAACTACCATGAAGTAGCCTTCCTAACTCAACTTGAAGACTCACAATGCACCTGTAGGCCCTAAAGCCAGGGCTTCTGGACTTGGCGTCATCAAGTCAACCTCGGTTTCTCAAGTGTCTGCTTATGTCTGGCCAGACAAGTGTCACTGTCATATAACACTGCAGACACAGTCTTAGGTACATGGCTAAGGCTTCCAACTATGCCTTGTCAGTAACAAAGACAGTAGTCCTTCAATCTGTGTGCGTAGCAATGCTGTGCTGAAAACAAGATGACTGAAAAAAAGCTAGATACCACTGGTTTTCTCTTTCTAAAACATGATACATTAAGTTGCTATAGGTTATAAGCTATAATATATACCCTAATAATAGCTTATTAGGGCTCCTTAGATACAGAACACAGAACACTGGAGCATCAGCAAGATTCTAACCAAAGTCTACAATTGTTGCCCATCAGTTTATACATTCCTGTAGAACTGTTATTTCAGTCTTGGGGTAGCAGCATCATGAACACTTTTGAGTTTTCAATGGGGGAGGGAGTGGGGTTTTTTGTTTGTTACTTTGTAAAGTTCTGAAAACTCTGACTCAGTCCACTGGTGAGGTCTCAATGTTGTTTTGACCCAGCAACTGTCCTTTCCCATGAGGCTCCTTGATTGGCAATGATTCACTTTAGCCAGTAGCTGATTCTAAGTAGTTTCAAGGCAGCCTCACAGCCAAACAAAAGCATTCTGTAGAAGGCTAACACTTCAAATTCATATGACCTAATAATTAATGATTTTCAAAACTCAGGTCTAAAACAGGTAACACTGTTGTAACAAGGATAACAATATTGGCAAGGAAAATTGGTTGTTTCTGCAGCATGAAGAATAATGTCAGTACAAAAATTTAGAGGTAAAATACATATAATGTAAAAACTAATGTTATTTTGAAAAACTAGATAATTTATGAAAATGAATTAATGTTATCTTTACTTAGAAAAAAAGTCTTCAAATAATCCTGGTATGTAATGTACTGTTACTAATTAAACATACTGTTAGAATATGCCAAGAATGTGCTAATAGTACTAAAAAGATTCAGTATGCCCAGAGTAGGTAGGCTCCATACATCTTTACAAAAACACAACCTTATCCATAAGTGAGGTAACACCCCAGTTTAAACCACTAGTTCAGAATATTGATTTTAATTGAAGAAAAGGAAACGTCGCTGCTGCCTAGTTATCATGTTTATAAGTAAGTAACTCATGACTGATAAGATTATATTGTTGTCTAAGATGGAAACAGATAGGATTTGATATTTGTACATCAGACAAAATGTGTTGAAATTTTAAGGGAAGTTGGTTCACACTATTTCCTGTGGCGTTATATTTCATTAAGTCAATTCTGCAAATCCCTTCCTAATATGTATGAAAAGGAAATCTTTAATCTGGGACAAATCATAACATCCTAATAAAATTCTGATTTTACACTTAGTAGCCATTTGTATTGCCTTTACTGATATATTTAAATATATTCATAATTTCTCATTAATATTAATTTATTTCTCTCCAGCCCTACTACCAATTAGAAGGGTAGCCATGAAAAAACCCAAACCACATAAAGACTCAACAGAGGAAGAGAATTACAGACCAATTTTCCTCAATATTAATGCAAAAATATCCAGTAAAATATAAGCAAACCAAATCCAAGAATACATCAGAAAGATCATCCACCATGATAAACTGGGCTTCATCCCAGAGATGCAAGGATGGTTCAGTATATGAAATCTGACAATGTAATCCACCATATAAACAAACTGAAGGGAAAAAAAATACATGATCATCTCATTAGATGCTGAAGAAGCCTTTGACTAAATCCAACACCCCTTCATGATAAAAGTCTTGGAGAGCTCAGGGATACAAGGAACATATCTAAATGTAATAAAAGCAATATACAGCAAGCCAACAGTCAACATCAAATTAAATGGAAAGAAACTCAAAACAATTCCACTAAAATCAGGAACAAGACAAGGCTGTCTACTCTCTCCATATCTATTTAATATAGTACTCAAAGTTCTTATTCTAGCAATAAAACAAGAGGAGATTAAGGGGATACAAATTGGAAAAGGAGTCAAAGTATCACTATTTTTAATGGCATGATATATGCACGAGCAACCCAAAAAATTCTACCAGGGAACTCCTATAGCTGATAAACACCTTTATGAAGTGGCTGGGTACAAAATTAACATTAAAATCAGTAGTCCTCCTATATACAAATGACAAGTAGGCTGAGGAAGAAGTCAGGGAAACAACATCTTTTACAATAGCTACAAACAATATAAAGTATCTTGGGGTAACTCTAACCAAGCAAGTGAAAGACCTGTATGACAAGAACCTCAAGTCCTTGAAGAAAGAAATTGGAGAAGATATCAGAAGATGGAAAGATCTCCTATGCTCATTAACATAGTAAAAATGGCCATTTTACTGAAAGCAATCTACAAATTCAATGCAATCCCCATCAAAATTCCAACATAATTCTTCACAGACCTTAAAAGAACAATACCCAACTTCATATGGAAAACAAATCCCAGGATAGCTCAAACACTTCTGCACAATAAAAGAACTGCTGGAAGTATGACCCTCCTTGATCTCAAGCTCTACTACAGAGCTATAATGATAAAAACAGCATGGTATTGGCATAAAAACTGACACATTGATCAGTGGAATTGAACTGAAGATCCAGACATAAATCCATACATCTAGGGACACTTTATTTTTGACAAATAAGCCAAAATTATACAATGGAGAAAAGAAAACATCTTCGACAAATAGTTCTGGTCTAATGGATGTCGGCATGTAGAAGAATGCAAATAGATCCATATCTAGCATCCTGCACAAAACTCAAGTCCAAATTGATCAAACACTTCAACATAAGCCCAGTTACACTGAACCTGATAGAAGAGAAAGTGGGAAGAGCCTTGAACACACTGGCACAGGAGACTACTTCCTGAATAGAACAGCAGTAGCACAGACAATGAGATCGACAATTAATAAATGGGACCTCCTGAAACTGAAACACTTCTGTAAGGCAAAGGACACTGTCAATAGGACAAAAAGACAACCTATAGAATGGAAAAAGATCTTCACCAACCCCACATCTGGCAGAGGGCTAATCTCCAAAATATATAAAGAACTCAAGAAACTAGACATAAAAAGCCATATAATCCAATTTTAAAATGGGGTACAGACTTAAACAGAGAATTTTTGACAGAAGAATCTCAAATGGCAGAGACACACTTAAAGAAATATGCAACATCTTTAGCCATCAGGAATATGCAAATCAAAACGACTCTGAGAATCTTAGACCTGTCAGAATAGCTAAAAACAAAAACACAAGTGACAGCTCATTCTAGAGAGGATGTGGAGCAAGGGAAACACTTCTCCACTGCTGGTGGGAGTGCAAACTTGTACAGTCACTTTGGAAATCAATATGGTAGTTTCTCAGGAAACTGAGAATCAATATACCCCAAGACCCTGAGACACCATTCTTGGGCATACACCCAAACAATGTTCAATCATACCATAAGAACATTTGCTCAACTATGTTCATAAGAGCTTTATTTGTAATAGCCAGAACCTGGAAACAACCTAGATGTCCCTCAACCAAAAAATGGATAAAGAAAATGTGGTACATTTACACAATGGAATATGACTCAGCTGTTAAAAACAATGATATCAGGAAATTTCAAGGCAAATGGATGGAACTAGAAAAAAAAAATCATCCTGAGTGAAGTAACCCAGACCTAGAAAGACAAACTTGCTACAGCCCACAGACCCACAGAGGCTAGGTAACTGGGAGGGCCCAAAGAGGGACACATGGATCTCCCTGGGAAGGGGAAATAGAAGCAATCTCCTGGGTGGACTGGGAGCAGGTGGGGATGGGAACTTGAGGGAATGGGTTGAGGAGTGGATGGATGGAGAGAGTACTGAAAGAGATAACTGGAAATGGGGAGATTTTAGGGGTCAGGTAGAAATCTGATGCAAGGGAAATTCCCAGGAATCTATAAGAATGACGCCAGCCAAGACTCCTAGTAATAGTGGATACTTAGCCTGAACTGTAATCAGATTAATAGCTACCCCAATTGTTTTCAGAGAGCCTTCATCCAGTAACTAATGGAAACAGATGCAGAGACCCACAGCCAAACATTAGACTGAGCTCGGGGAATTCTGCTGAAGAGAGGGAGGAAGAATTGTAGGAGCCAGAGGGGTCAAGGAGATCACAAGAAAAACCATATCACAAGAAAAACCACAGAATCAACTAACTTGGCACATAGGTACTCACAGAGTCTGAACCAACAACCAGGGAGCCTGCATGGGATTGACTTAGGCCCTCTACATATATGTGACAGTTGTGTAGTATGTTCTATTTGTGGGACTTTTAACAGTGGGAGCAGGGGCTCTCCCTAATGCTTTGGTTGGTGCTTGGGAACTTATTCCTCATACTGATTGCTTTGCCCAATCTAAATACAAGGGAGGTGCTTACTTGATGTGCCATGCTTTGTTGATACCCATGGGAGGCCTGCCCCTTTCTGAACAGAAACAGAGGAGGAATGGATGGGGTGGGGGACAAAGAGGAGGTGGCGGAGGGTTGGGAGAGAGGAGAAAACGTAGTCAGGATGTAAAATAAATAAATTTTTAAAAGCTTTCATCCTCTATACACAGTTATATATATCTTATGTATGCAACATGATGCTTTAATAGGTTATTAATATATGAAAAATTATTCACTCAAGTAAATCAACATGTCTGTCATCTCACATTGTCACATTTTGCATATTACACAAGAACTAAAATATACTCTTGAGCAATTTCTGGTATATAATACAATATTGGTAATTGCAATACTACTCATGCATGTCATATATTAGATTCTCAGAATAATAAGTTGGCATTGTAGTATTATCCTACATAACTAGAATATTCTACCCTTTGATAAACACATTGCCATTTGTGTGACCTCATCCTCAGCCCCTGGTGACTGACTTTCACTATGTTTCTGTGTACGCAAATAATCATTAATTACTTCTAATTATTTGGGATTATTATAGGCATATTAGAAGTTAAAATATATAGTGATAAATATTCTCTTATTTGTATATGTCTTAATTTCTTTAAAGTTTTTACCTCATATTTTATTTGAAATGGGATTAGGTAATTTAAGAGATGTGTTTATTATTTACGGTAATAGTCTTGTGAGGATATGAGTTGACTGGCTAAAAACCCAGAGGACACTCTAGAGGGCAGTCGATGAACTCCTGGGCACAGCTAGTCATTTGTGTTGTGGTTTTCCTTACACCAACACTGGTCATCTCCACCCAGGTTAGAGCTGATCCTTTTACAACTAGTATGCTTTTCCCAAAGGGTTATAAATGAAAATTGTGTATTTGTTCTCAACATCTTGCCAGTATTATTTAAAGCACAAAGTATATGAGCTGGAAAGATGGCCCAATAGTGCATTCTCTATGAAGATGACATTAGATGTTATATTAAATAGACCCAAAATACGAAATGGTTCAAATATTAGTTTGCTTTTTGTTCAGGTAAAAGTCTTGGGTGGGGCAACAGCTGAGTGGGTAAAGTGCCTGCTGCCCAATCCTGAGGATCTGAATTTGATTTTCCAGGATCCACATTTAGAGCCAAGGGTAGTGGTGCCTGCCACCCCAGCACCGCAAGTGGCACAATGCCAGAGATGCATGAATTATAAGGGGTCCCCCGCCATCCGGCTCTCATCAAGTTCAGTGAAAGATCCTGTGTCGGAAAGAAAAAATTTCTGCAGAGACATCTGCTGTTATTCTCTTGCCCGTTGATTACTGTGGGGTTCTGCCTCAAATAGTCACATGGAAAGAATTCCGAATTACAGCTGAGTGAACAATTAACTCTCAGAACACAATAAAACATTTTATCACAAGTAGAGATTTCAAAAGTCTTTCCACCCCTTATCCCTTTCTTGGAGATATACTGAAAGATGTTTTTCACCAAAATGAGGGCGCAGGCTAAGAAAAAGAAAGACAGGAGACGAAGGAAATAGGCATCCCTTGCCAGAGATGAAGATAATCCTCAGAACATCTGTTCTTCAACTCCCCCTCCCCGCGCCCACAGAACCCTCCCCGGAACACGAACACTCAAGCAGTGGATTACCAGGTATTTTTGCATGACTGCGATGAGATTTTCACAGCCAGAGGGAGCTGGGAGAAGCTTACAGATGAGGAAAGGGCCAGAGAGACCCTTGCTATTTTCCTCCTTTCTTCCCTTCCATCACCACATCCCTCCTTTTATGCGCTTTCCATCTCTCCAATCTCCTCCCTCTCTCTTTCTTGTTTATCAAATGATTATGTGATATACATAAACACTAAACAGAGTGAGAAAAGGTTGGAACAAAGAGAAGAGAAGAGTTGGTAAAATAAGTGAAACCGCTGTGTCTACTCCCAGGAGACGTAGAAAGCGGGGACTGGGCAGGAACGCAGACGAGACTGGTCGGAAAGTTTGCTGTCGGTTTTTTCCTCTGTGGATGTCACATCACAGCCTAACAAAATGGGTCCTGATGGCACCACGGATGAACAGTGGCTGGTTGCTGTCAGGCAAGGTGCTTCCAGACAGATGAAGTGAGGCACACCTTGGCTTTGACTGTGAGACCTGTGAATCTCCCAAATTATGTCCCTTATTTGGCTGTCTTTGCAATTGGTCAACGCTTCTCTGTGGTGGTCGTGTTTCCAGTGCAATGTATTGGTGAAATTATTAAGGCCACTCCACGTAGTTAAAAGGGAGGTTTATTTTGTGGGGTAACTTACAAATGAAGGGGTAGTTTGCAGGGTCTGGCAAAGGTAAAGCGCAGTCCGGAGGTGTTCTCTGGAGAACTCTGCTCGGTCTACCTCCAGCGTCCAGGGTCCCAGAACCAAGAGAGAGACTCTTGATCCTTGGTCTTCCGCTTCCTCCTCCGCCCTGCCTTATGGGCGTGACCATTACCGAAGCCTCAGTGGGGGTTGGAACTTCCAGGCCAATGCTGGGATGGCTATCCACTACATCTCCCCCTTTTGTCTAAATAAGAAAGTTCTAACCTAATACAAGACTATATACAAAGAGATGGTTATCAAATATTGTCCAGGAGTAATGAGGGATAATGACCTAGATAAGTTGGAATTACAATAAGTGCAAACAATATCAAGCAAAAAACACATAGTAAAATCCAGGGAAGTCTAGGGCATGGGTAGGTGGCATGTTACAAAGATCATTCCAAAAGGTGTCCTATCCTAAAGAACCTGAGTCTAATACTTAATATATTCCATCTATGATATTATATATGTATATATACTAAGTTGTAACTATAACTGCTAATCTCCAACCTCATCAAAGACCTGAGAAGGAATATAATAATACGCAAGCAACTTTCAGGAGTCTTGCAAGAGTAGACAGAGACAACTAGCCGCCTGGACAGTCACCTAATGTTTCTCAGCATCTTTGGCGCATTCAAATTGGCTACAGGCCTAGAGTATCTGACAGACCATTTTCAGAAGCAGGAATTCTGAAAGACCATCTTACCCTGTCTTGGCAAAGTATAGTGGTCGCTTTCCTTGTGTCCTGCTTGTCCAGAAAGTACAGCATTTGTACTGTCAGCAGTTGAGGCAAGGGCAGTTCTTTGCCCAGTAGGCCATTTTGTGCCAAGAAGACAAACTTCCAAATGGAAATGTCTTAGAAGCCCAACATTCTCTCAGGATCAAATTGGTGCTGCCAGGAGCAATTGTGTCTCATGTCAACAGAATTCTAAGTTATTTAAATGCCATATTCTCTAGGTCCATGAAGTGTTTGAAGATTACCTGTCCATCTGACCCATGTATTTATAAATCTGGATAACCTAACTAACATAATTATAGAGATGACAAGAATAGGTGACAATAACTCTGTAAGTCTTATCTACCTAAACAACCTAAGGACTAAGCTTCCTATAAATAAGGCAAACAGTCTGTAAGCAAATACACAGTAAAAGGACAATGACTTTAAATTGTGACAATACACAAAATATCTTTAACAGAGGTAGGAATGTATAGTGCAATATGCAATATGATAATAATCCTAAATATATATCAGTATACAGAATATCTTAAACAGAAGTAGAACATACATACAGTATGACAGATATAAATTCACATTTGTATCAATATACAAATATTTCAAATAAGAGTAAAAATATGTGTACAATATAACAAACATAGTTCTGTATTTGTATCAATATACAAATTATCTTAAATAGGAATGTAAAAAGTTTATATTTGTATCAACATATAAGAATTCATAACAGTGCAAAGGCTGCTATATTACTAAATTTGTTTACTAATGTATATGATAGTCTACCATAATATCTTATACCTATCCATTCCATTTCTTCTTTTCCTTTTTTTTTTTTGAGACATATTTTCTTTCCTTAAGGAGAGTACTGAGTTTAACAGTTTCTTCCACCCCCCAACCCTAGAACTATTATCCATAACCCTGAGAAATATGAAACCTTAGGGATAAGGGGCGTCGTTTTCTTAGAATTGCTTCCTGCTGTTTAGGGGGCAATGGTATCTCTGTTGGGTATTGTGATCAGATAGTTAAATCTCAGTTAGACTAACTGTAGATTCTGCAGCAACTCTCAGAGTAATGGGTAAGATTGTCTGAAATTCTGGCAAGAAGTGTAGTATGATGATGATTACCATGGCATCATTCTGGACTGGGTAGAGTTGTTGTTGGGGCCCCATCTTCCTTCTGGAGACTTCAGAGATTGCTATTGGAAAAAACTTATTTTTTATCAGAATGGAAGGTTTGGATTTAAAGATGTCATGACATGTAAGAAAGGATTCCAAGAAATCAAGAGTAAGTATGGAGGGAATTAGAATCTTGAAGATAATGGTCCCTTATAATTGGTTTCCTTCTGTCTCACACCAGAGGGCTCTTCTGATATGGGACTGAAGAATCTCTCAACCTTTTCTTTTATCAATATGCTTGGGTTTAGAGAAGGAGTGAGCCAATTCCATCTCCAAAGCCAGCTTGGTTTATAATTAAATTGGAACTACAACTATTATAGATTGATAGAGATATAGAAGTTAGACAGTGATATCTTACCCTGTGTAGATTGGTACCAATAGATTCTTTCTTTCTGCTGTAAACATCCGGATATCCAAAGCCTTATGATTTCTGGAAGATGGGTATTTCCATTATCCTGGAAAGACAAAAACAGAACCCTACCCCAACCTTTGATTGTTAAATTTTTCTTACAACCTGAAGAGATGTCACATTGGTGGATGATCTTTTACTTCTTCTCATCAAGGGGTTTCTTCTGTTCAAATCGAATTTTTATTAATTTTGTTGGTATCCATAGCTTTTCTTCTTCTGTGGAAACAAAAGCAAAACCCCTCCCCCAATGTAGGACATATCCTGGTTTCCATTCTGAGGTCAACACATCTTTGAAATAAACCAGTTGGTTTAGCTCAGGAGTTTTGTCTGTTGTCCAATGTCTCTCCACAGCTGTTGTTCCTTTCTCATCAGCATTGAGAAAATTCAAGGTTAATAAAGCACTATGCAATCTATTTCTAGGAGTCATTGTTACCTGTTGCTGTTTATTTAGCATATCCTTTAAAGTTTGGATCTTTCTATGACTGCTTGGCCTGTGGGACTGTGTGGTATACCTGTAACATGCTTTATATTGTAATAAGCAAAGAACTGTCTCATTTTATTGGAGACATATGCTGGGGCATTGTCTGTCTTAATTTGTACAGGTATTCCCATGATGGCCATAACTTCTAATAGGTGTGTAATCACAGAATCAGCCTTTTCAGAACTCATAGGAGTTGCCCACTGAAATCCTGAATAGGTGTCAATGGTATGGTGTACATACTTTATTCTTCCAAATTCTGCAAAATGAAACACATCCATCTGCCAAATTTCATTTCTTTGTATACCTTTTGGATTGCTTCCTGTAGGTAATGGAGTTTGGTTATAGAAGGAACAAGTAGGACATTTTTTCACAATATCCTTAGTAATCCAAGTAATGGAGAAATCCTTCTTCAAACCTTTGCTATTTACATGGTGTTTCTTATGAAATTCTGAGGCTTCTAGCACATTACCTATTAGGAACTGGTTGTGGAATGGATGGTCTCCTCCTATCATAGAATCTGTCAGAGTTTTTAACATTTAACTCCTATCCTCGGGATAACTAGCATGCTAACCATTAGGAAGACCCTAAAATCAGTGTTTTCAAGATGATAGCCACTGCCAGTCTAGGCCTGGTATGACTGTGTAGAGAAAGAACTCTAAATAATTTCCCAGGACTGTTGAGTGAGAAATGATTGGTATTTAGCTATTAGTAATTTGTTGACTTACTCTAATTATTATATTAAATAAAGTAGAAGGCTCTTTGCATCTCAGTATCCATGCCTGAAAAAGAATTATATTACTTTATTATATACTTATTTATATTATATATTTGTTATATATTATTTATATGATATATATTAATTATAATTAATTTTATAACTTAATGTAAATATTGTTATGTGTAAATATGTAATATAATTAATATAAATTAATATATAGTGTGAGGCTGGAGAGATGGCTCAGCAGTTAAGAGCACTGACTGCTTTTACAGAGAACCCAAGTTCAACTCCCAGCACCCACATGGCAGCTCACAACTGTCTGTGACTCCAAGATCTGACACCCTCACACAGACATACATATAATCAAAACAGTGATGCAAATAAAATAAGAATAAATAAACTATTTTTAAATAACATATAGTAAATGTCTATTATATGTTATAAATAAACATAATTTATTATATAATATTATAATTATATCATTGCCAATATTTATGTCTGAAAAATACATAGGTACTGGCAATAATATAAGTCTTAGGTGGGTAAATATTTATGGTAAATATTAATTTGATCCAACTTGTTGACAGTCACATACCAAATAGTACACATAAAATCCAGGTGCAGACAAACTAGAGAAACATTCATAATAAAGAAAGAGTAAGTGCATCCAAGAAATTCAGAAGGAAGGACTGCAGGAGAAGAAACTGTCCAGAGTGTATCCAAAGCTCAGAACTCTGGCCCAATGTCAAAGGACTGTGCTTCTCGAAGCAAACAGAGGCAATTTGTGCCCACAACGAACAGGAGAGTGTAGCATGATATCTTGACTGTGGATAGAACTATGGTTAAAGTGAGGAAAAAGAAAGATTTGAGGAAAGCCAGACGGGGAAAAGCCACACCAATTAGAAACCCAGTGAGTGAGGAGCCCCTCTGAGTCAGTGCAGGGATCCAGCAGCCCATATTTGTTCTGGCATCTCTGACCTCAAACATGTGCATGCTCTGCTTTTTCTGGTTTTATTACACTCTTTTAAATGTGCTGCAGCTAAATTTGCCAACAAAAGTAGCAACCATATTCCACAAGAACATAGATGGTGGTTTTGTGGAGGGATGGAATAACAGGTTCGGTTTGTTTCCGAGGGCTTGGCTTCATCTCCAGTTCCTGAGGAGCTGAGTTAGGATATTGACCAGGTACATACAATGAGTAACTGTCACAAGAACCTTCAGAAGAACTGCTCAGGCAGAGGCACTTCCAAGGAACCAGACACAGGGTAGGGCAGTGTGTGGGTGACTCTGAAGAAGAATGTTCCAGAGGACACGTTCCCAAATAGGCACAGGGACAGTGTTTGGAATAATCAAAAGCTGGGCTCCATCCCTGTGAAGGAATTGTGTACCTTACCCCAGACAAGTGCCACGGCCTGAGTGTGGTGATTCTCTGAGGTACCTCTAAGTAAGTACACACCCCACCTTACCTCCTCATCTGAAGTCTAGGGGTGCCTGGTTGGTAATGCACCAGGAGTCCAGAGGCTTTCCGCAAAGCCATATTTGGAAATAAAGATAGTTGGCTTATCCCCTTAGGTCCTTGACCTGGGGGATACTGAGACAACACAGTGGGTGAATGGATAGTTTGGGCTACATTACTCTTTCAATTGTTCTTTCTATTGATACTGCCTTCAGGGCAGGAACCACTTATTAAAGTTTTATATAAGTTGCAAAGTGGTAAACAACTGACTGTGTCTGATTGAAATCAGTTCAGCAAGGAATCTGGCCACATATGGCCATGATGGATACTAACAAAAGATGCAGTACCCTGAAAAGGCATTGGCCCGGAATGCTGTCTTTGGATGTCCCTACCAAAAGTGAAAAGCTGAAAATTTCCTGATGGGAAATAAAGAGGATGGCCAGTATGCATCTTAAGCAACTCACTGTTCTCTAGGGCGATGAGAGAACATGCTGATACCTAGCTCAGTGGTTCTCAACCTTCCTAATGCTACAATCCTTTAATACAGTTCCTCATGTTGTGCTGACCCCCTAACCATAAAATTATTTTCATTGCTACCTAATAGCTGTAATTTTGCTATTGTTATGAATCATAATGTGAATATCTGTGTTTTCAGGTGGTCTTAAGTGACTCCTGTGAGAGGATGCTTTGCCCCCCCCCTCCCATAAAGGGTCATGACCCACAGGTTGAGAATCACTCACATCACTCACAGCCCCTGGTCACACAGTGTCAATAGAAAATCTACACAGCACATCTTTCCAACCCCTGCTCTCTTTTCCATTACTGATTATTAGATATTATCTTACTTAGGGACCAGTTGTTTGTAAAGTACCAAACTATTATAAAATATGAGGAAAAAATTTCTCAGAAGAAAATTTAAGAGTAGGGCATGTTCAGATTTCAAGACATAGTGAAGCTAGGAAATAAGAAGTTGGAATTGACTTGGTTCTCTTAGTTGTAAAGACATAATTTCTCTCGCTCCCATGCCCCCTCCCTCTCTTATGTGTCTGTCTGTCTGAGCTATAAAACACAGGTTTCTCTCAAAGTTTTAAGAGCCAATGAATTTGGAAGGAAAATTTGTTTCTGTTAGGGAAAAAAAAAGGTTTTTATTTCTATTTCTAGTTTGTTGGTAGTGCTTAAATTTAGATTTTTATGCCAAAGGACCTCTAATGTTAGCATATATTAGAATTATCTGTTAAGACAGATTGCTAAGCTACACTCCGAATTTCTGATTCAGTCTGTCTGGTGTGGAAAATTTTGTTTTCATGAGTTTCTTGATGATAATGGTCAGGGAACCACTTTAAGAATCAGTCATTTGGGAGCTGTGGGATGGCTTAGTGGGTGAAGTGTTAGCCAGACAAGGGTAAAGACCTGAATTCACATCCCCAATACCTACATAAAAGTCAGAATTCCAGAACTCCAATGATGAGATGGAGGCAGAGGCAGAAAGATCCTTGGAACCCTGTGAGCCCACTAGCCTGGTGTATTTACTAACACAATGTTGTCTTCTGACCTCTATATGCACTTAGACACACATATGCCTGTTGAAGGCTAGCTAAGGGTATAGCTCACTTGATATAGACCTTGTCTCACAAGCTTTAGGCCCTAGGTTCCACCTTCAGCAACACATAAACCAGGCACGAGAGCAGGGTCCAATAATCTCAGCACTCTGGAGGTAGAGGCAGAAAAGTTAGAGGTTCAAGTTAGTGGACACTCTCCTTACAAAACAAGTTCAAGGCCATCCTGGAATACATGAGAACTGGAATAAACACACACACACACACACACACACACACACACACACACCCCATTTATGTATTCTAGTGTGCAAATTCTTACAGACTGGAGAAGAAAGAAAACCGGGGGTCATGTGATATCACCTAGTAACGGAAGGCCCCACATATGTAAACTGTGACTGGGTCTCTTCCCTCCAACTATGGGGTGCTCCTGAAGTTGTATGTGTAACAAGCCATTATTTATAAGGGATAGGTATTTGTGCACTTTTTAAAGACAACAGAATATACAAAAGGAGTACACTAGTTGCATCTCTTTGCTTGTCTCTGTCCATTCATTCTAGAAAGTCTGCCAGTCAGTCCTTGAAACAGGCCCAGTGTGGAGCTGTGTTGACTTCTGTCCTGATTCACATTCCTTCCCTGTGTAGCTATAAACAATGCTCTCTGTACTCTTAGGGGCATGCTCACTCTGTACATAGCAGACATTTCCCATTTCTGCACCCTCTCTCCACATCCCTCCCTCCTGGAAGCAGACTTGATCAGAAAACCTACCTGATCTGTACTAGCCTATCCGTTGACTTGGTTAGGAACCAATCCAGATATTTCCTCTTGAAAAACCAAGTAGCAGCAGACAAGCTGGAGAGGAAATCACTGGTCGTCCCTGTGCTGGTACTGTCATGTGGGGTCAGGATTAGGAAGGAGGAAGTAGAGCAGTTGCATGGAGACACTGGTGTAACCAAGAGGCCTTGTAATTGTGTGCGCTGACAGCTAAAGCTCCCCACTTCCCTTTCTCAGGGCCTGCCCACCTGCCTGCCTACGGGAAATATCTCCTGCGGGTTCTCTAAGACTTCCAAGATTCCTTAGCTCACTGTCCTTATGACAGCTACCTTGAGAGAGTTCCTTTCTCTTACAAATCCAAACATTGACGGGCCCAGCCTGATGGGTCACAGCTGTAATCCCAGTGCTCTGGGAGTTGAGGCAAGATTACTGTGAGTTTGAGTGTAGCTTTGGGTACAGAGTGAGTTCCAGGTCAACAATAGAGAGTGAGATCCTGTCTCAAAACAAAAACAAAACATCACAACAATGTGGTGATATTGTGTTCCCCAGTATATTGTGCACCTTAATAAACGTATCTGGGGTCAGAGAACAGAACAGCCACTAGACAGACATAGAGGCCAGAAAATGGTGGTACACCTTTAATCCTAGCATTCTGGGGCAGAGATACATCTGGATCTCTGTGAGTTCAAAGCCACACTGGAAACAGTCATGCATGGTGACACACACCTTTAATCCCAGGAAGTGGTGGCAGGAAACAGAAAGTTATATAAGGTGTGAGGACCAGGTTAAGCTTTAGGCTTTTGAGCAACAGTTCAGCTGAGATCCATTCAGATGAGGACACGAAGGCTTCCAGTTTGAGAGAACAAGATCAGCTGAGGAATTGGTGAGGTGAGGTTAGCTGTGGCTTGTTCTGTTTCTCTGATCTTTCAGCGTTCACCCAAATACCTGGCTCTGGGTTTGTTTTTATTAATAAGACCTCCTAACAATTTGTGCTACCCAACAAAAGAGTGAAATCTGCATTTTGAAAAAGCTGTTGTCTAGCATGGGCATAGTGCCCAGAAAAGTCCAGTTCAGCATGGCATCTTTGCCTTCTGAGCTCTGCAGAGATACCTTGGTCTTGATTTCTTCCAGTCATCTCTAACTATTAATCTTCTTGTGTTCAGGGGACATTGGTTGTTCCTTTCTCCTGTGCAGGAGGAGGAAGTGTTGACTATAACCCTCAGCTGCCTTCTCACACCTTCCAAGAAAAACTGAGTGGTGTGTTTTAGCTCCGAGGTGGGAAGATTTCTCAATCATGATCCAAACTGTCTGTAACAAGTTTCAATGCAAACTATAAATACCCAAGATGCACCATCTGCTTCCCATCTCTTCATATTATGAAAGATGAGGACAAAAGCTACTTGAAGTCATCAACTTGAAGGTCTTTAGAACTGTCTGCTGCCTTGGAAGACATTTTCTTCCCTCTTATCCTGAACTCAACAGTGTGAGTGCTGCTTTTCAGCATAAGAATGTGTATTTTGCACACATAAGTGGGATTCAATGGAAGAATTGCTGTGTTGAAACTCAGTATCTTTGCTAAGGGTGTTCGTGTCAACCTTGGCTTTCTTTCCCTCTATGATTCTCTCTGTCTTTGTATCTACAGTTGAAGGTACAATAATAGAAGCTCTTTTCACAAACAATTTATCTTTCAAAGTGTTTCATTTCTACCTGAATTGTGTAGGAAATAGACAAGTATTTTCTCATGATAACCTATTTGTAATTTGGAGATTAGATTCCCAGATCCAACCATTGGACTCTCTGTGTCCCTTCTCTTCAGGAGATGTTATCCATCTCCTAAATCCTACTTCATCTCCTTTGCTAACTAGGATCAGATGAAATGAGGTCAGGCAGAGGACAAGTAAGGGACAGAGTGTTTACATGGCATCGCTATGCATCTGGAGGACAGGACTGGAGTGACCAGAAAGAAAAATGAGACATCTGCACGGGCACCCCTCAAAACGGTGTTTGATGCATCTTATATATGAGATTGTAAGATTGGCTCATGCAAGCTGAAGGTCGCCTTTCCTGTGCCATGGAACTTGACATGTAACACTCACTGCTGTGACATTTTCCTGCACTTCTGCCCACTGTATAGAGTTTAATTCGATCATCACACTCCATCCTACTCTACACATGGCAATGGAAAACAGCCCATGTTGTAAGCTTAGAACATGTAAGTCGAGTCAAAGAAATGTCTCAGTGCTTAATGTTGGCTGTTGCTTAAGCCTGGCCACCAGAATTCAACCCCTGGGGCTCACATAAAGATGAAAGGACAGGACTGACTTCACGGAGGTTTCCTCTGGTCTCCATGCATGAGGTAGCAACACTGTCCTTCAGCACATGTGCGCGCGCACACACACACACACACACACACAGAGGAAAATTTTTTGAAGCACTACATATATAGAATTTAATGTTAATTTTATTTAGAGTAATTAAGATTTTGTCTCAACATTGAAAAGGAAAATAAAGTATTACACACAAAAAAAAACCCCTTGTCCCCTGTTGCCATAATAAGCTCTTCTCTTCATAGTTAACCAGCATTATTAAAGTTTGTAGAGATGTCATGAATATGCTTAGTTATATGGCCATTCTAGTTATTTCTTTCTTAAAAGGCCTTATATAGCCCAGGCTGGTCTCCAACTCAATATTTAGTGGAGATTGACTTTGAACTTCTTATCCTCCTGCCTCTACCTCCTGAGCCCTTGGACTGTAGGCATAAGCAACCTTGCCTACAATTTATTTGATGCTGGGAATTGAACTCAGGGCTTCATGCATGCAAGACAAGCACTTTCCCAACTAGGCAACACCTAGGACCTGCTTCCACTGTTAATGCACTCTTAGGCACATTTGATTTGATTTATTCTTCTTATCTTTAAGAGGTACTTGTTACTACATGATGGACTTCTTAATTTTCCCTGATTGCCCAATTGTCCTTTCCTTGAATGTGCATATTTTATTTCGCCAGAATTGTGTTCCTGGGTAATTAGATTCTTTTCAGTATTTTACCATGACTAGAAATAGTACATTAGTAACTTTTAAAGGTATCATACAGATTAAACACAAACAAAATAAGTTTCAAAATGTATTCAGTACCCACGTGGGACAACCATTGACAAAACAGAGCACATGTACAGCCCAGCTTTACTGGGGATGACGTAGAAACAGAAAGTCACAGGCTTCACGCAGACTCCAGAAAAAAAAAAAAAACATTTTGCACAATATGGGCCATACACATATGTTCTAAATGCATGTTGGCCAAAGGCGTAGCAGACATAGTTCCTCCTGGATCAGGAAGTGGAGAGGCACAGTAGAACTACAGGGACAGGCAAGCCCTCACCAAACAAGGGGAACATCTCAAGCACTATATGATGCTTGGTGCAAGGATGAGAGTGAGATTGTCTAGCCTTTCTTTGGTCTGATATTGGAGGGGAATCATTTATTCTTTCATAGTGAAGTATGAAAATTATCCGTAACTATGAGAGCTGTTTTGGTTTGGGGTATTTGCAAAATTGACTACAACAATTCCTTTCTGTGGTTTGTACAGAATTTTAAAAACTCATCAATCAGTATTGAATTTTGCCAAATCCTTTTTTCTGCATCTATTGAAATTATCATATGACTTCCACCTTTAAATTCATGAGTGTGTTATGTAACTTTTACTGTAATACCCACCTAAGCTCTCACTAGATACAATACCTTATATTTTTTATAATTTGATTTTAAAGTATTTTAAATATATGATATATATGTTTATGAGTTAAATTTCACCTCATTTTCATTTTGTCATGTTCCTGTATTGTTTTTAGTAATGTGTTGTTACCTCTTCTATTATAGATTTAGCTAAAACTTTTATTAAAATTAATTTCACCAGGAATTACAATGGACACATAACTTTGTAGGAACTCTGAATCCACACTGTAGCATTTCATACATAGAGTCCACCCAACAGCTTACTTTAGTCTCCTGTTGGTATGTATCTTACTTATTTTTTTTCCATTTGTTATTAGTACATATGTGAGCATCTGTGTGCATGTATGTGCATGGGTGCCCAAAGAGGCCAGAACAGGGTGTCATATGCCCTGGAGCTAGAGTCACAGGTCCTCTTGAGCCACACAGTGTGGGTGCTATGATCTGAACACTGGTCCTCATGTCAAGGCAGGAGGCATCTTTAACTGCCAACCACCTCTTCAGCCCCATACATCTTATACTATTATCTTATGATTGCCAAAGTGTATAGTTAGGTTTGCTCTAAAATGTCAGTTATAATGATTTTTAGCATTGTTTCACAGTGTAACATCTGCTGGTTTTGAGGCTTTTTGTTAATAATTAATTATTGTTTTAGATTTGACTTTGCTATTCATATGTGTTGCTTTCCTTGTGTGGGGGATTTGATGAAATTCTTATTCCTGGACTGAATTTAATTCTTTTATTCTTACTATTGTGTGTATGTGTCTGGGGACCTGGGTGCACAATCTACAGCACATGTACAGACAGCAGAAGACAACTCACAGGAGTTGGTTGTCTTCCTTCATCGGGCTGAGGCAGAGCTATCCTTGCTGTTGATGTGTTCTGTGAACTCCAGGCTAAGTGGCCCAAGAGCTTTCAAATGATTCTCCTGACTCTACCTTCCATCTTTACACAGGCATGCTGGGATTACAGATGCGCACCACAGGATCCTCCCTTTTTACATGGGTCCTGGGGATCAAACTCAGGTTGACAAGCTTACATAGCAAGAGATTTTTCCCACAGAGCTATATCATAGACTCTTGGATCGGAATTTAGAAATTCAAATTGGAAAACTAATTGGCTTTATGCTTTTTTATTTTTATTTATTTCTTCTTATTATTTATTTTTATTTTATTTTTACTCTTTTGGTTTTTGAGATAGAGTTGCTTTGTGTAGCCCTGGCTGTGTTGGAACTAGCTCTGTAGACCAGGTTGACCTTGAACTCACAAAGATCTTCCTTCTTCTGCCTCCTGGGTGCTGGAATTAAAGATGTCCCCCTGACAAGGTTGGCTTAATGCTTTAGGTATATTTTTTTGCTCCCTGGTGACTGAAAATGAGGCTTCTTGGGTGTGGTTGAGGAGAAAGGTTTTATTGTAGATTTGAGGGAGAATGCAGCAGGAGCCATCAGAAAGTGTCCAGACTGAACTGGGCCATGAGAAGAGAGGGGAGCAGAGAGCAGGAGAGGAAGAGAGAAGGACTTGAGGACAAGTGGACCAGGAAAGGAGGTCAAGAGCAAGCCATCCAGGAGCTAAGAGCTGAGGACCAAGAGAGAAGCTATCTTAGTTGGGGTTTCAATTACTGTGAAGAGACACCATGACCATGACAACTCTTATAAAGGATAAATTTAATTGGGGTGGCTTACATTTTCAGAGTCTGGTCCATTATCATGGTGTAACATAATGGCACGGAGACAGACTTGGTACCAGAATAGGAGCTGCTGCATGTTGATGTGCAGGCAACAGGAAGTAGACTGTCACACTGGGTAGTATCTTGAGATCTATGAGACCTCAAAGCCCACCTCCATAGTGACACACTTCCTCCAGCAAGACCACACCTTCTCCACATGGCCATACCTCCTAATAGTGCTACTCCCTTTGGGGACCATTTTCTTTCAAACCACCGTAGAAGCCAAGGACAAAAGAACCCATGGCTGAAATGGGAGGTTTATATAGAAAGAGAAGCTGAGGGAAGGGGAGGGAAGGGAAGCTCCTGTGCTAGAGAGGTGAAGAGGAGGGGGTGGGTTGAGAAGTTCTGGGAAGAGCCCCAGGTACTGAGTGAATCTTGTCTCCTTGCCCCCGCTCCCCATTTCTTTGGGACCTGACACACCTAGGTAATCTCCGACCTAAGAGCAATTTACCTCTTGATAAGCCTTTGTAAGCTGGTAAGTTAAGTTGGAAGTGCATTGAATCTGTCAACCAAACACACATGGGTGTTTGCAGGTTCCTTCCTGATGACATGGCTGACCAGGAGCTGCTCACTGAGTAAGAGACCATTGTATGCCCTGTCATTGATATTACATTCAAAATTCAAAGTCACTTCTCTTTTTGTGGCACAAAGTCAAAGAGTCCTTAGGCTAAGCTCTCTGGTCAGCCGCTGTCTGTGTCCTCCCCCTTCCTTTCAGACATCAATTATACATGTATGGCACGTTCCACTCCAGGAATTCTCCCGGCAGCTCAGGTTCACGTTCTTCTTCATCTTTTTCCCCCTCTCTCTGCCTTAGTTCATTTAGTTTCTCTGACTGTATATTCTATAGAATAGTCTGAAAGCTCATTAACCTTTATATATAAACTGCAGTGTGGGTTACACTGATGCAGTGCCCCCAATAAAATTCACAAGCAGTGACTCTTCTTTATGCTTAATTTCACTGAATTTCTAAATCTGTCTCCTTTCCTATATGCCAAACTTACTTGCTTGATGAAATGTTCACTTTTCCACAATACATAAATTAATCTTAAATTTGCAATACAAATGCTTTCATGCCAATAATACCTTCCTTGAACATACCTCAATGTTCTTTTGCAGCTCTTTTCAAAAAGTATATCCTTCTAGGGCTGTACAATTAACTTCCTGCATCCTGGTGACTAAACCCAGGACCTTCCTTCTCTTACTAAAATTATTCTTAGTCACTTAGAATGAAGATGCTATCAACAGATTCACCACTTTCTCTATTTCTGTGTCCTGGAAATATTTAAAGATTAAAATGAATTAATTTATGGGCTGGAAATATGACTTTAGGGTTAAGAATAGTCATTGTTTCACCAGAGGACTCCAGTTTGGACCCTACCACCCTTGTTAGGTGGCTCACAAGCACCTATAATTCCAGCTGTTGGGGATCCAATGTTCTCTTCTGGCTTATGAAGGCACCAGTACACGTGTGGCATACACCCCCACAGTCTCAAACTCACATAGATAAAAATAAGCTTATTGAAAACTAAGTAATAAAACAATTACTTGGTTTCAAAGTCAAACCTATAAGATGTATATGTTAAGACATCTGGTTTATATATGTGTTTCACCCTACTCCCTTATCTTCTTTGTAGATAATTAAATGATTGCATAGATCATTCCCACACTATTTAAAACATATATACCTTTATATATGTTTGTGTATACATACATACACACAAACACACACACACACACACACACACATATATATATATTCCCCCACACTATATATTAGTTAGACTTTCCCATTAATGTGATGGAGAAACAACTTAAAGGGGTGAATTATTTATTTCAGCTCCTGTTTGTAAAGATTTCAGTACATCATGGCAGGGAAGACATGATCAAGCAGATATACAGCCAAGAAACAGAGAACAGTGACCAGAACGAGCCAGGACAAATGTGTTCCACCAAGCCCAGCCTGTACTTATGGAGCGCCTTCATCTAAGATTAACCGAATGCCTTCCCAGAGTGCCATGTCAGTATGAGCCCATCAGCAATCCATCCGCTCATTAAATCAGAGACAGGTTGATCTAATTGTCTTTAGAACCTAGAGACGTGTTTTACTAATCTTCTAGATGATTCTCAATCTAGTCATATTGTCAATCAGGATTAATCATCACACTCCCATTAAAGCATAATAATAAAATAGTACACATCCTTTTCCTTCACCTTCCTTCCCCAATATATTTTAGAGGTTACTCCACACTACATATACAATTTAATATTTACATATTATAATTTTTACATGAACATGCCACTTTACTGTGTGGATACTCTATAATTTATTTAGCTAGTCTTATACTAGGGTAACTGGTTTTTTTTTTTATCTGTTATATCAAAAGGCAATTATTATTTTTTCGGTGTGTGTGAGCATGTGAGTGTAGGCACATATACCATGGCAAGCATGTGGAGGTCAGAGGACAACATTCACAAGCCAGTTCTCTCCTTACACTATAGGTTCTGAAATCAGGTCATCAGACTTGGCATTGGGCATCTTTATCCTCTGAACCATCTTACAAGCCCCAGCTATCACATAAATCTATGTGTTTTCATGATTTTCTAGTACATTTATTGTTAGAGTACTGTGATGGTTTGAAAGAAAATGGCCACCAAAGGCAGTGGCACTAATGGGAAGTGTGGTCTTGTTGGAGTATATGTGGCCTTTTTGGAGGAAGTATGTCACTGTGGGGGTGGGTTTTGAGGTCTCCTATGCTCAAGCTACACCCAGTGAGACAGACCACTTCCTGTTGCCTGCTGATCAAGATGTAGAGCTCGCAGCTCTAGTAACATGTCTGCCTGCATGCCAGCATGTCCCATCATGATGATAATGGACAAAATCTCTGAACTGTAAGCCACTTCAGCTAAATGTTTTCCTTCCTAAGAGTTTCCATAGTCATAGTGTCTCATCACAGCAGTAGAAACCCTAACTAAGATACCTGTCTTTGTGGAAGTAGAGTTTGGAGTCAAAAAAAAAAAAAAAAACTGAATGTGTATTTATATTAGGTGTTTTCAAATTTTCTCCTGTAATGATTAACATATTATGGTTTCATCATCTTTAAGTGAGCAGTCTTGCTTCCCCGTAGCCTCAGCATTACACTGGGCTTTGAACTTTTGAAAGCCTGCCCATCTAATGGGTGAGGAAGAGAGTTCCTTCTTTGCCAATATCTTGGGGTTTTCATTTGCCCTGCAAAGAACAAATTGTAAACCACTTTGCATAGTGTCCCAGACCCTAAATGAGGGTTTCATTTACCATGTAACTTATTTCTAGTTCATATTTCTGTCCTGAACAAGCTTTTGGGTTTGAGGTCATAAACAAAATAATATGACTGTTTACTTGTGGTTGCACAAATGGCATAAATATACACATGGAAAAAAATCCTTTCTGAAGGAAAAAAAAGTAGGGCAATCATTTCCAAAAATTACCATCTATTTGTCTGACAAACTTTTGATTCAGTAATGTTGTAAAAATACTTGGTTTCTATTATTTAAAAGGCTTTTCTTTTTCCAGTCAAAAGAGCTCTGAAAAACTAGATGAAAATATCTGGTAGCCATTTATTTTTATATTATTCTCATGAGAGTGACTCAGATTAGGTACTCAAGCTTTATTCCCTAATGCTCTATAGATTGTATTTCTTTTACTTCAAATTTTGCTCAGGTTCCTACATGATAATTTGCATTTTGTTCTTTCTCATTAAAAAAAAATAATGTGAGTTTGTTTTGAATGGTGTAGCCCAGGCTTGCCTGAACTTACTACATAGCCAAGATTGTTCTGTCCAAGACCTAAATCTTCTGAACCATGAACACAAGCAAACCATCCTTTAAGTTTCTCAGCTTTTGGCCACAGAGACAAAAGAGTAGGTAGGAGTCAGCCATCCAAGAGTGAGAAGGGAGATGGACATGAGCAGAGATTTCCCTGTGCCCTTTACAGTCACACGTTCTAACTCAAATCAGTGAGGTCCTAGGTTGTGAACCTTCTCAGGAACAGGAACACCGCCACATTTATGTGTCCTTCTTGCTTCAGGAGTTCACATTTATTAGGTACACCATGAATGTTTGATCAGTGGAGTAGAAAAAGATGCAGAGAATGATAAAGCATCCAAGAAGGAAGCACAAATATGCTAATCTTCCCTACAGCCCTATACTTGCAGTTCTTGTAGACCATGATCGTTATAACCTCATGGAGCCAAGGAAGACAACGGTGTGCATGTGCACACATTCCTGTTGATGTATTTGTGCATGAAGTGGGCACACACTTGTATGTATGAAGGTCAGAGGACCTTCAACTTGTTGTCCTCAAGTGGCACTTCCTTCTTTTTTCTTCTTTCCTTAGGCGGGGTCTTTCATTGGCCTAGAACGTTCTAAGTAGACTCTGGGACTAGCTCCAAACCCTAGGGAGCCACTGTCCTAGCCTTGCCAATGCTGGGACTACAAAAGTGTGCCAGCATCCCTGGACATGAAACTCAGATCCTTGTTCTTAGAATGCAAGCAGTTTATAGACAGAAGTACTCTCCAGCCCAAAGACACCATTCTTTAAAAGCAGCATCTTGAGTCAAGTATGGTGGTGCATGTCAGCTATCCCAGGATTTGAGATGCTGAAGTAGAAGAATCATAGGTTCAAGACAAGCCTATAGTGCTAAATATCAAGACTCTATGTCAGAACACACATACACACATATACACATACACACACACACACACACACACACACACACACACACACACACCCTCATTTTGGAGCCATTGTAAATCATGACTGTAGTGGTTTGTTGTAAATCATGACTCTGGTGGTTTGAATAAAAATAGATCCCATGGATTCACAGGGAATGACACTATTGGAAGATGTGGTCTTGTTAAAGTAGATGTGACCTTGCTAGAGGAAGTGTGTCACTGGGGGTGGGCTTTGGGGTTTCAAAAACCCAAGCCAAACCCAGTGTCACTTTATCTTCCTGCTACCTGCACATCTAGATGTAGAGCTAGCACCATGTCTGCACCACCATGTCTCCAGTATCATGTCTGCCTTCCTGCTGCCATGCTTCCTGCTATGATGACAATGGGCAAAACCTCTGAACTGCAAGCCAGGCCCAGTCTTCCTTCCTTCCTTCCTTCCTTCCTTCCTTCCTTCCTTCCTTCCTTCCTTCCTTCCTTCCTTCCTTCCTCCTCCCCTCCCTTCCTTTCTTTCTTTTTGTTTTTCTAGACATAGTTTCTCCATGAAATAATCTTGGCTGTCTTAGAACTCACTCTGTAGGCCAGGTTGGCCTTGAACTCACAGAGACCCACCTGCCTCTGCCTCACAGGTGCTGGGATTGAAGGTGTGGCCACCACCGCCCCACGTGCTTGGGCAGAACATCATGGTGTGGGAGCCTGGGGAGGTGCTTTTACCTCACAGTGAACTGGCAGCAAACGACCAAAGGGAAGAGGCCAGGGGACAAAATACACCAAAGATTTGCTTCCTAAAGTTTTCAGAACCTTCCAGCACAGTGCCAAGAGCTGGGAACTAGCACCCCAACATATTAGTTACTTTTTAAGAGGGGCGCTGGAGGCGACGGACACCTCACTTGCAAGCTGTAGCACTTTGCCTTTCACTGAGTTTGCCACAGTCTCCAGGAAGGCCTTCTGACTGATTTCCTCCATTCCCAAAGTTGTTTGTTGCCCATTGTGGAGGCTCTCACCACATACCGTACATTCCCCCTTGTCACTTCCTACCACAGTATTGTAATTGTTTCTTTTCCTAGCTTGGAAGTTCAAAAGGCCCTGGAAGAGAGCTTATCTTTAACTACAAGCCCCAGCACCCAACACAGTGAGCCATCTGTGATTTGCTCAAAAAACACCATCTGAGCGGTTCACACATAAGTACATATTGTGTGCAGTGAACAAAAGAAGTAAATAAGAGAGAAAGAAAACACATCCCAGTGAGAACAGAACACACCAGAATGCTACAATTCAAAAAACTTCTCAGAAGTATGTTTGAATGGTTATATTGTGGATATTGTGCTGGTTCTTATCTCATGGACCTTTAAAGCATATTTTAAAATGACTGCCGATTAAACTTACTTAACTCCATTTAGTGGTAGTGATTGTTACCATGTAATTCTAATGAATAGTTCTTTGTGACACTTATAGGCAAGTACAATGGCTGGGAAAATATCATAATATTAATCAGTAATTGCTGACAGCTCAGGCACCATTGTAACTCACAGCTTTAAGGACACAGTGAACTGCTTTTGTGTGTGTCCAGGTACAAGCAGAACTCACAATCAAAGCATGGTGTGTGTGCATTGGGAAATGGAAGCTTCTCGTGTATGCCATACTGCCCTAAAGTTGTCTGCTTATCATTAGCCAAATATCAGAGAAAATAATTTAGTTTTTTGATACCCTCCATTGGTGCAGACCCATGCAGGCCCTGTGCTTGCTGCCTCGGTCTCTGTGAGTTCATATGTGTGTGGATCATGTTGATTTAGAGGGCCTTGTTTCCTTTATTTCCTCCATCCACTATGGCTCTAACACTCTTCCTGATTCCTCTTCTGCAGAGTTCTTTTGGGGGAGGGATTTGATGGAGACATCCCATTTAGGGCTGAGTGTTTCATGGTCTTTTACTTTCTGCATAATGTCTGCCTGTGGGTCTCTACATTTATTCCCATCTGCTGCAGGAGGAATCTTCCCTGATGATGGTTGAACAAGGCATTGATCTATGAGTACAGAAAGTCATTAGGAGTCCTTATTGCTACATTTATTCTTTTTTAGAACAGTAGTACTTCAGTTTATCCTAGGTCCCTGAGCTAACTAATCTCAGGTTCTTGGTCACCCAAGCAGTGTTAGGTATGAGTTCTGTCTCATGGAGTGGACCTTAAGTCAAATAAGGTATTGGTTGGTTACTCCCACAAGCTTTGTACCACCATTGCACTAGCAGACCTTACAGGCAGGACATCTTTGTAGATCAAAGGTTTTGTGACTGGGTTGGTGTTCATGTTTCTCTTTTGGGGGCATGCAGAGTGCCTTTCTTATCAAATACACTAGCTAGCACCTTAGGGCGTAGCACCAGCTTGACTTTGTGGATAAGGAGTTGTGTAGGTATTGTCTTCAGCAATGTGGCCTTGCCATCAACTTGTGGAGAACAGCCTATAATCTTGGCATTTCCCACAGGAGCCCCTTTGGTCAGCCGCTCAATCATATGTAACCCAATCCCAGTTCTGGAACCTTCATTTGGTGGCAAGAGATGTCCAGCTGGAGTTCTGTCTTCAGAAGTTCCTTGTCTTATACTGTCCTGTCAGAGCTTTTATTTTTATTATTTTATTTTATTGTTTTAATTTTATCTTATTTTTTATTTTTATTTTGTTTTATTCATATATTTCTCTCCTCTTTTTTACTCCACAGGTCCTTTGTGTATGTATTATAGCTCCTGGTTTAATGTTTTTATGGGATTCCTGATTGTGCAGATAAGTGGGTCTCTGTGTCTGTATCTGTTTCTTGAGCCCTTTTCTTGGGCTCTTTTCCTTTGGTCTGTTTGTTTTGTCCTATTCTGATATGTTAGTTTTTGTTTTATCTTATTTTATTATACTTTATTATTAGCCCTTAGAAGCCTGTTTGTTTTCTAATGAGAAACAAAAGGGAGTGACCAGGATGGGAGTAGATGGGAGGCGGGAACTGAGAGGAATAGATGGAGAGGAAACAGTAATCAGGATATATTATATAAGACCAAAGTAGACTTTTGTGTATTACTAAAAGTCTTATGAGGTAAATAATAATTTTCCAGGTTCTAGTCATTAGAATCTTCCTGGACTGAGGGCTGGGTTTTCATTGTATTAGGAGAGCTGAGTGTGTGTGTGTGTGTGTGTGAGCTGTGCACAAAGACATTCATAACAAGAATAAGTGTTTGGCTGACTATTACATTTTCTAGTAGATGGTATTTTGTGCCATAAAAATAATCATGTTTTTATGACTATGGTTTTGACTTCAATTGATCCAATCTGCCTTCTCTTTCTCTAAAATCATTGAACAGAAATACAGCTTTAATCTTTATTCTTCTTCACAGTCTTGTATGGAGCCAAATGATTCTTGTGAATATGGGGTAGTAGGAAATTCTTTCTCCTCTTCCTGAAGATTAGTGTCTTCAGATCTGCTAGACTAAATTGGCAGTAGACACATTAGTAGGAGAAAAGGCATGGAGGCACCCAATAACCCAGTGGTGTGCAAAAATCCACATACCCTTCTTCATAGGGAGAAGCAAATGGGGCTGGGGGCAGTTTGGGGGTGGTCAGTGGTGTTTATGAAAGATGAGCCGCTCTGGAGACAACTCTTGGTCTGGGAGGAAGTTCTCTGGGCTCTGGGTGTGGCGTTTGGCTCCTCAGTCATTTCTTTTTGACATCAGTCCAATCCTGCTTGGAAAATGAAATTTCAGTAAAAGAACTGAAAGGCAGTTGTGTTCTCTTTTCAATCGATCTGCCGTTGAGTAGATAAGGTGGCTTCAGAGACAAGCCTTCCCCCGAGTGACTGGGTGGGTGGGTGGGTTGGATAAGGCTAAGTCAGAGCCATCTTGGTTCTGACACAGCTTGTTTGTTTTTCTGACTTCCTTTACTTCAAAGTACTTGGCATGCCCAAACACTATTTAGGGTATGGCTTTCTGAGTTCTCAGCACACAACAACCACTGTAAGGAAGACGGAGAGTATATGGCAAGATTCCCATCTAACCAGTCCTAATGCTCTGTGAGACAAGTTCTGGCAGGCAATTGGGCCCTTTGAGTCCATCCCAGGCAGTGATTAAGAGGCTCTGGGGTCCCACTGCCAGCCCAAATCCCAGACCTGGCAATCCTTCTCCCGTCTGGACTTCATCTGCAAATTAAGGGTAATAGTAGTATCTACTTCATAGAGTCTTTGAAGATTTAACCAGCAAACACACTTTTAAAAATACTTGGTTCACAATAAGACAAAGTTATTACTGCTTTTCTCCCCATTTTACTTTGTTTTCTTTCTGGAATTGAATCACAAGTGTGACAAATGTTTAACTTCTATTTTACAAGTATTTGGCTTTTTCCCTTAAAGTAATTGTCATCCGTCAAAGGGAGAAGAAATTAGAGTTTGTGACCTTATCATAGAAATGAGTAAATGCAAAGTCAGGCTAGTTAAGACCTGTGTATTGCCATTGCCCTCAGAAAAAGAAAATCAGGCATGAAATACGATTGAAAACAGTTTACAGTTACATGTGAGAGTTATTAACTACAACCTGTCTGGTATCTGAAAGGCAACATCCAGGTACCAGAAACTACATCATTTTAACTGTGTTTTGAACCAAAGTGTGGCTCACGACCCCTATGGGGTCAAACAACCCTTTCACAGGGGTCGAATATCAGATAGTCTGCATATCAGATATTTACATTCAAACAATAGCAAAATTACAGTTATGGAGTAGCAATGAAAACAGTTTTCTAGTTGGGGGTCAGCACATCATGAGGAATTGTGTTAAAGGGTCACAGCATTAGGAAGGCTGAGGACCACTGCTTTAACTGAACTCCTTCCACTAGTTATGTTCTGGAACACCAAGCAAGATTTGGATCAACATATTTTCTATGAGATGATTAGGTAGAAAATGGATAAGTTTCTTGGCCTAGAGCCACAGCGTTTGTGGTGTTCATTCTGTGTGCTTTCTCTTTTGGTCATCATCCAAGACATCACCAAGACTCCCGAATTGCCCCCAAAACACCATTTAATTGAGTCATCAATACCGAGAGAGAATAGTAAGTGCTCAGTATCTCCTTTGCCAGAATGATCTTCTTCTAGCGAAATAACACCCTGTGTTCAGTATCATCTCAGAGCTATGCCCTCAGGGATCCCTGCTCCAATCTCTTAAACCCATTTTCTAGTTTTAGTTTTATTCATAGCTCTTAAAACCACTGGAAATATTTTTAGGTAGTTTACTATGTTTAGGATTTTTTTTTCAGGGCTGGAGAGATAACTCAGTGGTTAAGAGCATGTACTGCTCTGATAAAGGACCCAAGTTCAGTTCCCAGCATCCACGACTGGCACCTTACAAACTGCCTGTAATTCTAGTTCCAGGGGATATGAGGCTTCTGGCTTCTGGGGGTAGCTAACTCACCCACACATATATCTACAGACACATAGTTTAAATATAATAAAAATAAAAATTTCCAAATATTTTGTTTTCTTCCCTGTACATCTCCAATTCTTGGTCATAGTTGATGTTAAATAAATATCAGTTAAGAAACTGAATACATCCCTCTAAACATTCAAACATTGATGTGCTGGTTAGTTTTAACTGTCAACTTGACACAGACTAGACTCAACTAGGAGAAGAGTTTTAATGAAGAATTAACTAAATCTATTTTGTCTGTGCACATTGAGGTGGGAAGACTTATGTACCTGGATGTAGGTAGCACCATTCCCCAGTCTGGGTCCTGAACTTTATCAACAGTCAAAAAAAAAAGGAAGGAAGGAAGGAAGGAAGGCAGGTGGGAAGGCAGGCAGGCAGGCTAGCACGTAAACAAGTGAGCAGGCAGCAGGGATGTATTCATTTCTCTCTGCTTTGGGCTGCAATAGATGTGATAACTGCTTTAGTTCCTATTCTATAACCCCCATTTAATGATGGACTATAACCTGGAAGTGTAAGCCAAACAAGGCCATCATCCCCTAAGTTGCTTTTCCTGAGGATGTTTTATCACAGCAACTGAGGTGAAACTGGAATAAACATGTACATTATTATATCCATTAATTGTTACACTAATATAGCAATCTTCACTTTTGATATTCGTGAAGAACCAACTGTCAGTACAAGCTCCATCCATAGGAAACAATCTTAGTCAATGTGGAAAATGTGATTATTCAGGGACCTTTCAAATTGTTGTTAAAATACAAAATAAAAAATTATCAGTTACAGAGTGAATTTAAAACCTAAACATACCAAGTACGTAGTAAATGAAGGCAATATAAACATGTTTAATTAAAGCACTTTGATTAAAAAAAAAAAAAGCTGGGCATAGAGGTGCATACTTTTAACACCAACACTTGATAGGCAGATCTCTGAGTTCAAGGCCAGTCTGGTCTACAGAATGAGTTACAGGAGAGCCAGGGCTACAAAGAGAAACCCTATTTAAAAAAAAAAAAAAAAAAAAAAATCCAAACACAAAACAAAACAAAACAAAAAACAACAACAAATAAATTCATCCGGAATAGTTTGAAGAGTGCTTGCTTCTCAGAGTCTAATTTATAAGATGGTAGACCTCTTTCTGCTCTTTGATGAGTTGTCACACTTCTAAGTTTAGATTACCTTCAAATACTTTTCCTTTGCACTTTCATCAAAATGGCATACCTTCTTAGGGAAGTTTCCTTAGCTGGTCTCACAATAGAGTTTCCACGTGCTTTTCCTCACAATCACTTTCTGCACAAAAGCTGAGGGGTTCAACTACACTACATCCCTCTGGTTACCTAACCATCATAGCTCCAGAACCAGCAGAGTCCACATGCCCATGGCCAGTGCTATGGTCGGCCTCTGGAGTGTCCTGCATAGGCCAGTAGGCTGAGGTCTAGGCCTTCGAGGTGGTATTATTAGCAGGTGAGGCCTTGTAGTAGGAAGTCGGGTTGTTGAACCATGCCTCAACGAAGCTATTAGAATCTTAGCCCTTCCTGTGTCTTTTCATGTTTTCCAGCCACCGTGAAATGAGCACCTGTGCTCTACTCATCCATGATGCTCTGCTTTGTTATGGTCTAAAAGCAGCAGAACCAAGCAACCAGGGACTGAAACCTCTGCAACCGTGAACAAAAGAGATGTTTTCTCTTTTTAAATCATTTCAGGCATTTTTGTCGTGCCAGTGGAAAGCTAACACAGTCATCTGTTGTAACTCTCCTTGCCTTTCTCAGGCAAAGTTACTTGCACAGTGTAGTAGAGGGTCACACCATACCTTATGGATATTGTCCACTTTTACTTCCTACTCTAGGGCTTCAATGTATTTGGTCGAATGCTTTATGCTGCATTTCTCCCAAAATTCAGGTAAGACGGTACATAATCTCTGGATGTAGTCTCAAAAAGATGTTCTGGAATCCATACTAGAAAATAGATGTAGCTCAGTAGTAGTTCTAGTGGTTGCTTTGATCAAGGCTCTACTGAGGCTCATTAAAGGAAAGCTATTTCTCCCCATCAAAATAATGGATTCCACCTCTGATACTGGGTAGAGACCTACCATTCTAAACTATCCAAAACCTAAGAGTTAATAGAGCCAGGCCTGTCAATCACCTGGCCAAAGAACCACCCCTGAGGGAGGCTAATGCACCTAAAGCCATGCAGAAGAGATGGAAGGAATAAGTGTGCTTTTCTTTCCGGGAAGCCTCACTCCTGGTGGAGTCCCTCATGGAACTGTTGCCATGGAGCCTTGGCTAGCTTGAGCCTGCTTTTACCATGTGGATGTTTGTCTGACCAACATGAATGATTTTTCTCTCTTCTTTTCCATCCTTCTTCTCTGGGCAGCTGCCAAGATTGTTAACTTGCCTTGGGGTTTCTCTTTCTTGCTCCTTTTTTAGATATCTTTTTTGGATATTTAATTTTTTAAGTTGTATTTCTTTTATGTGTATGAGTGTGTAGGTGTACCATGTGTGTGTAGTGCTCACAGAGGTCAGAAGAGGGCATTGGAATGCCTGAAACTGGAGTTCTGGATGGTTGTGAACCATCATGTGTATGCTAGGAACTGAACCCAGATCCCCTGGAAGAGCTCCAGTGCTCTGAACCCATGAACCATCTCCCTAGCCCTTCTTCTAAACCCTAATAAAACATCTCAAGCTTTTGGAGTCTGTGCTTAAAGTATTTTATTTGTGAGACTAAGAACAGTAAGAGAGGATCCTCAAATTTTCCAGTAACAGCAGAGTACTTGCCTACCTATAGGTGACCGTAGATTCGATCCCCAGTACTGCAGAAGGGACTTTAAAAAAAAAAATCCCTTGTCTGCCAAAATGGATTAGTGAAGTTATGTCTGGTGATAAAAGCAAATTCTGCACTCTCAAGTCCCCAAGAGAATCAACTGACAAATATTGTTTTTTAAATGTAAATGTATTTTCATCACCTGTTTCAAGAGCTGGGGAACCATGAGGTGAGTGAGACACCTACATGCTTTATTTTCTGCCTGTGAGCTGACATTTAGAGGTGATCATGATTAGCATCTGTTTACATAACTGTGCAATTACTCCATTCAAATACTGTGGTCCCTGAAATACAAGCTGTATAGTTGAGGGATTGATGTCATATATCTAAGGGAACTGAAGTTCCCATATGGCAGGGCCAATAAAAGTGAAAACCTCTGATATATGAGTATGAAAATATCTGTTTTCACAGCCTAAGTTTGTGTGATTCTGAAATTGACAAGAGAAAAGCAGTTTGGTAATATATAGGGCAAAAGTTATAAATCTGTGAAAATAACAACAGAAAGAGGGGAAAAGCAAGTAGGCTAGAGAAGCGTTCTGGCTAGGTTTATATCAACTTGACACACAAGAACGTCAGCTGAGAGGAGGGAGCCTCAGTTAAGAAAATGCCTCTGGTGGAGCTATAGGCAAGCCTGTAGAGCATGCCCTTAACTAGTGACTGATGTGGGAGGGCCGAGAGCCACCCTGAGCCGATGTTCCAGGCTCCATAAGAAAGTGCGGAATTTCACTCCACATTGACCGGTCCTGAAATCCGTTTCCGCAGCTACAGCTGCGCCTGAGAATTCCTTACGCTCTTAGCCAGCAGCACTGGGAGATTCTTAAGAGAGTCATTTCTTCTACGATTGCTATGCTTACGAGCAATCAGTTCTTCCAAGTTCAGCACAGAGATGACTAGTGAGGGACTTCAGGTGATCAGGTCCTTGATTAACACTGACCGCCCAAGGCAACAGTTGGGGATGGACTAGGAGACCCAACAGCAGCTCTCAGTAGAGGTGAAGTCCTTGCATGTATGAATTTTAAAGGGTAGGGGTCTCTGAGCTTACAGTAGTGAATGTTGGTACTATCTACCAGGCAGCAGGTTGGGAGTAAATTTCATTGTCCCATTCTTCCTAGGGGCTGTTTCAGGGTAGGAGCTTTATATAGGAGATACTAGATAGGATACAGGGTGTGGTCTCCTCTCTATTCGTAGGTGATAGTTGAAGGCTTCAGGCTGAGTAGAGCTGAGAGACCAAGTATGCACACTGGCAGACGAAACCAAACACTCCATAACCTGGTAACACCCCACTGGCTCACCTAAGCTCTAAGATGTTGGTTTTGGTTTCTAGGTGTATTTATTTCCCTTTTCGCGGACATCAAGCATGACACCGATTGCTTTTCTGGGTGTAGTAGCAGCTGGAAGTAGGGGTGAGGGTGGGGCTCCAGCGGTAGCTCCAGGGAGCACCACTTCCTTCCCCCAGGGAATGCTGGGTGTGTATCTCACTACAGCATTAATAAATGAGGTCCTTTCAAGTGGAAATCAGAGGGAACCTTCCTGTTTGGGCTAACACTGTCCTTCAGTCAGCCTGCTGAAACTGGAATCTGATGACTCACTCTGAACCCATACTTTGAAGGCAATACAAACTCCATCTTAGGGAAGGGTCACCATCTTAGACCACCTGCTGTACTCAGTTCCAGGAAGGACCTCAGGAATGTGCCATGACAACTCCGACAGATGTAGGGCAGTATGCCCTTGAAGATAACCAGATAATCCTGCTGAGCAGCTGTGGTTCCTGCCAAAAGTCCAACCCAATCAGTTCAAAAAATTACCTTGCCTCGTATCCTTTCTACCCAATTCCAAGATGCCAACGCATGTAATTCCCAGCTTGTGGTTTTTCCCTATAAAAACTCTCTACCCCAGGCTGCCACTGCTGCATTTCCCTCCATCTGGCATGTGGTGGCCCAGGTTGAACCTGACAATAAAAGGACCCTTATGTGCTTGCATCAGAAACTGGCTCCTTGGTGGTCTCTGGGGTTTTTTCAAAACGGGAACAACAATACTTTAACTATTCAATAGAGGCAAACAGTTCCTTAGCTAGACACTTGACTGATTTTCTTGTTTTAGTTAGGGTCACAATTTGGAAGATGAAACACTGTGACCAAAAGCAAGTTGGGAGGAAACAGTTTATCTGCCTTGTACTTCCACAACATAGTCTATTTTTAATCCCAATGGCAAGAATAAGACCACTACCACAATTTGAGCTGAATTTGAAGCAAGCTTGACTTTTATTGGGATGCACCCAAGAGCTGGCCAGCAACTGCCTCCTAAGTTGGGTTAAAGAGAGCAGCTCCAAATCCACCTCTTGGGCCCCTTTTAACGAGTAAAATCATGAGCAGTTTTACAAAAGGGAGAGAATTGGGCCATAAGGAAATACAAAACCAAAAACAAACAAACAAAAAGCCTTTAAAGAAAACCATCATGTGATCACCCAGTATGTGATTAGGAAGGGTCAAGGAGAGTCAGGGAGGGTAAGGGTATTCTCACAAAACAAAGCAAGGTCAGGGTTTGGGGAAGGTCAGGTTCCAGGAAACAGAGCTGCTCATCTGTCACAGTAAATAGAAACTTATTTTTAAAAATACAGCATAATAGTTCCTGCCTTCAAAATGGAGGCAAGCAGGTTCCTCCTCCTCATCAGAGGAAGTCAGGACAGGAACTCAAACAGACAAGCATCCAGAGGCAGGAGCTGATGCAGAGGCCATGGAGGGTGCTGCTCACTGGCTTGCTCCTCGTGGCTTGCTCAGCCCACTGTTTTTTTGCTTGATTGTTTGAGACAGGGTTTCTCTGTGTAACAGTCCTGGCTGTCCTGGTATTCACTGTGTAGACCAGGCTGGCCTAGAACTCACAGAGATCCACCTGCCTCTGCTTCCCAAGTGCTGGGAAGCGTAGATGTGAGGTAGGACATATACTTCATGACTCTTTTAGCAGTAGTGAAGATTGAACCCAGAGCCTCATGCAAGCAGGCAACATAGGCACACTGCCCTTTCTTGTAGTTTTTGTGTTCTGTCAGGGTCCAACTAATTTGCCCAGGTTGGTCTTGAACTCACTCCATAGTTAAGGTAGGACTTCAACTTTCAAGTTTCCTGCCTATATCTGTTGTAAAAACAGCAGGAGAGAGACCTTGGTGGGTTGGAGCCGATGGGTTGGAGCCGAGGAGCACCGGGCAGGTGAGGGAGACGCACCATGCAGGTAGGCCGGCAGCTAATGGGCACGGTGGAAAGTCACTCACATCATGCAGACACAGCACCCAGGTGGAAAGTTTAATTAAGTGGGGATGGGTGAGGGAAGGAGAAAACGGACAGGGTCTGAGGAGAAGAAAAAGAGAAAGAGAAAAGGAGAGAAAAGAAGGGAGGTGTGCGTGCTATGTCATGGCGAGAGAGGAAGGGAGAGAGAGAACGGGGAGTTTTCTCTTAAAGAGGACTTTATGGAGTCATTGTCAGGGCACTGGACAGGCCAGAATGCTAACAGTATCCTCTGGAATAGCTAGGATTTTAGGCCTGTGACACCAGGCCAGACTTGTGTTATTGTTTTGGTTTCATTGTTGTTGTTGAGACAAGGTCTCCTGTAGGCTAAGTCTGACCTGAACTCACTAGATAACCGAGACTGGCCTAGGCATCCTGATCTTGTTACTTCCACCTCTCAGGTGCACAAGAGTGTGCCACCATGCCCAGCTGCACTGAGGTGTCTGAACAGTAGCCGTAGATCTGCTTTTGCGGCTTTTGAAGTTAACATTGCTCAAAGGATGTCGTTGACAAGGAAGCCTAGAAGTTAGGCAAGCTTTACAAATCAAATGAAGTCTAGAAATTAAGTTAAACTCATGAGCTGGTTTACTTCTTTTATGTTTAACATTTTCTTTCTGGAATGGTGATCTAAAGTAGGTTATGAGGGGCACTGAAGAGGTCAGGTGAGGAAGGAGTATTGGTACAGTTCAAATCAGCTGACCCAGACTTGGGATAGGTTCATGTGGATTTTCAGCTGTTTTAACGTTCTTATAGAGGAACCTCTTAGAAAATGAGCCATCTCTGTTCAGGTGAGTTTGGAGCAGCTGGGTCAGTTGTATTGGAATTCTCGACTCACAGCCAGTGAGACATATCCAGAGGAAAATCCTGACTCACACATTGACATTCATCAGCAAGAGTTCTTGGGCCTCAGCCCCAGGCTACCCACACAACCTTACTCTCCTAGTTGATAAGGGAATATTGCCCCCTTGCACTTCCTAGGTCAGTTAATCACTTTTTACCCTTTCCCTGACAATAACAATGCTCATCATCTACCAGCCCTGGGCATTTCCAGCTTTCGATAGGGATTGCCCATTTATAGGTAACCACATGTATGACCAGAGATTTTATTTGTAGTGTTTCTTTACAAACTAGAAAGTGTTTTCAGTTCTTATTCCAAAGCCTGGAGTCAGTTCTTGCTGTTTCATTCTGTCATGCTCACGCGTTTTAAGACTCTATCAGGTATCAGGTATATACATTGGCCCCTTGGTGAGATGCCGTCTATTTAATTCTGGCAGTTAAACACATAATACAGCTCAGTAATAGAATGCTTTCCTACAGGTATAAGTGAAACAGAGACAATAGACACAAAGGATAAATACTAGGACTCCAATGCCATGGAACTTAGTAAAAGAGTTACCCTCTCTTGATAACAATGTGTGGGATGTGCCTGTCCCTTATTGAATTGTCACACACACACACACACACAAACACAAACACCCCACCAGGTTTGTGAAAATTCTGAAAATACTGAGATGTCTCTGATGGAATTCCTGGCCACTCCCCACAGCTACATGACCACACACGCACTGTCCAACAGCCAAGCAAGAGGCCTATTAGTCATTCTCAGGTCGTATGTCCTATGTAATCTACGCACTGCATGATCACGTAATCTGTGTGCATGAGTAGCAGAGCTACTAAACCCATATGTACTTGTGTGGGGGTTGTAAGGATTATGCCCTTAATTATGTCACAGGCCTGTGATGGCATCCCAGCCTAAAAAGCGGGTGTGCTCTCTCCGTGCCCTCCCTTTTCCACACTTCTCTCCTTTCTTATTCTCCCCCCTCTGCATGGTCTCTCTCTCTCCCCTTTTCTCCCAATAAAACTCTAGAAAGGTAACCATGGCTCATGACTCTTCTGTCACTGGTACACCCAGCACTGTCCTCTGTGGGCATGGCTCACACAGGCAGCGGCCAGCCACAAGAGCGCTGCGCTAAATCAACAGAAGGACCTATAGAAAGCGGGTTCCATCATATCCCTTCTCTCTCTCCCTGCATGAACATTTCTCATAGGCTGAAGCACTCCCTTCTGTTCCCTTCCCCTAATAAACTCTTACAGTGGGTTCTGTTGTGCCTCATGGCTTTTCTCAAACAGTAAACAGCGCCATTTAATGAATGACACAGTGCCGCATAATAACTAACAGTGGCCAAGGACTAAGAGAACACTGATCCATGTCTTACATAGGCAGGGCTGTCCAAAGCAATACTGTCCTCATGATCAACATGCCACAAGCTGCTCCAACAACCTGACAAATGCCTGATCTCTGTCAGTGACAGCCTGAGTCTCCTGCCATCAGGACAGCCCTCTTTCTTCCATCCCTTGTCCTTCCAACCAGAGCTGTTGCCCCAGGGTTCATCCTCAGTCTCAATTCTTAGTTCTTTAATCACTGGGAACAAGCTCTCCTCTCTAGTATCACCTCACATGGAGTGAGTCATTCCAGAGAGAGAAAGAGAACAAGAAATGAACACAATACTGATTAGGATGTGCACACCTGGGTTACATGAAAGCTGCAGACCTGCCCTTACAAAACCTTTGTCCTTTACCCTTCCCACTTGGCCACGAGATTTCTCTCAGCACCTTTGAAACAGGTTTTATTTTGTGTGTTTTGCCATTGCCATTACACGCTTGATTAGGACTTTGTAGGCTGATGACTGGAACAGCTCACAGTTTGCTTGTATGTGACCCAAGCAGAGAACTGTGCTTGGAAGTTTCCTAACCATGCTCATCCATCTGTGTTCCAGCTCGGTTTTTGTTTTGTCTTGTCTTTCTTTGTTTCTTGTTTGATTATAAAATAGCAACTAGGAGACCTGAAGTTGGGCTACAGTGGGTGAGGCAGAGACGCTGGAATTTCTAAATTTGAAACGAATTTCACTTGTAAAATACAATGCTGTCAGGCAAAGTGACTGTGCTTGCTGCAGCCACAGGCTTTGGAACAAGCCAATCAAGTTTTTCTCTGGGCCTTTAGCAGTTTGAAAGCCTGTGAGGACAGAAGCCCTTCATGGTGTAGTTGATCTTAGGTCAACTTATGTTCTCCTGAACTGTTAGATATCCAACTCCCTAGGAAGAGTCAGAGCCATTGTTTTATAAATGTCCAGAAACCTAAGAGCTACCCTTGTTTCAAGCCTTGCCTCATGAGTTTTTCTCCTGCAAAGTACAGGAATGTTTTGAATGATTAAAGAGGGTGGGTTATTGCTCCTGTTTAAGGGATGATAAATGCAAACTTCTTTCTTATGCATTAGTTAAGGACCACATGGGCAGCAGTGACATCTTCTCCCACTTCCGTGCACACCCTCTTAGAGAAGAAGCTTTTAAACTACTGATGATTGCTAGCTGCCAGCTGAGTGTCGGATTTCACAGGTCTGAGATGGGCACTGGAAATTTATATTCCTGCAATGTTATCAAAAGTTCCTTGTTATGGTTTGGATCTTAAATGTCCTCCAAAGGTCGATTGTGCTAAAAGCTCTGTCACCTGCCTGAGGCTCCATTCAGAAATAATGGAACTTTTAGTGAATGGGAGGAGTGAGAGGAAGTGAGGTCAGAAGGGTGTCTTCCTAAAGGAGGTATTCTATTCTACCGCAGCTTCCTCCTGTCTCTGTCTCTGTCTCTGTCTCTGTCTCTGTCTCTGTTTCTCTCTGTCTCTGTCTCTGTCTCTGTCTCTCTCTTTCTCTCTCTCTCTCTGCTTTCAGGCGACTATGGAATGAGCAGCTTTGCCACATTATGCTTTCCCTGCCATGATGTTTTTTCTCTGTCCTCAATCAATCCATCCAATCACGGTCTGAAAGCTTATAACTTTGTCACGGCAACAGAAAGATGACTGACACCTTGCTGATGCTTCTGGGTTGTGAACAACACATGTATAAAATATAACCTTTGTTAGTTTGTCTGTTGACTTTACTTTAATGACAGCTTAAAGCCCAAAGCATATATACATCATCATCATCATCATCATCATCATCATCATCATTGTGTCTACTACTGTATGTTGGTTCTGACTTAGGCACTGGTGACACACTGATGAATTCAACAGACGGTTACTTCACCAGTTTGTTATGCATGACTAACTCATGGTATGTCTGAGAACCATACTGTTGCTCACACAAAAACACATGAGTAATAGAATCCTAATGGGAAGGAAAATGATTTGTATTTCAAAGAGTTTATAAGATAGATGTGATTATTCAAGTATTGCTTCTTTTGGGATACCAAAGCTTTTCCAGAACAATGTAGAACACAGAAAAACTTTCCAAAATAAAAAGGCAGACATCAGACAAGCAAAAAAAAAAAAAGTTGCAAAGATTGCATTGTATTTTACTTAGGTGTGGGTAGGCATATACACATGGATGCTCCTGAGGGCGTTGACTCACTTGGAGCTGGAGATACTGGAGTTTATGATCTATCTACAGGATGTAAATGCTGGGATCTTAACTCTGAGGACACCATTGAGGCATCTCTCCAGGCCCTAAAAAGCATAATTTTTAAAGTGGATTTTTTTCCCAAAGCTTTCCCTTTCCCTTTTTGTTTAGTATCAACCCATTCCTCGTTTCATTCTTTCTTTTAATCAATGGCACCTAGTACACATCATAAGCGCAGGTACACACTGAAGGACACATGGAGTTTGGCTTCGCAAAATATGTTCCTCACAAACTGGAATTGTATCACATCACACACACACACACCTGCATAGCAACATGCTTTCTGTAGTTTGAGGAAGTCAAGTCATTGAAAGAATGTTGACAGCGTTATGCAGATGCTCCTTGGCTTGCTGTGGGCTTATGTCCTAACAGGGGAATGTATTACAAGTCAAATGGTTTTTAATGTGTCTAATGCACTAAATGTCACACTTAAGCAGTTCAGTCCACTGCAGAACCTCTTCTTACCCTAAGGATCACCTGGCTTACTGGGAGCTGTGAAGATTACAGATATGGCAAGCCTGGGAAGAGGTCAGAATTCAAAGTGGGGTTTCCATTGTTGCACTGATATCAAATGTATGCCAAAGTGTTATAAGCCTAGGACCATCTATCTGTGCAATTGATGCATACAAGGCATGAATTCTGTCATGCACTCTGCTGTATGCCTGACAGGCAGGCAGTCAAGTTTAGCAGACCATGTCCACCCCAAAGGCAAGTGAGCTTGATTTAGTGAGATGGCCTTCAGCTTCGGGAGCTAAGGAAGCCCTGAGTGAGCAACATCTTGAGAGAAGGTGTATTGTTCACATGGGCCTTAGACTTGTGGGAAATTAGCAAAGCATATACAGGCCAGGTTCTGAAAGACAAAGCCTTCCTCTGTCCAAGTATGAGTGCTTACTGAGGCTTGATCAGTGTGTACAAAAGCTAGTGACTGCAGCTTCTGCCTCCTCCCAGACGTTTATAGCCCACCACTTGCCTACACAGACCTCCTACTGAGAGAGGACAGCCCCTCCCCCATGTTGTACATAACAGACATACAGAGGTTCCCTGTTGAGATGGTAGCAGGTATCACTCCATCAAAATGTGCACATTCTGCCTGACCTCAGCTTTTCTGTACATGTGTCCGTGACTGTCCTCTCTTCGATCTCTTGTCGGAGTTCTGCGTCCTGAGCCGCGCAGGACACTGTACTTGAGCTGCTTTTGCTTCTGTTTTATATCTGCAAGGCAGGAATGGCAACAAAGCTGCCTCAGGAGGATGCTGGAATAAAGGAAGTATTCTACAGAAGGCGCAGAGAACACTAGCCAGTCCACAGGAGGGGCTCTGTGTATTATCTTTGTGGGTTTAGAGAAAAGAAATCATCTGAAAAACGGTATGCAGTCCAGCTGAGGAACTGGCTTCTCCGTCTCCTTGCATCCTGCCTCCACTGGGAACTGGCTTTTGAAGGAAAGGCTCAGATATACATCACAAAGGTTCAGGAGGCAACCACAAATCATGAGCTCTTAAGAAACATTTCCAGCCGGGCGGTGGGGCGCACGCCTTTAATCCCAGCACTCAGGAGGCAGAGCCAGGCAGATCTCTGAGTTCGAGGCCAGCCTGGTCTACTGAGCAAGATCCAGGAAAGGCACAAAGCTACACAGAGAAACCCTGTCTTGAAAATAAAAAAAGAAAGAAAGAAAGAAAGAAAGAAACATTTCCATCAGACCTATGTTCTCTTCAAACCAAAGAGGAAATGAAGCCCTTTGTGTTCTCTGAGAGGAACAGTGTGGTTTCATAGAAAGAGTGTTTCCTTTAAAGCTGTCATAGCTTCGCAGATCCTCGCTGCTTGTAGGCAGGGTATGCAAGTTCTCTGAGCATGTCTTGTTGTTTAGGATATGGCAGAGCCACAGACAGCAGGCCTGCCCTTGCTCTGTGGGTTAAGTGGCATAGCATTCATAAAGGAAGGACCTGATCCATACACTCGGCCACCAAGCTACACTTACAGCATCGCTTCTCCTTTCTGATGATGGATTCAATTAACTGATGCAGCCAGAAACAAGAGTATGTGTGTATATATTCACATACATGTGAACAATGTACACACACACACTCATAACCATAGGCAAATATGCGAGAAAGATTCCACTTCATTTAACCATTGAAGCTGTTCAAACAGCACCTAGAGCTGTTGTTTTTGGGTCTATAGCTAAGCTTAAGTCCACAGAGATGACACTGGAGAAGAAACAGTGGATGTAGAGGGGTATAGTACAAGGGTAACTTGGAGCATGGATGCTCAGATAAACCTTTGAAGGCAAATAAAATCTGGTTAGGTCATGCTGTCCCTGATGTTGGTGACATGGAAGTCCTACAGAAGCCAGATTTTTCTGTATGTACCTAGTGTTAGTTATTTGGCGGCGCTCTTACCCTGAAAGGAAATGTCACGAAACATGACAGAATCCACTAACAAGAGTTTTATTAAGATAGGGAAGAGAGACAGACGTGAACAGGCCTGTGGAAAACACATGTGAATCAAGAGAGGAGTCAGGGAATGTGGCACCAGCTTATAAAGGCTGGGCAGTGCCTGCGTACGCAGGCTCATGTGGCTACTCCACACATGCACCTAGATCACATGGTTGCATTGAGCACTTTATGCAACTACGCAAAACTACTGGTCCTGGTCATGCAAGACGTTTTGACCTGGAAATGGCTATTTTGACCTGGAAATGGCTAGGCGGAAGTGTCTAGGTCTGCCAGGCATGCACAACCATAGGGGTGTATTGTGAATCTCTATCATCCAGCTCAGTAGACAGAGAAAATAAAAGAGTATTCATGGGAAAGTAAATGAGTCACAAGTCTGGCCACCACCTTCCCTAACTGAGTTAGCAGAGGGCTGACAATGTGTACACCATTTCACTTCCATCCTTCAAATCTCCCAAAAGAAATTTTCTTGGGGCCAATATAATAATAATAATAATAATAATAATAATAATAATAATAATAATAATAAAGGAATTGTGGTACATGTAGAGTTGGTAGAATAGTAACCAGCATTAAAAACACAAGTCTTTAAGCTCACCTGTTTATATGGCACACATCTATTAATCTACATCAAGCCTTCAAGAGTTCCTTATTGAAGTGGTTGTGTATCAGGGTCTCTTCTGACGTTCCAAGTAGTTGTAGTTGAGGGCATTTGAAGGTTTAACTGAGTGGGAGGAGCCTCTTCCGAGTTCACACAGGTGTTCTGAGGGGCTTCAGTTCCATCAGGCAGTCTGCAACACAGCAGAAGACTTCCTAATAAGTACACTGAGAAACAGAGATGGGGAGAGAGAAGCAGGCACAATGGAAGAGGCTCAGAGGAAGTCACGTTGTCTTTTTAAACTAACCTTGGTGGTGACATGCTACTGAGAAGCTGTTACTCCTAACTTGTCCCATTGGCCACAGAGTCTATCCCAGGGCAGTATGGGAGAAGACAACACAGTGTGTGCATACCAAGAGGCGGGGTCCTTAGGTCCCCTTCTACCCCAGTATAATTCGGCAGCTCTGTCCAAAAGATGCCTGCAATCTGAGTGGACTATCTGCTCTTCTATGCTGGGTGAGTGTTGCTGCTGCCTCCTACAATCCCGCAGCAAATCCCATCACTTCTCTGGGATGCCTTCAGGAGCAGCATCCTCATTCTGTGTTGCCCTATCCCTTTGCTAGCTCATTTTCACCAGCACTGTTGCATTTGAACCCACACAGCTAAGAAGAAGACAGAGCTAAGGCACAGATGTCTGTCACGCTGCGTGGAACATCAGAGCTATTTTTAATATTCTGCAGCTGCCTTTGCAGCATTGGCCTTGTCAAAACAATCGCTCTGCATTATTAATACTAACTGGAAGGCTCGTAATCAACTGACAGAGCATGCAAAGTATTTTTCTCCCTCTCTCATTAAGAGGAGTGTTCATTAGTCTGGCTTGGTATCTTGAGTATTGTTTTCCTCTTTGTCATTTACAAATCTAATGATGTATTTTGTACTAGTTTGCATTTTTATGTCTGAGAAGTATATAGGACATAGTTTTCTCAGCTACAAAGCATCTTGCCAAATATAGTCACATACATTTTAATGTTTTCATGATTTTTAAAGCTAGCTACTCGTTATTTAAATTATTTTTTAGATGAACATGCGATAACCTTAAGTGACAAATTGCTTTTTAATTATATTGGTATTATTTGGTTCCTAAGGCTCTTTTACCGCTGATACAAACCTTATCAATGCAAAGTGGATTCTTAGAGCCAGAATCCTGGTTAGACTTCCAATTTCAAGCCTTTTCCCCTACTCAATAGATTGACCTATTATTGGGAGGAGAGGGCTGAGGACAGGGAGGGGTCTCACTGTGTGTTCCCAGCTGGATGGAGTTCACTGTGTAGACTAAGCTGCTGTCATACTTACAACAGTCCTTCTGTGTCTGCTTCCTGGTGGGGGACCCTCCACAGGCATCTTAACACAGTACTTAAAAGTCAGATAAAAGTGAAGCTCACTGCCCCACTCTCTTCTCTGTCTGAATCCTGAGTTTCTTAAAGACTCTGGTCTTCCCTTCTCATCTGGCCCTGCTTCTTCCCTGTGATACACTAGAACCAAACATGACTCTGAAATAAAGATCCTGCATCAAAAGACACCCCCCCCAAAGTGCTTATTCTTGCACTTAAAAGGCACCCACCTAACAAGCCCCAGCCAAAAATAAATAAATAAATAAAATCTAGCATTTCAGTAACCATCTCTTTTTGTTCCATCTTCAAACCCCATCCTTCCACCCTGCTTCAGCTGAGGTTTTCATTTGAACAGCCCGGGGAAGAGGGGTTGACCTCTCCAGTACTTTTCCTATTTGCTGGTTTTGCCACTGTTGGGCTGAATGCTATGCCTGTAGCAACTCATAAAGTCCTTCCAGGCCTGAGCAGACAGCCCTTGAAATGTTCCTCCAACTGTTCTTGAAGTTTCTAAGAAAATAATGAGCTCCCTTCTGTTGTATTTCTTAAAACATATTTTCAACATAGCTGTGTACACACAAACATAGCATTTCATTCTAATTACTTCAGTAGCATCTAAAGCATTGTGAGTGATTTACTTAAATGACCTTTTCTCTCTCCCTTTTTTACAAACAGGTTTTGTTATGTATATGCTTGTTTTGCCTGCATGTGCGTATATGTATCACATGTGTGCCTGCTACCTACAGAGATCAGAAGAGGGTACTGAATTCCGTAAAACCATAGTTACAGTTGTTTGTAAGCCACCATATGGGTGATAGGAACTGAACCCAGACCTTCTGGAAGGGCAGCCAGTACTTTTAAGTACTGAGCCATCTTTCTAGCTCCTCCTACATTTAAAGAAGAATATTCTTAATTCTTCAAGAATTTCAGAAATGTATACTATATTGTGATCATATTCACACCCCACTCCTTCCAGATCCACCTTCTACTCTCTCCCAGTGTTACATCTTTTATTTTTTAATATCCTGCAAAATCCAATTTGTGTTTCCAAATACACATTAGTGGGAGGCCATCACTGGATCATGTTCAATCTTGAGGGATCCCATCACTGAAGAAAAGTAACATTCCTTCTGCTGTGAGATGTTTCTGTATGCTGTGAATATGTGTTGCTATGATTAGTTAATAAAGAAGCTGTTCTGGCCTATGATGAGTCAGGTTATAGCCAGGCAGGAAATCTAAGAGAGGGACAAGAAGAAGAAAGGCAGAAGTAGAGGAGACACCAGCTGTCCAAGAAGCAACAAGATGCCAGCAGACCAAAATGCCACGGCCATGTGGCAACATACAGATTAATAGAAATAGGTTGCGTTGAGTTATAAGAGCTAGCTAGCAAGAAGCCTGACCCATAGGCCATATACTTTGTAAATAATATAAGCCGCTGTGTGTTTACTTGGGGCCAAGCAGCTACGGGACACTGGTGGGAGAGATTTGTCCAGAACACAGGGCTGGGAAGGACCAGAGAATCTTCTGGCTACATCCTTCTCCTCGCAGCCATACACTGTCAATAACTCCAGAGCTAAAGTTGGTGACTAGCTTCATAGTGGGGAGGCAACCACAGCAGCTGGGTGTGCTGTGGATATCGCTCTGTATAAATAAAATGCTGATTGGCCAGTAGCCAGGCAGGAAGTATAGGAGGGACAAGGAGAGAAGAGAATTCTGGGAACAGGAAGCCTGAGTCAGGAGACACTGCCAGCACCATGATGAGAAGCAACATGTTAAGATACCAGTAAGCCATGAGCTACATGGCAACTTATAGATTAATTGAAATGGGTTGATTTAAGATGTAAGAACAGTTAGCAAGAAGCCTGCCATGGCCATACAGCTTGTAAGCAATGTAAGTCTCTGTGTGTTTACTTGGTTGGGTCTGAGCAGCTGTGGGACTGGTGAGTGAGAGAGATTTGTCCTGACCATGGGCCAGGCAGGAAAACTCTAGCTACATGGGTGTCCATGAGTACCTTGGTCCTGTGTCCAGAAGGCACTATTACACTTCAGCGTGGCTTATCCCCAACTTTCTTGTAAACTTTCTGCCCCCTGTTCCCTAACATTCTCCAAGTCTTGTGGGTAGCAGATGTGATATAGACATCCCACTTAGGCTGAGGGTGCCACGGGCATGCATCTCTTCTGCCATTTTTAATTTCTAGTTGTGACAAATGGTCTGACCCATTGTAACCACTCAGAAATCGATGTGCTGCATAAATGTCCCCTGTCATGACCAAGATCTAATTCAGATGTCTAGATGAATCCAGTGTAAATTCCAAATGAAAAATTAAAATGTATGCATTCTCACCAAATTGTAAAGTGTCATGTTTGGATTTTACTGTTCAACTCTATATTATATGAAATATTATGAATGAGAAAGTTGATTTTATTCTTAGAGCACTAATTAAGTACAAATTATAAATTTTAGGCAGATAAAGCTATTAATATATATCTCTTCTACTAATCAGAGAAAATGAAGTACATTTAGAAATGGTTAGCCAAGTACAATATAGCAAATGTCAACAGTAACATGAAATTGCTATCTTACGCCCAGTAAATAGTGTGTATGTATGTATATGTCCATGTGTGTGAGGCTGCAAGTGTGTGTGAACATGTATGTGCACATGCATGTTTCTGCATGTGGAGACCGGAGGACACACTTGGATGTCATTCCTGATTCCCTCAACTTTCTTAAGACAGGGCCTCTCACTGGCCTGGACCTCACCCAGGAGGCAAAGCTGGCTGGCCAGAGAGCCTGGAAAATCTACCATCTCCTACTCCCCAGCTCAGAGATAACAAGCAAGCACCACACTCAGGCAGGGCTTTTGGGGTTTGTTCTTGTTTTGTTTTTATTTTTTAGTTTTTCCAAGCAGCATTTCTCCCTGTAGCCCTGGCTGTCCTGGAACTCGCTCTGTAGACAGGCTGGCCTCTAACTCGGAGCTAGCTCCACTTGCCTCTGCCTCCTGAGGCTGCGCTATCACACCCAGCAAAATCACTCAGCTTTTAAAAAATTGGGTTCTAGGAATCAAACTCAGTTCTTTATGTTTGCATGGTGCTTGCAGCTGAGCTGTATCTTATGCCCCCAAAAATAGTTTTAAAAAGTCAAAGCTACCAAGTGAATGAAACTATTCTTATACTACCTTCAAAACATAAGTCAAAGTTTTCATTCCAAGATACTTGTTTTAAAACATGGCCACACTAGATCCGAGGCAGGAAAGAATGCAGTTAGAACATGTTATCATGCCAAATGCAAAAACTTACCCAAAAATTATAGGGACATGCTATACCAGGGGCCCCTGCATCTCGCCAACAGGGTTCCTTAGTAACTGTCTAACCACTGCAGTGGTGGGCCTTGCATCTTTTCAGCTCTCTGTCTCTGCTTGAAGTCTTTGGACTCCTTGAACTCTAACCCAATTGAAACCATCCTGTAACTTACACATATATAGTTATATGTAGACATAACTATTGTTGAAGCATGGTCTGAGAGTTGATATGAGTAACTAAGAGTAAAAGAACCCATGATTGCCAGTGACCAGTTATTAAGGGAAATCAAGACTACCTCACAAAGTGCAGCCAATGAAACCAACATACCTTGAGAATTTATTGTTAATCAATAAGTTCTGACATTGCGGAAAGATACAGATATGCCCATCTAGGTTTCTGGCAAAGTACCCACAGAATAGGTGAGGCATATTTTATCTATCCACCCTTTAAATGAAAGCTGAATGTTCCCAGGCTAAGGCAGGTATAAATAAAGCCACTATGAATATCTTCATGTAAATGTTTTACAACCAGATTTACAGAAGGGAGAAGTTAAAGGATGAGGAGGCTTACAAATGTCAGAGGTTTGATGAATTCCTTTATGTTGGTCAATCTAAGTAAAAGCTTTCTCATCACCAAATAAAAAGGCCAAGGTCTTTGCTATAGACTGTACTTGCCAGGGTTTCTTTGTGCAATGGCCCTGGCTGGCCTGGAACTTTCTTATGTAGACTAGACTGGCCTTGAACATGCAGAGATCCGCTTGACTCCCCAATTCTGGTGTTAAAGGTGTGTGGTACCACTGGAGCTCTAAAATGATATTCTTAAAGTGGCTCCCAATCCATTTGTATCTTGTTACTTGAAAAGGGAATACCATCACTGCTAAGAGACACCAGGAGAGCGCCATGTGATGGTGGCGCACACCTTTAATCCCAGCACTTGGGAGGCAGAGGCAGGCAGATCTCTGAGTTCAAGGCAAGCCTGGGCTACAAAGAGAGATCCAGGAAAGGCGCAAAGCTACACAGAGAAACCCTGTCTCGGGGGGGAAAAAAAAGACACCAGGAGTGGCCTGCAAAGGGGGTTGTCAGAGATTCAGCCATTTTCAAACCAATGGGAAAGAGCCTTTTCATTGACATTCTAGCTTAAACTCTTAGTCCCCAAACTTCGGGTAAATAAATTTGTGAGTTAAGCCATTCAGCCTATGACATTTTATTATAGCAGCCTCAGCAGACTAATACAGCCTGTCACTGGATTTTTACCTAATAACCACACTCCCTTCCAAGAGCGGTAACCTGAATCAAAGGAGTCGGATCCACCCCAGGTCACTTGAACAATGCTGCGCTTTCCCTGTACTTCAGTGAACAGGGAGACTGAAGCAGCCCGAAGGCAAAGGCATCTGCTTACAAATGGCATCTGGAAGTCCTCCTGTTTGCTCCACCTCAGAAAGAGAGTAAGTTGGGGTGCTGAGTTGTTATACAATACAGATGACAGCTGAGTCATGAAGGAAAAAGGACTTTATTCAAATCATATCCAAAATTCTCAGGATTGCTGGGCAGGTCTATAAACCAGACGTCAGGCTAAGGTTACAGAAATAGAGCACCTAACTCACAACAGACTTGGCCTGATGAAAAGCAAAGCCAGTGCTTGTGGCTGCTTTCCTGCTGATTGCAACAGGGAACTTGGCAGCAGCCACGCTGTGGTGCCACTCTATGCCAGGGGCTCCACCTTGGATCCAATGGGAAACTTCTCCACCACTGCCAGGATTGAAAGTTTAATATATTGGCTGCCACATGTCCTGGACAAAATGAAAGCTCCCGTGGAAGCGGGCAACCTCGCTTTGCTTCTCCCAGGCAGCCTGGGCCCAGTGCCTATGTTTCTTTGGGTGGCAAGTCTGGGAGCCTGAACTGTGACACTAAGAAAAGATCTGATGTGTGGGAGTTTTCCCAAAGGCTGAAAGTTCTCCCAAAGATAAAAGTTAACCTTTAAAATCACAACTGCATAATCAGAGGTCAATTCAGTGTCCATGGTATACACACCTCCACTGCATTCTCAGCATTCAGCTTAAACAAGAACAAAGATGGCCTGTTCTACTTCATCTTAATGTCACCATTATTATTTTAATGATATGGACGCATGGTTTTCGGAGTAGTATGTTGGTATAGCATATAATGATCAATCAGGGTGGTTACCATTTTCATCTCCTTAAATCTCCGAGACATTTTTGATTAGCACATAACAAATTAGTTACTTATGACATAAGATACAATGTTTCCATGCCTGTATACAATGTACACTAATCTAATCAGAGTATTTACCATTCTGGTCTCCTTACTCCTGTGTGTGACCTTCGAACACCTCCCTATCCAAATAGCATGTTAGCCATTGTAAAGGACTCCCACTCCACTAGCTGTCCTCACAGGGTCTTACCAGTTCTCGGATCTCTCATTATTCAGCTAGAAATGTTTTCTGAAACCTCAGCTTCCCTGAGTCTACATAAAACCTTCACTTCAGTATTTAGAAAGATACTCACAGACCAAAACAGCTAGTTCACTGACAAATCAAAAACTCAGACTAAGGCAGAAAGCATAACCCTATGTCCTTTCCGATAACTGATTTCAGATGGCTTCTAAATGGTGTCTGTTAATGATTTATTTGGTTGAAATCAATTTAGTGTATCCCCAAACAGCTGCCAAAGGGAAAATATTCTCTAAATCTTGGGCAAAATATTATTTTTCACTCATATGTATAATTTCCTTTTATTATGTAATTTCCTAATTATTATTGTTATTATTAATGAAATGATAGGCCATATTTTGAAAATCAAATTAATATTAAATTAGATGTGTGTTTCGCTCAACTTTCCACTGCTGTGACAGAAATACCAGCGATAAGAAGCTTTACAAAGCAAGGTTTCTGACCCCTGCTTCCAAAGGTGTCAATTCCCGGTCTCTTTGCTATGTCGCTTTTAAAGGCTTTTAAGACTGTGATGAGGTAGTACATCAAAGCAAGGATTATTTGACAAGAAAGTTCTTACTCATGACAACGGCGAATTAAAGACAAACAAAGGATGAGTCAGGACCCCAATATCTCCTTCCAGGGAGTGCCTCTGTTTGCCTAATTCCCTCCCATTAGATGGTACCTCCTAAAGGTTTCACTATGTCCCAAAAGCAACACAGGCTGGCAACTTCAACACATGGACTTTGGGCCCATTCAAAAACCAAACTGGGGCTGGGCAGTGGTGGCGCACGCCTTTAATCCCAGCCCTCGGGAGGCAGAGGCAGGTGGATCTCTGTGAGTTCCAGGCCAGCTTGGTCTACCGAGTGAGTTCGAGGACAGTTGGGGTCCCTTGGAAAAGGTTCCAGGCCCTCTCGAGGCTAGCCTTTATTTTCTGTTTATCTCCGCCATATAAATCCTTCTAATACTTCCTGCTGCTCACACTCAAGAAAACTCTAGGGAGCTGTGGGGTTGGTGAGTAAACACCCCACAGAATGGCGCCATGAACAGGGTCTAAAGAAAAAAGAAGAAAGGACAAAAAAAGGGAGGGACTAAAGACAAATGAACAGAGACTAAGGACAAAGTAATAGGAACTAAAGAAAAAGGAAAATAACAGTTTTATTACAGAATTTTTGGCAAAAGTGTGAGTCAGCCCTGCCAGTGGAAAATGGCATGCCCAGTTCCCCAGTGGGTTGTGCTTGTCTAGGTGCTCAAGGACAGAACTTAGGCTGGTGGCAATCACCCCTTAGGGCTACACTCCCTTATCTCACCAGGAGTCAGTTGAAACAAAGCTTTTCTCAAAGAGATACTTTCTCTGACAGAAAAGAAAGCTTTTCTCCTGCATAGTTCTGTTCTGCCCTGGCTGGGCTCTTTCCCCAGACAGGTTCTGACTCAGCAGACCAACTACTTCAGACACAGTTCAACTTTACTGCTTTCCCAGAAAGATCTTTTCTCTGGTAGGAAAGCTTTTCTCAGATTTCCTTTTGCAGCTGTGGACCTATCAACCCGGGACTTGTAGGAAAGCAGATAACTGTGCTGTTCCCACCGGCTTTAGCTTTGTTTGTTCATTAGCATCTTCCCCTGGGTCCTGCACCTTCCAGCCTCAGCTCTGTGCTCCAGGAAGTTTGCAACTGCAGGGACCCTATTATCCCCCAAATGCACTCCAACTCAGAGATGCTGGCCAGTGTCCTCTGGGTTTTGGTCAGAAGTGAGGATACAATGCTAACAGAGTTTCTTTCACTTCAGGGGATCTTTGGGTTTAAGCAATTAGGAGCACCTTTTCATTCTGAAATGCTCACTCAGAAACAAAACCCTTGATGCCTCAGCTCGGCTGTAACTGAAAAGCTTGGCTTTGCTTTTTTCTGGTAAGGTTTCCTGCCCTTTGGGCTCTGTAGCTCTTCACCCACACTCTCCCAGAGTTTCCCTCTGGGGAAAGAGCCCAGCCACTGGGGGACTGGGCCAGGTGAAGGCCTGATGAGGCAAAACACCTGTCCTAAAGGGAGTTTTGGAATGGAAAAAAAGTCCCGTGTTAGATTTTCAGTCTGTACACAAACTCCACAAACCCCGAAACTGAAATGGACAAAAAGCCCCTACCTTCAGTTAGCAGGGAAAGCCAGTGTCAGAAACAGTTTCTGGGGTAGCGGGAATAAATTTGAGACCAAACTGGGAACTGCCAAGGAGAAAGAGTCTGAAGAAACAGAGAAGGGGCAGATTCCTCCCCCAAAAAATGTATGACCTGTGAAAGCTGCTAAGAGTTTGAGGCAGATTCGGGGAGAAGAAAGCCCCTACCCCCAAAGGCAGCTACCAGAGGAACAGAACAGCCTGAGATATCTGAAGCTCTGCATCTGGGGGGGGGGGGGGGGAAAAAGCAAAATATATAAAGATCTATCAGTGGGAGAAAAAAAATCTCTGAAGGAGCTATGAAAAAGCTCTGTTGTAAATGTTTGTTTTTCACTGACTGGCTAAGGCAAACCAAGCCCCGAGGAAAGTTACTATCAAGAATGCCCACCTCAATGCGCACTAATGAGGCAGGTGCAGTTCTAATTCAGGGGCCATTGTCAAAAGAAGGAGAAACACCTGTCGAAGCCAGCTCAGATCAGAAATCTCCCGATGTCTAGTAATTGAAAACTTAAAACGATTGGTTCAAATCTTTTGTTGCAAAAGCAAAAACTTCATAAGCAAGATCAGTAAAAGTACCAGATAGTTGACTCCCAGACCCATAAAGAACTATGGGAAATGGAGTCCATAAGCTAGCTTGCAACAAAGGACTGATACAAGACTGATTCATATTCTGGGAAATGTAGTATTTCAGCTAAAGATGACAAACCTATACAAAAACTTTTCAGCTCAGAGTGAAGTTTCTTCTCAAAGCAATGCTAGAAATCTTAATCTTACCTCTTGAAAACTCAGATCAGATAAAAGCTACCTATAAGAGCAAACAAGCAACTTTAAAATCCTTAAAACGAGGGAAAGCAGTTTATACACCGAACGTTGTCTTAGATATGAAGAAACTTATGTGAAATTTAAAAAGTTCTTTGCCTTTTGAACAAATTGCCTGTAATGAGTAATTCCTATGCAAATCTAATAAGGGAGACAAGGAAACAGGCATTCAAAAAGAACTGACTGCTTTATAGGTGGGAAACAAACTTCAGAAAATCTAGCTGTCTTACAAAGATTTGTTTTACCTGAAAGTTCCTTATAAGAAATCAATGTTAAATATCACCGCTGCTAATATCAGGAGTTAAAGCTAATGAAATGAAAATACTAAATCCTGAAAATGCTTTTTCTCAGGGTAAGCTAATGAAGGATGTGTTTCATGAAAGAACATCTATGTTCTTGACACCTTTGAATACTAACAGTTTTGGTGAAAATATTGGAACTAACAACAATCAAATCAAAATGTTTCAACAGATTCAAGACACTATTCCACAAAAGAAAGCTGCCATGCTTTGTGGGCCATATTAGCGCTCACTCCAATCTTCCTGGTCCTTTAGCTGAGGGTAATGCAATGGCTGATAAGCTAACAAAGATAGTAGCATTATCCCAAGTGGAAATGGCTCAACAGTCACATGCTTTTCATTGACAAAACAGCAAAAGCTTAAGAAAGCAATTCAATCTTACCAAAGAAGCAGCTCGTCAAATAGTTAAATGATGTGGGATATGTCCAAGATATTTTCCTGTCCCTCACTTAGGGGTAAACCCTAGAAGTCTTCCTAATCATCTATGGCAAATGGATGTTACTCATATTGCAGAATTTGGCAAATTAAAATATGTACATGTGACCATTGACACTTATTCAGAATTTTTAATGGCTAGTGCACGACCTGAGGAAGCTACAAAACATGTAATTGTGCACTGCTTGAAGTGTTTTTCGTATATGGGTATACCAAAATTTATTAAAACTGATAATGGTTCTGAATATAGTAGTAAGGCATTTCAACAATTTTGTACCCAATAGGAAATCGTACATAAAACCAATATTCCTTATAATCCTCAGGGACAAGGTATTGTGGAAAGGGCTCATAGCAGTCTTAAAATACTTCAAAAAAAATAAAAATAAAAAAGGAAGAAATTTACCCTCAATCACCACATAATGCATTACATCATACTCTTTTTGTTCTGAACTTTTTGAATATGGATGCCCATGAGCAGTCTGCCACAGACAGATTTTGGCACAGATGCATCCAAGTGAAATGGAAAGATCCCTGCTCAGGATTGTGGAAGGGTCCTGATCCTGCGTTAATATGGGGTCGAGGACATGCTTGCATTTTTTTCACAAGAGAATGAAGCTTGGTGGTTACTGGAGCGTTTGGTAAGGAGCATGGAACTAAGGAAGGTCAGCTCCAATGACGTTCCTATAAAGGAACCAGTATGAAAGTGACTCGATTAGTGTTTCTGAGGTTTTGCCACTGGTTAATGCAAACAGTGAGAAATAGAGTTCGTTTGGAGCTGTGCTGCTTTTGGCTTTACTAGCTCCTTTAGAAAAAGACTTTATATCACCTAATAGCTGTGCAGTATTTTGCGAAGAGCTTTACAGCAGCTAAATACAGTAATTTCACCCTCAGAGAGAAGTAAAGTTTTTCGGTAGAACAAACCAAAAGTATTGCTGTAATGGAAACGTTTGTCTAAATTGAAGCGTTTAGAGGAGCTATTATGAATTTGGGTGAAGGGACAGCCTCTAGTTAAAAACCGTTTACTGCTGATAGTACATCTCTGCCGGTTCTGGAAAGGCTGAGAGAACTTGGCAACTTTGGGGTGTGGCTTCGTCATGAGAATGTTACAGTCCCCTAGCAACAAGTACCACAACTCTATAATGACAACACTCACTAAATTCCAGTGTTGTATAGCAAAGCTGACTATAAACTCTAAACTTTAGAAATGATGTATGTACTTCCTGTCTAGTTAAGAGAATCTTTCTAATAGAGATCATTATTCTGTCTTGTTAGATCTGTGTTAAGAAATCTTTGGGTGTTTGCTAAGTTAGATATATGCTAATGGTAGCCCTGTATAGTTTGCTTAATAGTTCTTATGAATATAAGTGTGTAAAATAGTTCTATGAAGGTCCTTATAAGCTTGCAAGAAGTATCTAAGGTTGTCTTAAGACATGAAGTAATAAGCTTGTAAGAAGTAAAGATGCTAGTTGTAAATGTAAGTTTAAATAAAAAATAAGATGGAATGAATATAAGAAGTATATAATAAGAAGAAATATATTTGCTAAAGTAGTTCTATAGTTTCCTTAAAGAGTATAAGTAGATGTTAATATGTTATATGTGAGTTTGTGAAAAAGTGTAAATATTGAATGTGAATCTATGCTTAATGTACATGGTAAAAGAACCTGAGACACAGAAGGTAGTGTCCTAGTAGACTGCAAAGCAGGCAGTCTGAATGGTTTCAAAAGCTCCAGAAGCCGCTAAGAAGCTAAGAATGGTGGACGCCAGAACCAGCACAAGGCATCGGCAGCTGAGATCCGTGGAAAGTCAACGCAACACAGAAAAACCTGAGCTAACATAAAAAACGGTGCGGTTTAGAATACTGCTGTAACTAAGAAGATCTCTGTGAGAACAAAAGTTGCAGAGACGCTTCTTTGAACTAAAATTGTTAACTGCAAAAAGTTTTGTTTGTAAAACATCTTTTTGTATTTGGAAGTGAAAGCCTGATACCAGAATTTACTTTTTTGAACTTTTTGAACTTAAAATAATGAGATAAAACTACAAAAAGATTTTGGTTATGGATTTCTTTATATTTGGAAGGCTAGTACCAGAATTTATTATTTGAATTTTGGGACTTAAGAAATGAAATGAGCAATAGTGATTTCATTGCAATGGGATAATTGAGTTTACCTATAGTAATGACCTAGGAACTGTTTTCTAGAGTTATTTGTGTTAAGAATGGGGCTGTTTAAATGAAGAAATTTATTGTTTCTACCTAGAGTCAAGATGTAATTTACTGGTGATTCATGAATTGTTTTATGGAACTGTTTATATGTAAAAATGGAATTACTTTTGGAACTGGTTTTGTTGGAACTGTTTAGATGGAAAAGTTTGGGTTTTCTAACTAGGCTTGAGACTTTGCTTAAAAAGTTATAAAGAAAAGGAAGAGTTAATATTCCTTAGTCTATTTAATTTAAAAATATTTTCTTATTTGAGTGGATTAATGTTTCCTTAGTAAGAAATGCAAATGTATACTCAGATTACTTTAAACTGTAAAGTTTTATTAAGAAACTGCTTTTAGATGTTTTGCTAAAAATTTTTCAAAGTATGTTAATGGTTAGATTGAGAATATTGTTTTTAAATAAGGGTTTGTAGAAATTGTATAAGTTTGGGTTTTTCTAACTAGGTTCGAGGTTTTGTTTAAAGAAGTTTATAAAGAAAAGGAGGAATTATGAGTGAATTAAGGATGAATGTATGCTTGCAGAAATTGTTAACCTATTGATATTAATGCACCCTGGTTTTGTGAAGTTAATACTTGATGTAAAAACAGAACTTTTTCCTGTGTTTTGTTAGCAAGTTAATTCAAATGGTTCTGTTAAGAGTTTGCTTTGAGTTGTAAGATTGGGAGAATTGTGACTATGTATAGCAATATTTATGTTAACCTGTTAATGGTAATGATGAAGTTAAGGGATTCTTTAAGTTTGCTATTGTGTTAAGTTTTTGGTTTAGAAAGGGCTTGAGGCAGCTAAGACTGCTGTAGTCACCTTGGACCTAATTCTCTGTCTGTAGAAGCTGAAGAACAGCAGGCATATTTTGACCCACACCTTGTCAAGGAAGTCTGTGGCCTGTGTGCCGTACTCTGCTGGAATGCTGGGGGCTTTTTTTCATGTAAGATAACAAACCATGTGCTGCTTCTTCTGTACCAAGCTTTGTAAACAAGTTTGGTTGTCCCCAAGAGCACAGGATATGTGCTTGATCACACATAGGCAGGAAGTCCGCCAGGATGTGTGCTTGTCTCTGTGCAAAGGCAGGAAGTACGTAAGCCGTGCAAGTTTTGCCTTTATAAGCCTCCAACTAATGTAAGTCAGGGCAGTACTCTAAGTGTGAATGAGTCTTGGGTAAGAACCTGGCTAGTATCCATGGTCCAAGCCACTATTTAATAAAGCCTCTTTTTGTTAAAATTTATATTCAGACTCATGAATCTCTGGATGACCCCAGACCCATAAAAATTCTGGTCCCTATGATGTAGGAATGATTTTTGGGAATATACCAATTGGCTCCTGTGTTGACCTGACCAGTCTGCGACACAGTGCAGAGGTCATTTTCTCATCTAAACACCTCTTAGGCTTTTGGCATGGGCCAAATTAGATAAAGACACATAAAGTCTGAAGGTTTAGATTCAGAAGCTTGTTTGGAGAACATTCTTTCAATTGTAAAATATAATTTAAGTGGTGTGTGTGTGAGAGCCAGGGCTGCAAACTGAGACTCTGTCGAAAGAAAGAAAGAAAGAAAGAAAGAAAGAAAGAAAGAAAGAAAGAAAGAAAAGAGAGAATGAGAGAGAGAGAGAGAGAAAGAGAGAGAGAGAAAGAGGGAGAGGGAGAGAGGGAGAGGGAGAGAGGGAGAGAAGGAGAGAGAGAGAAGGAGGAGAGAGAGAGAAGGAAAAGGAGAGAGAAGGAGGAGAGGGGGGGGAGGGGGAGGGAGGGAGAGGGGGAAGGAGGGAGGGACAGAGTGTGTGTGGGTGAGTGAGACAGAGGGGGGGATGGAAGGGTTGAGGGAAGGAGGGAGTGGAGGAAGGAAACAATTACTTGGGGGTGCAGAAATGGTTCCCTGGTTGTGGTTGTTTGAATACGAATGGCCCCCATAGTCTCACTGTTAGGAGGTTTGGCCTCAGTGGATGAAGTGTGTCCCTGAGGATCAGCTTTCAGGTCTCAAGTCCTCCCAGTGTGGTGCACATTCTCCTCTTGCTGCCCACAGATCAATACATGGAACTCTCAGCTCTTCCAGCATCAAGTCTGCTTGCCATGTGTTTCACCGTGGTGATCATGGACTGAACTGGTGGGTGGCAGTTTGAATGTGTTTGGTGCCCATTCACTCATAGGGAGTGGCACTGTTAGGGGTGTGGCCTGGTTGGAGAAAATGTGGCATCTTGTTGGAGGAGACTGGATGACATATGCCTTTATTCTAGATTTAATCTAGACCTTGACGTTGGTGGGCACACCTTCTGTTAGAAGTATGTTGGTGGGGGGCAGGTGTTGAGGTCTTTTTCTCAAGCTTCACTCAGTGTGACAGTCAGCCAACTTCCTGTTACCTGCAAAATGTAGGACTCTCGGTTATTTCTGCATCCCACCATGCTGCCAGCTACGATGGACTGAACCTCTGAACTGTAAGTGAGCCCCCTCAATTAAATGTTTTCTCTGTAAGAGTTGCTGTGGTCATGGTGTCTCCTCACAGCAACAGTGAGCCCTAACTAAGACACTCTGAAACTGTAAGCCAGACCCAATTAGATGTTTTCCTTTCTAAGAGTTGCTGTGGTCATATTGCCTTTTTACAGCAATAGAAAACCCTAAGTCAGTCAGTGTTAAGACCACTTACTGCTGTTCCAGAGGACTGGAGTTTGATTCCCAGCACCTAATTGGTGGCTTCCAACCTTATGTAATTTCAGTCCCAGGGATTACAATGCCTTCTTCTGGCCTCTACAAGTATTGTATGCACATGGTACACACAGACATGCAGGCAGGCAAAACACCTATACAAATAAAGTAAAAATATCTAACGACAAACCATAACTTGAGACTAGACTTAGCAGTTAAGAGCATGCACTACTCTTGCAGAAGACCTGAATTCAGTTCCTATCACTGCATAGGGTGAGACACAACTGCCTGTAATTCCAGCTCCAGGGGATCTGATGGCCTCATCTGGCCTCTGCAGGGACGTGCACTTGCATGCACATACCCACACACAGACACGTAATCTTTTAAAAAATCTTTTTAGAAAGGAAACCATGACTACTAAATTGTCTACTGATGGAAACATCTCTCCCCTGAGGCTGCTTTTCCTTCTCCTGGTCTTTTTACCTGGGGTTTCCTCTTCTCTCCACTGCCACTTCTGACGAGTCTGGAGGGAAGTACCAAAGTTACACTCTTAGGGTGGAATTAAAGGACCTGAAAAAAGTCTTCCACAAGAAGCATGATGTAGCTGTATCTAGGAGTTTTTAATGTTTGGGTTACTAGTGTGTTTATGTCAGGGACTAAAGAGTGAAGAAATGGTTGCGTGGCCTGGCTCTGGATGAAAGGCATTTCAAATTTTATCAAATTTCTTGCTCTCTGTGAAGGAGTTCCTACAAAACAAATGCCTTCTGTTCCCTTCACAGTAGGACAGAAGTAGGAGGTTTTCCTCACCTGGGTTTTGTAAAGGGAGGGAAAATTGACAAACACTGGTAGAGTCATGAAGGTTGTTATGCTTACCAATCTATTAATTACAAGTAGAGTTTTATAATTCAACAAAAACCTTTCAAGAAATACTTGAGCATCTATAAAGTGCTAAGCACTGGGAAAAGACAGGTAAATAAGTATAGGCCCAGTCCTCTCTTATAGAGTGGGCAGGCTATTCAAAGAAATAGTAAATGGGTTGTAAATCATGGCATAATACATACATATAAAATACATACATATAAAAATTCCCAGTGTTGGAAATGTTGCTAAGAAGGTCACATTTTGGCCGGGCAGTGGTAGTGCACGCCTTTAATCCCAACACTCGGGAGACAGAGCCAGGCAGATCTCTGAGTTCGAGGCCAGCCTGGGCTACCGAGTGAGTTCCAGGAAAGGCACAAAGCTATACCAAGAAACCCTATCTCAAAAAACCAAAAAAAAAAAAAAAAAAAAAGAAGGTCACATTGTAATTAGTTTGTAACAGAACTAAACGTGCCAAGGAGATTGGGGCAATCTATGGTAGAGATTTTTTCACTCTCTTTTTTTAGCCATCATCTGAGTTCCCACCAAATGGTCAGAGAGTTTCTGACCAGGCTTTAATGGGAATCAGAAAGTGCCTCCCATCACAGATGAAGAAAATGTCTAACACTTCTCCAGCTTCTTCCCTCCAAACAGGAAGTGGTGCCTCACAGTCCCTCTCATTGGAGGACTATGAAACTCAAGCGTGGTTAGACTCCAGCAAGTGGCACGTAGTGACTGTGGTGGCAGCTTCTGAGTGTGGCTAACATGTTCCTATGTGCTGTTAATCCCACAGACTAGAGGGGAAAGATCACCCACACATATCATCATGGCCAGATAAATTAAAGGAGGCTTTTTTTTAATTCATGTATGTGGACTGTCTCTCCCTAACATCAGGGTTCAAGAAAGCAGCATTGGACTTGGGTAGAAGAAGGGATTTTATAGTTCAGGAGTAGGGGGTTCCAAATTGGTGGGGGGGGTTGGCAGACAAATAGGTGGCATTACAGAGAACATAAGCATAACAAGTTTGTCATAACAGCCTCCTGAAACAGAGACACAATTGCAAGGTGTCGTAATAAGGTAGTGGTAACAATGCGGTTCTCACAATGTGGTCATACAACCTTTTCAAACAAAGGCATGGTTGCTGTTTCCTGGTACAGGCAGTACAGAACCATTTGTAGTTAAGTTTACAGGTGGGGCAGAGCCCAGTGCTTGAGAAACAGGAATGAATCTGGTTTGTCTTTACTGTAAGATCGCTTTCCGGCCGGAGAGGGAGGCAGGCTGGTTTATCATGTGAACACTTTCTTCAACAGCTGGCACAAACATCCCATGTCCTTGTTACAAATCTCCTTTTAATGCAGTCTCTAATTTTCCTGTTTATATCAGAAATGGCTCTTGTTTATCAATGCAAGTCTTGAATGATACATTTCCCCCTTTAGGAAGTACCATTTACATTTGGATTTGAATGGTGAGTAGGAGTTAGCGGGAGAAGAGGAGAGACAAAACTACTCTAGAGTGAAAATTACAGCTAAGTTAATGGCTAGGGCAGGAGTTTGGGGAGCAAGAAAGAGCTCATAGTAGGAACTGAAGCTGGACAGGTAGATGAGCTACAGTGATTTTAACGGGAATGACAGGAAACTGAGTGACTAAGCAATATGAACTGTTATTGAGTTATGTATAACAGGATAATAGCTTGAATATCAAAAGGGGATGGAGAAGGGAGTGATATCTTGAATAACAAACCAGGTGCTAATATGGAAGTAAAAAAACAGTAGAAACAGCAGGTTTTGGGTGATTAGTCTTTTAAAAAATATATATTTAGTGTTGTGTACGGGTGTGTGTACAATATTTGTACATATGTGTACACGTTTTCATTTGAAGGTTCATACATGCCATGGTGAACATGTGTATGGTGGTCTGAGTGAGTATGGCCCCCATAGGCTCATATATTTAAATGCTTGGTCCTTGGTTGATCAAACTGTTTGGGAAAGATTAGGAGGTGTGATGTGGCCATGTTGGAGGAAGTGTGTCACTGGGGGTGGGCTTTGAGGTTTCAAAAGCTCACACTAGGCCCTGTGTATCTCTGTCTCTGCCTACCACTGCAGATTAGGTTGTAAAGCTCTCAGTACTGCTCCTGTGCCATGCCTGGCTACTTCCCGCCTTGGTGATCATGGACTAACCTCAAACTCTAAGCAAGCCCCCAATTCAACTGTTTTCTGAGTGGCCTTGCTCACGGTGTCTCTTTACAGCAAGAGAACAGTGGCTGAGACAATGTGGGAGGCAGAGGACAGTTAGTCTTCACCAGCTACATTATTTCAGGCAGGGTCTCTCTTGTTTGCCTCTGTACTAAATACTCCAGGCTAGCTGGCACATGGCTCCTTATGGTGATATTTTATTTGTGCTGAAATGTGATTTTATTTGTATGTTAATAAATAAAGTTACCTGGGGGTCAGAGCTAATAGTAAGCCATTGCAGAAGTCTGGCAGTGGTAGCACACGCCCTTAATCCTGATCACATGACAGGCAGATCTCTGTGTGTTCAAGGACACCACATGGACACACGCGCCTTTAATCTCAATACCAACCATAGAAGACCTGGAGGCAGTGATGAGGAGGTCATGTGGTTGGGTTGACAACCAATGAGAAGGCAGAACAGAAATTCAATAAAAAGACAGATGCACAGCAAGTAGGTCTCTTTCTCAGGGGAAGGACCACAGCAGCCGGTAGTAAGAAGGCGGTTTTAATGTCCCCTCTTAACTACTGCTCTGACCTCTTGGGCTTTTAACTCTGCATTTGGCTCTGTGTTTCTTATTTAATAAGACAGTTACAGTTCCTGGAGGAATTCTTCTGTTTTGTCTGCCATCTTGACACAGGAGGATAGGATAGCTGGAACTTGGGTTACAAGCATTCAGTTTTTCATGGTTTCTGAGCTTCTGAACTCAGGTCATAAGGAGTATGCAATAAGTGCTTTTCCCACTGGACCCTCTCCCTAGCCTTGATTAGGAAGGGGAAAAAAGCACAACTCAGCTAAGCACACATAAATCTTAGGAGATTTTTAAAATACTCAATAAGTAGTCAATAAGCAGTTTAGCCTATCAGTCTATAGCTCAGAAGAGATGTCTAGACCACACATATCAGTTTTAGGATCATTGCTATACATGTGATAACCAGAACTGAGAGAAGATGTGGAACCTCATTACAGTAACAGAAAGAATAGGAACAGGAACAGCTCCCTGACAGCACGGAGAAATCTGTAGAACTGATTAGCTGGGGTGTTTGGGAGAGGTTTGAAGGAGCCGACTAGAAAAGCCTAGAAGGATTGAAAGTAGGGTGCTAGTGAGGGCTCAGAAGACCCGCTGTTTTCACACTGTTTAAACCCTTCTTCCTGACTGGTCTAGAGGGTGAATGCTTTCACTGGCTGGCTAATCCCTCTTCCAAATTTCATCTGTTCTTCTACTAGCATCAACATAAGCAACCTAAATATTTTAATTATACAGGGCAAAACCACTGTATTTTCTCTTATTTAATCTCTATTTAGGGACAATTCATTATTTAGGACATGAGGTCAGGATTGACATCAATGTCATTGGTTTGACAGATATGTTAAATATACAAAGTATATTGATTAAGTTAACAGATTTTAACATGCTAAACTTAAAACTGTATATAGTTATGGGATCATGGAGAACTCAACAATATTATTACAAACTTTGTATAATGATGCACTACATTAATTGGCTGTTATGAAACATAATTCTTGTTACAGTTTTTGGGGTGGATTGATCATTCTTATGGTTGCCAGTCTGTGTATACGGGAAAATGAAAACTGTGAGGTAACTTGTGGTTAGACAGCTGTTTCTGGTAAAGTAATAATAATAGTAATAACAATAGTAATAAATGAAACAAATATAAATGAAAAGAAGGTAGGAGAAAGAGACAGAGAGGAGGAGGGGTGAGGTAGATCATTGAATCTACTCTGAGAAAAAGATAAAGAAGAATAGGATAAATGGGTAGATCACTGAATCTACACTAAAAAGAAAAAGAGGAAGATATAAAAATGACAAAGGTAGATTACTGAAACTTTTATGAAAAGAAAAAAGAGAGAATATGAATATGATAAGCTAAAAAGATCAATTTTTGAATCTACTTTTTAAAAGGAACTACTTGTTTTACATAGGATACATAATGAAAAATTTTTGTCTGAGTTTATCAAGTATTATTGGACTGGACATTGTCAAAATATATAACGGAGTTTTTATCAGAATCTGTCAAATGTTAGTGGACTAGACATCGTTAATATAATTCTTGATGGTATATATTGTATATACTTATTGGATAGTTTTTCTTGTATTAGTTACAAGCTTTTTTAAAAATTTTAGACAAAAAAGGGGAAATGTGGTAGTATTGTGTTCCCCAAAATATTGTACACCCTAATAAACTTATCTGGGGTCAGAGACAGAACAGCCACAATATTAAACATAGAGGACTGGCAGTGGTAGCACACGCCTTTAATCCTAGCATTCCAGAGGCAGAAATCCATCTGTTCAAGAAAACAGCCAGGCAAGGTTACTCACGCCTTTAATCCCAGGGAGTGAAGGTATAAAGCAAAAAGGTATAGAAGATGTGAAGACCAGGAACTAGAAGCTTTTAGCTGCTTAAGCTTTCAGGCTTTTGAGCAACAGTTCAGCTGAAATCCATTCGGATATGAGGACTCAGAGGCTTCCAGTCTGAGGAAACAGGATCAGCTGAGGAACTGGCGAGATGAGGAAGCTGTGGCTTGTTCTGCTTCTCTGATCTTTCAGCATTCACCCCAATAACTGGCCTCAGGTTTGATTTTATTAACAAGACTCTTTAAGATTCCTGCTACAGAGGGGGGAGAGAGGCAGGGAAGGAGGTTAGAAAGGAGGGAGAGAAGGGGAGAGAGATTCCCATTGAGGAGTTCTATGGAAATCCCATACTGGCAAGAATCCTCAGTAACTCCCCTTAGACTCTCTGTGTTGCTGGTAATAGAAAAACTAGTGAAATGTGGCAGAGGAAGAAACAGCAGGCTGGGCATCTGTAGCAGGCAGATGTATTAGGAGGCCATCTCCACTTGGGAGCAGTCCCATTGACTTAGGGTGAGCCTAAGCAACTTCAGGTCCTGCAATCCTGCCATACAAATGAGGATAGCCCCGATTGGTCAATGTTCTACTCTGGGCAGAGGCTGGGTTTCCCCTCAGCTCAGGTGTGGCAATGCAGCTATTTTAATTAGCTGTGCCTTTCTGCACTCTAGGCAGAATGGAGCCACCGTGTTTCAGTGAGATTCTGTAGATCAATTAGTAGATTGTACCAAAAGTACTTCCTGACTTTCATCATTGTGAGCATCTGGTATCAAAGGCAGCAGGCTGAAAGGCATGGAGACTATGACTGTTCTGTGTCAATCAGGCAAGTTAAGGAAATGCTCAGATAGGTAGGAGATAAGAATTCTATGTGTGGATAGCGTGTTTTCTGAAGAGGTCAACACTTGAGTTAGTAAACTGATTAAAAATCTACTCTCAGCAATGGGGCATCACCATCTAATCTTTTTAAGATTAAGGAAGAAAAACAGATAGAAGGAAGGCAAATCCTCTTATGTCTGAGCTGGGACATCCATATTTTCCTGCACTCAAAACTCGGAATTTTAAACATTTTTACTGTCATGTAGCAATGTGACAGTATCTTGTCCCATGCATGGACGTGAACATGGGGCTTTATTGGCTCATTTAAAGAAGGCACACCCAGGGGTGTGTGACTATCCTATCAGACAAGGAAGCCCATGTGGAATGGGCTCCCACCCCAGTCTACTTCATCCCATTAAAATGTAGGGAACAATGTGCGGAAAAGCAAAGAACTTAATGTTTTATCTCCCAGAAAGCATGCCCAAAGGTTTTTTTTTCTGTTTGTTTGTTTGGTTTGGTTTGGGTTTTTTGTTTGTTTGTTTGTTTTTGAGACACAGTTTCTTTGTGTGGTTTTGGTGCCCGTCCTGGATCTCACTCTGTAGACCAGGCTGGCCTAGAACTTACAGAGATCCACCTGGCTAGGATTAAAGTGCACCACCACTGCCCAGCCCCAAAGGTTATTATGCTGCCTAAAACAGGTTTATGGACGGCCTGCAAAGAACCAGGCTCTCCTCTGCCTTGCTCCAACCAGTAAGAGATTAAAAAATCCTGCCAGGCCTTTGGGCTCAGACTGAATTACCCTTCTTTTCTGGCTTGGTGACAACAGATTGCAGAACTCTCAATGCATAATCTCATAAGTCAGTTCCTATTCTATAGAGATACTTGGATGTAGATACTGATGGACTTCGATGCACCTTAGCTAGGGCTATAGGCAGTTAGAGCTCTCACTTCCATCTCTGGGAAACTGATGCTACTGCACATGGATATGAATTCTATATATATTTGTGCTTTTAAAAATATTTTGATACTGCCAGGTGGTGGCCGTGCACATCTTGAATCCCAGCACTCCAGAGGCAGAGGCAAGTGGATCTCTGAGTTCAAGGCCAGCCTGGTCTATAGACAGAGTTCCAGTCAGGGCTTCACAGTGAGACCTGTCTCAAACAAAAGCCCTAGTGTGTGTGTGTGTGTGTGTGTGTGTGTGTGTGTGTGTGTGTGTGTGTGTATGATACATACTTGCGTGTGCTCTCAGAGACCAGAGGTGCAAGAGTCCCTGGAACTAGATTTTCAGCTTGTTATGAGCTGACCAATGTGGGTGCTGGGAACTGAACTTGGGTCCTCTCAAAGAAGTGTATGAGCTCTTAACCACTGAGCCATCTTCCCAGCCCCTATTTGTTCTTTTTTGAAGTTTAAAATAATTTTAAAAACCATAGAGAAATTTAAGCAGCCTTGTATAGGTTTTCTTTTTTAAATTAAATCTATTGCATTCAAAACTAGATCTCTTTCCTATTTGCCAAGTATATGATTACAATATTTGTTGAGGAAAAACAAGTTAATTAAAGGTGTTAGCACTGGTATGTGTAATAAAGCAAAGATTGATGGGTTGTGGTGGCATACACCTTTAATCCTGGCATTTGAGAGGCAGAGGCAGTAGGATCTCTGGAAGTTCCAGGCTAGCCAGTACTATATAGTAAGACCCTGTCTCAAACAAAGCAAAAAAAATTAAAAGAAAGAAATCCAAGAGTCAGCTCCATTATTAAATAGTGCCTTACTAGGTTATATATGCTATTTACAGGGGAAATATAGTATCTGTTGTATGTTTAGCAACACTATTTTCAAGAATGGTTTTTTTCTTTAGTAGACAATATTTGCATGCCAGCTCACACATGTTTCTATGTGCACATGTCTGGGAAAGAAAATCATGAGATTAAGAGAGATTATGATGAAGAGGAAGAAGTATTGACAGAGGAAGAATCGGATTAGGAAATGGGAGAGAGAGGACTTCATGATCACCTCCACATTACTCTAGTATAGTTGTTATGATGAATTACTGTAAGTTCAGCAGCTTACATGTATTCTCTCACAGTTCTGGAAGCCAGAAGTCCACAGCCAGGACATCAACAAGCCTGTATGCTCTCAGAAGTTTCTGGAAATAAGCCATTCCTTGCCTCTTGCTGGTGACTACCAACATACCTTGGCTTGCGGCTCTATCATCCCAGCTTTAGACTTTTACTGTCTGTCTTTAGTGTGTGTGATCTCCTTCTCTCTGCCTCTCATATAACTACATTCTGCTGTGTGTGGTGGGGTGAGTGATGTCCTCTGTAAAATGCATGGCTACCTGGAACTTCAGAAGTAGCCTCATCTGGAAATAGAGACTGTTATCTTTGCAGAATTTTCTTCTTACTTGAAAATAATGCAGCCCGGCAGTGGTGGCACATGCCTGTAATCCCAGCACTCGGGAGGCAGAGGCAGGTGGATCTCTGTGAGTTCGAGGCCAGCCTGGGCTACCAAGTGAGTTCCAGGAAAAGGCGTAAAGCTACACAGAGAAACCCTGTCTTGAAAAAAACCAACCCCCCCCCAAAAAAAAAGAAAAGAAAGAAAAGAAAAAAGAAAGAAAAGAAAAGTATGCTCTCAACTCCTCCTTCCAAGCCAAGTAACCTTCTCTGGTCCTTCTTCCACCCTGAATGACATCTTATCACATAGTAATACTAACTGCATAGTGCATTTGGCTAGCCTTGTTTCCCCACTGGACACGCTGAGATTTCTGATCAGCTATTTTATAAACGTCTTAAAGGCTATCAATATATCATTTATGTTTTCAAATGGGAATTTTATCTGTTCCTGGCAATGGGAAATATAAATGTGTATATTATGTTTGTGTATGCATATTGTCATAGTCAGGATTACTATTGCTGTGATAAAACACCATGACCAAAAGCAAGTTAAGGAGAAAAGGATTTATTTAACTTACACTTCTACATCATAGTCCACCATTGAAGGAAGTCATGGCAGAACTCAAGGCAGGAACCCAGGAGGCAGGAGCTGATGAAGAGGCCATAGATGGGAGGTGCTTACTGGCTTACCCCTCAGGGCTTGCTCAGCCCGCTTTCTTATAGAACCCAGGACCATCTGCCCAGGGATAGCACCACTCACAACCGGCTGGGCCCTCTCACATCATTTACTAAGTAGGAAATTCCCTATAGGCTGATCTTATAAAGGCATGTTCTTAACGGAGGCTCCCTCCTCTCTAATGACTCTAGCTTGTGTCAAGTTGACATAAAACTAGCCAGAACACACTTTAGTAACTTTCTCGTAAATGTTTGTTTGTTTCTATAACTGTATAAACAGTGTTTACTTCCATTTGCTCATTTTTTTTGTCACATCACTACATGTCCCAGAGAAGTGCTTTGTGGGGATGTTTCACCTGATGAACCCCTAGGAGTGGTCCTCCTCACGATGTGAAGCTATGAGCTTCCCACTCCTCTATCTTTTCATTACTGAACATCCCATCCAACTGTATCCTTACTGTTGCAAAAGCTCATATTCTATTCACATCTAAAGAAAGGAAGCAGCAGAAGTTGGTTCTATGAAACCTATATTTGTCTAAAATTTCCTCATTCCACCTTTACATTTGATTGATAGTCTCAATAAAGAGTTCTAAGCTGAACACTATTTCTCTTAGAATTTTAACCTTGATTTCTGGGTCTAAAATCATATATTTGGACCCAAATTTGGTTAAATTAGGCTATCATGCTTTATTGTGATTGTTTTCAAAAATTTTATACAAGACTTTCAATGGGCCCTTTTATTATGAATATGTATGTATTTTATTGAGTTCTGAGTTTTTTTTTTTTTTTTTTTTTTTTTTTTTAGGCAGAGTCTCCCTATGTAGCCCAGGCTGGCCTTGAAGTTGAGAGATGCTTCTTCTTCTTGATATTAAAACATGCACTGCCACACCCACCTTAGCAAAGTTTTTTCTTATTTTTATGGACAGTTGATTCATTTCCATGTTCTTCTATTAGTCCATTAGCGAGTTCATTTATCAGTTAGTCAAACAAACTGTCTCCCTTTCTCTCTGACCTCTGAACCATCAACACTCACATGTACATACCCACACACAGACCCACATGTAAACCCAATTAAAAACACTCATACACTAATTTCTTAAGCCTGACTGAACACTCTGTGTGCATGAGTGCATGGGTAAGGCTCATTCATTGGAGAATGTCTCTGAAGGAAAGTCAGTGTGGATGTTCTCTGGATGACTCACAAGGTCTGGAACTAAAGGCACATCCCACCCTGTCCATTCCTTCCCTCTTTTCCTTCCTTCCCATCCCTCCTCTCTTCTTCTTCTCCTTCTCTCCCCTGCTCTTCTGCCTGAGAGCTCTCTGGTCTTTCCAACCTTCTTGCTGACTCTTACTCTATTCCCTGTCCAAATAAATGCCTTCTCAGTTTCACTTTCTCCAGAGGAGGATTGTTATCCTCCAGAGGACGTTTGTGTGAAAAGTCAGAGGGGACCCATTAGACTCCTGCCCCATCACCAGCTCACCAATGGACTCCTGCCCACCCCTCACCAGCTCACCATTGGACTCCTCCTGCCCATCCCTCACCAGCTCACCATTGGACTCCTGCCCCACCCCTCACCAGCTCACCATTGGACTCCTGCCCACCCCTCACCAGCTCACCATGGGACTCCTGCCCACCCCTCACCAGCTCACCATTGGATTCCTGGCCTGCCCCATCACCAGCTCACCATTGGACTCCTGCCCATCCCTCACCAGCTCACCATTGGACACCTGCCCACCCCTCACCAGCTCACCATTGGACTCCTACTGCCCACCCCTCACCAGCTCACCATTGGACTCCTGCCCACCCCTCACCAGCTCACCATTGGACTCCTGGCCCACCCCTCACCAGCTCACCATTGGACTCCTCCTGCCCACCCCTCACCAGCTCACCATTGGACTCCTACTGCCCACCCCTCACCAGCTCACCATTGGACTCCTGCCCACCCCTCACCAGCTCACCATTGGACTCCTACTGCCCACCCCTCACCAGCTCACCATTGGACTCCTGCCCACCCCTCACCAGCTCACCATTGGACTCCTGGCCCACCCCTCACCAGCTCACCATTGGACTCCTGCCCACCCCTCACCAGCTCACCATTGGACTCCTCCTGCCCACCCCTCACCAGCTCACCATTGGACTCCTGCCCCACCCCTCACCAGCTCACCATTGCCCACCCCTCACCAGCTCACCATTGGACTCCTGGCCCACCCCTCACCAGCTCACCATTGGACTCCTGCCCCACCCCTCACCAGCTCACCATTGCCCACCCCTCACCAGCTCACCATTGCCCACCCCTCACCAGCTCACCATTGGACTCCTCCTGCCTACCCCTCACCAGCTCACCATTGGACTCCTGCCCACCCCTCACCAGCTCACCATTGGACTCCTCCTGCCCACCCCTCACCAGCTCACCATTGGACACCTGCCCACCCCTCACCAGCTCACCATTAGACTCCTCCTGCCCACCCCTCACCAGCTCACCAATGCAGGGTGTCCCAAGCCCAGAGGTCTGATGCTCCACAGCCTTCTAGTTTCTAAAGTGAGTTTCCCACCTCTTGTCCACTCTTGTCATTTCTTAGTCATATTACATGCATTAGCAACTAACTCCAAGTTACCAATAATGCATGGGTGACTCATTAAAGAAAGAAATGAAAGAATTCTCCATGGAATCATTTGACCAAGAGCAAGTCCAGATTTGAATTCTTCATTTCAGACTCCCTGTCCTTCATTTCTGTCTGTTGTATGAGTCTGAACCTGTGCCAGCCCGGAGGCTGTCTTGTGAATCTCTGTCCCTATGTCTGTGTGTGTCCCTGTTTGTCTGTTTCTGTCTTTGTGTGTCTGTGTCGATAGTATGTGCTGGGTGTGTCTGTCCCTAACAAAGGACTTTGTCCTGTATGAACTGAACCACTGAACCGTATAGAAACCATCACATGGGGAATGAGTGGGACACTGGCAGAAATCTTTAACAGGGTTTTACAAGGGGTTCAGTCACTGCCTCCGACTGATCACAACTGACCCAGATAACAAATGTCATTTATCAACCAGTAACCATAAACCGTTGTTTTCAACCTCTGTGGGAGATTTCAGGAAGCTGCTTTCAACCTCTGTATTTGCTGCTTTCAGCAAATGATCCCCATGCATTTTCTGGGCCAGGGGCATAACTTAAAATTACAGCTATGCCTTAGCTTAGGTTGTAAAAGTTGATTCCTTGGGAAATCTAGGGCAAGTGAGGTTGGCTGTTGTATTATTATCTTAAAGGCAGAGTAAACAGTTTGAGTGCACAGTAGGGTAGCAGTCTTAAATCTTAAACAACCTCAAGGTGTATTATTAACTTTGGCTGTGAGCTCCAGCAAAAGTTCCACACTCTTGTAATGTAAGAGATATTTTCAGCATATCACATCACCAGGATTGTATGTTATCTTCTCTTCACTTTCTTCACTTTTTGCCATTTTAGAAAATATGTAGAGGGGAGAAATAATGAGAAACATTAAGAGGCAAGAAGTTGACTGAAAATGATTTATTTGATAACTTTCCTTATTGTTTTGACTTGTACATTACTTAGAAATACATGCTAAGCAGGGGGAGAGGGACAAGGGAGATGGAGGAGAGGGAGAGAGAAAGATTATTCTGGTTAAAATTATGGCTGTGAGATCATTTTCCACTGTATAATAAAGCCTCTATAGTATTTTTTCTGACCTTTCAGGCATGCGCATATATGCTCATGGGTAATATTTAAGGAATGTCATACTGAAGAGCTCTAGCATGTCAAAATTTCCTAGTCAAGGGATTTTATGTCTATAAAGAGAAATGCCAATTAAGTGGCTGCTTTCTGATTCGGCTCTTGGGGGAAATCCTTGAGAAAGGTTTTGTGGCATTATCATGATTGCTTTTATAGATGAGGAACTGCAATTTAGAGGGTAAAAGAACATTCTTATTGACCACCATAGCCAAAAAAATAATGGAGTCAGGATCCAAAAGAGTACTAATTTTAGTATTACAATCAATCCACGTGAGTTTATTAAATGGGTAACAGAATTTATTAAGACATAAATTGAGGAAATACACTCATGATTACAGAATGGAATAGATAGCAGAAGTCATCCTCTGATCAGACCAGGAGTGAATCCACCTCGCAACCAGGAATAGGGAGAAGGGCATGTGACCCTTCTCCAACCCCTTATAAAAGGTCACTTATAACAGCAGGAAGCACTGCCTCCTTTGGGCCCCATAGCCCAGATCCTGGGTGGAGCAAATACCACGACATTTCAGAGTCCATATTTTCCTAGGCTTAATCCACTTTCATGACCCACAGTCCTTCCAAGGCAAGAGTGTGGACATTGTGCCAAGTGCATAGGTTTCACCAGTGGTCAGGTGGTAGTCACCCCCTCTGTATTTTGTACACTGCTCTGTAAATTGTGGCTTATGGACTGTTTTCTACTCACAGTTATCTCTGAAAGCATCACTTGACTCTGAAAAGCCAAACATTGTAGAAAACACATTTGGTTTAAATTAATTTTTCTTAATGAAATATTTTACTTGTTTTTTGTTTGTTTGTTTGTTTTGTTTGTTTTTGTTGTTGTTGTTTTAAGTACTGCTCTGTAACCCAGTCTGGCCTAGAGCTAGCTATGAGACTTATTAAATTCAAGACTCGGCTCCTTCGGTCTTCAGTGTGCCACCATGCTGGCTTGCAGTATCTACTTCCAAAAGTCGGTTTAAAGATACTGCCTAAGCACACTGATGGACTGACAAAAACCTGAGCTCATAGCTACTAAAAGTCTACTTAAATGCAGAGCCTATGCCTATACAAAGTCCACAGCATCTACAATTCTAAGCAAAAGATTTTTAAAGGGAATTTTGGTTTATTATGTAACTTATTTTTTTAAAAAATTAGATAGTGTAGATAATATATTTTAAATAAAATAAACATACACACACAAAAAAAACTCAGAACATGTGTGACACACACCTAGAAGCCCCATTTTAAATAAAACAAATACACACACATACACACACACACACACACACACACACACACAAACCAGAACATGTGTGGCACACACCTAGAAGCTCCATTTTAAATAAAACACACACACACACACACACACACACACACACACACACACACACCAGAATATGTGTGGCACACACACTAGAAGCCTGGTGCTTGGCAGTCTGAGACAGGAGACTCTCAACTCAAGTCCACCTGGACAATGTAAAATTGAAACTAATTTAATTATGTGGAGCCAGACATCGCTGGATTTGATTCTTACCCCCACTCCCAACCCCAGTAGCTGAATGAATCTGGACAAGTCTTTATTTTTTTTATTCCTACATTCTTTGGCGGTAATTATTGGTAAGTACCTTGAGAGCTACTGAGAGGTTAGGAGACAAAGGTCTGAACTGGCCTCGGGGTGCCCTTAGGGTTTCACTCAGCTGGGTTTGCTCACTGCAGAGTCTGACTGGCTAGTTTAAGAAGAGGGAGTTACTGTGAAGGTTTGTGGGGATGGAAAGTTCACCGAGAAGACACCTGAAACAAAGGCGCTTGAGAAACAGTCTGGCTGGGAGGGAGAAAGGGGAGAGCTCCCTCCTGCAGGTCTGGATCTCCCTCCTGCTGGGCCAGGGCTCTACCACCTTCTACTCTCCACCTTCTACTCCTGAGAGCTACAGCGTGTGTGGTTGGTTGGTTTGGTTGGTTGCTTGTTTGGTTTTTAACCAAAATAAAAACCTTAGCCTTTTCCAGTTTGCTCCCGCTTCTGAGAACACTTTGCTGATTACTTCAGGTGCCATTGCGCTTCAGACTCTCAGGATGTGTTTTCTGATTAATCCAGTTTATTCATTCAGTTATTGACTGTGTGTCAGCAGTTTTGGTTCAATCAGTGTTGACTAAGAAAGCAGAGGGATCAGAAAAAAGCCACTGATCTTTCTGTCAGAAGCCACATGAGTGGAGCAGATACCCCACCCTTACCCCTGCAACACACACACACACACACACACACACACACACACACACACACACACACACACACACCTTTTTGTTTGTTTGCTTTTGAGATAGGGTTTCTCAGTGTAGCCCTGGTTGTCCTGGAACTCAGTCTGTAGACCAGGCTGGCCTTGAACTCAGAGATTCACCTGTCTCTACGCAACCCACTTAGGTAAGTGTGGGAATCAGCAGCACCTGTGCCATTCCAAACCCCGCCCATATTCTCGGCTGGGAACCCCGCCCCACTCCTCCCATTCCAAACCCCGCCCTCAGAAAGCACCAGCTCTTCCCCGGGTAGCCCTGCAAGACCATGCCTAAGGCTTATTTAACCTTTGACCTTCCCCTTGATTTCTCCTCTTCCCTTCGATCACCCAGGAGTTGCTTTGCTCGGACTAAAGCTGTTCTTCTTGGTTCGGGTTGGTTTGGCTTATTACATGGGAGGAGCAACCTACTACCGGAGAATTTCAAAATACTTATCAATAAGCCCTTTAAGAGAGCGTGCTTCAAGGTCTAATTTCCTTTTCCCTTTGATTTCATGTGCTGTAACTGGCAAAGTGGCTCCTCTGTCCCTTACTCCGTCTTGACTTTCTTCAATCTTAGAAGATTCTTCTAAGATTCTTCAATCTTAGAAGATACTGTCAGGGATAAGAAACAGTAGGCCTTATTGATCAGAGTTAATGCAGGTCTGAAAATCAACTTACTTAACTGTGGCCAGCATTTCTTAAGAAAATGTATTCTGTGTGCCTCTTCTGAAGTCAGCCAGCTGGATGTCAGCCACTCCCTTCCATGGTTTAAGTTTCGTAAGTGTGTATTTAAACTAGGGTTCCTTCAGCATGGAGAGCTTTTGTGACAGTAAGCCAGACATTCAAAGAAGTAAATTTCAGTGACTCTCCATAAAAAAAAAAAAAAAAAAAAATGAACTGCCCCTTAGTGGCCTGAGATGACGCCTCACAAAATGTTCAAGTTGCTTACAGGACTTCAGCAAATTGAGAAAAATTTTATGTCATCAGATTATTACATTGACTCAGATAGGCATGTTTCATCTTTCTCAGAATCTTGGGATGTAAAGGGAAAAATCCAGACATCCTAAAACAGTTGCTTCTGAATTATTCTGGTGTATATGAGCAAAGAATAGTTCTTTGACCATAAGTCCTGGTTCTTTCTTACATTCCTTAGTACGAGAGACTATGCCTGGCATTGGACAAGCTGCAGCTTAGATTGGGTATCTCTATGGGCCACCCCCCCACCTCCAGCCCCACCCCCACCCTGCTTCTCCTCATCTTTAACTCACTCTCTTGCCTGTATAACCACCCAAGGTTGGTTGGTTTGTTTGTTCTTATCTCTTTCACGAATTCTGTACCCACTCATCTCCTTTCTTCCCTTTCCTAGTTACCAGCAAGTACTCCCATTTCCACCCCAACAGTACATAGATGCTACTTGCTCCTCTCTATAGCTGCCATCTGCTTGTCCTTAGATGTCCTTCCCCTCTGGCCTGGACAGGGTTGAGAGCCTCCTAAATGATCTGTGTTCCCAGTCCTTGACTCTGCCTCCTCCTCCACCCCTCATGGTTTTCTTTCTGGTATACCGACGTAATATCAATGGTTTCAAGTCCACGGGATGCTTCCTTGTGTCTGAGAAACTGACTTCCAGTAACTGAGGCCAATATATTGAGCCATTGGATTTTGACTGTGTCTTCCCATTACTCATCTCTGTGACATGCTAGGCATGTGTATGCCTAGCATCTGCCATTCTCTCTGCATCCTGGACTGCTCCTGCATTGTCTGCCATGAAGCAATGTAGATTTCGATGTAAATCCTACCTCCAACACTTCCATACCCCTACTAACAAATTTCATTCCTGTGGTCCCATGGCTCTTTGTATGATCTCTATTTTATTTTATTTTTTGCATCTTTCATAGTATAGTTATTTTTTTCCTATAAGCCCTTTGCTCCAAATAAGTGGAAGAAAAGCAATGTTTTGTAGATGTAACCGGCTTGTTAAATAGGAAACACAGAACCAATTGCAGAGTTAAAAACCATGAGGTCAAAGCAAGAGCAGAAAACCTTACCCTTCACTGCTTCTGCTGTTCTTCCTCTCCACAGAGAGCTACCTCTCTGTGTCCTATCTTTTTTATAGATTTTCTGCTCTGTTTTCTCATTGGTTGTAAACCCAGCCACATGACCTCCTCGTCACTGCCTGTTTGTACAGACCTCCAGGTCGTCTATGGTTGGTATTGAGATTAAAGGCGTGTGTCTGCCATGCTGGCTGTGTCCTTGAACACACAGAGATCTACCTAGCTCTGCCTCCCAAGTGCTGGGATTAAAGGCGTGCACCACTGCTGCCCAGTTTCTGCTCTGGCTTGCTCTGACCTCAAGGCAACTTTATTAACATATAAATAAAATCACATTTCAATACAAATAAAATATCACTATAATGTTTAAAAATGTTATCAATGTACCTCTAGCATCTAGGACATCCTGGCATAGAATATGCACTCAATTAGTATCTGTTGAATATCTGTGGATTCATACTTTTATATTTTTCTCTGTAGGCCCTTTGGGGAGAAAGCTGGATTTACTTTTTTTTTTTTCCAGACAGGGTTTCTCTGTGTAGCTTTGTGCCTTTCCTGGAATTCGCTTTGTAGAACAGGCTGGCCTCGAACTCACAGAGATCTGCCTGCCTCTGCCTCCTGAGTGCTGAGATTAAAGGTATGCGCCGCAGCCGCTGCCACCACCACCACCACCACCACCACCCAGCTAGATTTACTTTCTATGGTACAGAAATTACCTTCAAGGGAAGGATTTCAGTGCTGCAAACCAGACACTTGGTGACTTACTTCAGTAGATCTGTCTTTAGTCTAAGATCTGAGGACATAACCCCCATTCTTTAATACTGTCTCGTATACTTCCTCCTAAAGAAGAAATGTAACAGGCAAGCATACATTTAATGAGTATGCAACTCCTTTACCCCAAGGTGGTCAATTATGACAGCATACTATCCACAGGCACATGTGTTGTAATATAATTGTTATAGATTGAAATAGTTTTCACAGACATGATAAGAGTGCATCCTGAGGCAGGGTATGAACTGATCCAATACCCATGATGCTCCCTAAAGAGATCGTGCTCTCAGGGAGAAAGAACTCCACCAATACTGGACAGAGACAAAAATGATGAGCTGCAAGACAAGGAACATCATGGCTGACAGTGATGGCTGCCAGCTTATGAAAAAGGGAAGACGGATTCTTCCCGGCCTGTCAGGAGGGCATGGATGGCCCTACTCATAACTTGCTTTCAGTGTTCCGGATGCCAGACCCAAGACAAGTACATATCTGTTGTTTTAACCCACCAGGATTCTGATGCTGGAGCCCCAGGAAAGTAACATAACAGTGAAGGCCCTATGTGCCCCTCCACAACTGTGCTGGAACAGCTGGTGAAATCAGGACTGGCTTCCTATTTGCAGTGCATGTGCTTTCCCTAACAGTAAAACCCTGGGTCCTGGAATGCTTCGGGACGGTTTCCAGTTTCTCGGACTTTCTACTTATTATTCTCACACTGGAAACCATAATGTCATTCAGAGCCTAATTTCAGCAGCTCTGGTGGGCATTTATATAAGAGTGTTTCTACATGTAATGGCTTGAGAGTTGAAGTGTATAAAGCTTTCCCCACACGAAGTAGAGGCTCCAGTATTACCTCGGTACCTCCTTGCACAGTGATGGACGGATTGGTACATTTGTAATCACATCCTTTCAAGAAGCAGGGAATTACTGCACTGTCTTCCTCACCCCGGAGGCTAATTATGTGAGAGGATTTGCTACTTTTCTGTTCCCTGCTTTGCTTGGGCACCGAATCTAATGGAAGATGGAATGGGTGTCAGGAAACACGAACAATTGATTAAAGGAATTCAAAGTTAAAGCCACTAAGAATCCAGGGAATATTATTGGATTATGGGAAAAACTGGGTTCACTGTAAAGTGATTAAGCTTCCCCTGGCTATAAAATAAAAGGAGGAAATGTCACTCACATTTAGGATCTCTGTCCCTCTGGGACTTGTAACAAAAGAGCTGTGTTTTTACTTTCAAATGGTCCATGAAGTTGATGCAAGCTGTAACTGGAAGATCACTTTTTCAGTGAGCCCTGCCTGGCAGGAAAACCAAAAACCATTTCTGAGAAGGTAAATTAATACTTCAGATGGCTGCCAACAGACAAAAATAAATGAAATATGTAAAATAATAAAAATAAAGTGTTTACAAAGGCGGCACAATATCTAGGATACTCAGATTACCACAAAAGAGGTTCACTAAAGGGAAGGCTGGGAAAGTCCGCAAGTAAACAGGATGTGCCATAAGGTATGGTCCTCTTTTCTCCCTTGCTTCTCCAGTTCCAATCATCTCTCCCACTTCCCCCGAAACACAAATGAGGTTTTGTAGTGCAATCCTGGGAGCTAGGGGAAGCAGAAGTGTAATTGCCGTATGTTACCACACTAGCTAAAGGAGAGTAGAGGAGCTTATTTGATTTGATAGCTTTGACCCAGGCTACTGTGACTTTAAAAATAGACATACTGTACACTTTGCCTTACTAACCCCATTCTGTGACAGTCTTGGACCCTGTGGAAATTTGTTTGTTTGTATGTTTTGAGATCATAGTCCAGACTAGCCTCTAACTTACTATCAAGCCAAGATGACCTTGAATTTTCTGATCCTCTGAGCTCTGCCTCGAGAGTGTTGGGTAAGCACCACCATGCTTGATGCTACTCAGGGCTGAAGACTGAAGCAAGGCCTTGCATACTCTACATCCCTGGTGTCCTACCATGGACTAGCTGGTGTGGACTGGCTGGTGGTACTGGAAGGCACAGCTCTTCTCCCCTGGAAAGGTTCAATTGTCCCTCGAAGTTCTGTGGATTAAAGGCTTTGTGACTAGCATGTGGTGCTGTTGGGAAGTCGTGGGCCCTTTAAAGAATAGGAGCTAGTATGAGGGCTCTTGGAGACCATTTTCTTGTTTTACTTCTTGCCTGTCTTAATTAATGTAAGCAGCTTTCTTTACCACTCATTTCCCCATGGGAATCTGCCTCACTACAGTCCAAATGCAACAGAGTCAAAAACCAGAGCCTGAACAGACCAGAACTGTGAGTGAAACTGCGCATTCTTCCACACAGGTTGGTTCTCTTGAGTATTTTGTGACACTGATGGAACACTGACTGACTGATGACACTCCTCTGAAGAGGCTCCCAATCACTTAACTGAGAGTCCTCAGCTTGTCTGCGAGGCCTCTTGTATTGAAATCGTTTTAGTCCCTTGAGCAAAATTCCTTCATCATAATTTTTAATAAACTCATCTAAACTAAAGCAGAAAATACAATTCCGTAGTTCTTAGTTCAAAGAAAGACTGAATCTCTTTCTGGTGTCTCCCAAACCCAATCAGAACAGGGCCAGGAAAGGACTTAGAGAAGTGTCAACTATCACTAAGATCCTGGCTCACAGCCCATAAAGCAGGATATTTGCAGATTTTGCCTCTGCATGCCAAGAGCTAACATAGAATGACCTTACTGTGGGGAAGACTAGACTCATACTAAAAGGGCTGATATTTCTTGCTGTTCTTTCCTTGACCTTGGCCTCATGTCCCTTCCACTGAGCCTGCATGTTGTCTGCATAGTCTCTCTTGTCTACCTTTTTCACTTCCTACTAGAAAAGACACTGGAGTTTTCAAAGCTTGAGTGAGAGCACAAGTTACTCAGATTGTACTTCCACATACAAAGACTCCTTTGATTTTTAGTTGACCTTTAGATGTGAGATCAAATGTCCCCAGACTTGGAGATGGCCCATCTTGTTGTTCCATAGTCACTCTAAGTACTCTGTAGGCACATGACAAATGGGGTGGTGATAGCCCTCTGCCCAGAGGGCAGCAGTATAGAAGGCAATTTGAAAGAGTAAAACAAAACAACCAAATGTTTGGTGTATTATCACCATACATCATACACAGCTTGTGGTGAGATAGGGAAAGGTAACAGGGTGACTGTCAGCAGCTCCAACTTTGATAAACATTCTCTTTGTGTCCTGACACTGTCTATTGATGCCTGGGCAAGTTTTCTGCTTTAGCAACCCAGAAGGCCACAGCAAGAGGCTTTTTTGGGGGAAAGTCCATTCTCAAAGTCACATGGGGGTTGGCAGAAGCTGAGTCCTGAGAACTGTGGACTGAGGGCCATGGGTCCTAGCAAGCTACTGCCATGAAACTCACTCTCATTTCTCTCCCACACGAGCCTTCCCAACACAGCAACATATTTCATGGAAACCAACAAGGGAAAGAGTTCCAGCCAAGTGGAAGACACTATGAAACCTGGTCACAGCAGTGACATTGATTCACCTTTAGTGTATGGATTAGAAGCAGATTAATAATTCAGTTCAAATCTAGAAGCTTATATGTATACCAGAATCCTGGATTGGGTCCTGAGCCAGAAAAATAAATACACACACACACACACACACACACACACACACACACACACACAGAGAGAGAGAGAGAGAGAGAGAGAGAGAGAGAGAGAGAGAGAGAGAGAGAGAGCGCATTGTAAAATGAGCTATGATTTAGCAAATGCTGATAATTGGATTTAAGGTTTGCTATGACTGCTGTTGTTTGAATATGAGAGACAGTAAAGAAGTTACATAATAGAAAAGATCAGCTGGGAATGGACCATGGATGGATAATAAGAACAAGACACATTCAGGAGGGACTCCTTCAACTGCCAAGGAGAGATGAGCTCTGGTAAACAAAGGAGGGCTTGTACTGCATAGTTAAGACAGGTGACTGTCATAGATAGCTTCAGTTGTCAGCTTGACACCAACAGGGTCACCTGGGAAGAGAGAACCTCAACCAAGGAATTGCCTCCATCTGATTGGCCTGTGGCATGCCTTTGATGTATTTTCTTGGTTCATTGTTGATCCAGAAAGGCCCAGCCACTGTGGGCAGTGGCACTCCAAGTAGATTGTCATCTGTTACATAAGGAAGCAGGCTGTGCATGAGCCAGAGTGAGCAAGCCAATAAGCAGCGTTCTTCCATGGTCTCTGTTCCACTTCCTGCTTCTAAGTTGTAACAGAGCCCCAGAACTTGGCACAACTGACTCCATGATGGAAGTGCCATTCAGGCTGTAAAACTTTGGCTGGTGTAGATAACATCACCTACCAAAAATGAAACAAAGACCTAAACCATCAAAGTCTATAGTTCTGGGCAAGTCTCTAAATGTACTAACCTTGCTTTTCGGCTTCTGTAGTTCCACTTCTGGCTAACTTCTTGTTAACTGAAATACGTCAACCCAGAACATGGTTTTTGTGCTTAAAAGCTCACTCTGATAAAGGCTCAGTTCTACACTGGGATCCCAAACACCTAGTGTAGTTACCAGCTGGCTGTAAAGACTTTCTATAGAAATCCGTGTCTGAGCTGTCTTCTGTGGTGAATACCCCACAACAAGGTTCCTGCCTTGAGTTCCTGTCTTCTTTTCCCTCTGTTATGGACTGCAACCAATAAGCCAAATAAGCCTGTTCTTCCAAGTGGGTTTGGTCAGCGTTTTACCATAGCAACGGAAACCAAACTAGAACAACCATTCATGGCAAAAGGAGGAAAAGCAGAATGTATTAGATATAAACACAAGTAGTTCAGTCAACTGAAAAATCAGAAGCAAGGTCACCAGCTAAAATTGAAGCAGGAAAGAAATGTTATAAGTTTAATGTCACCTCAAAGAAATAAACAGGGCTGTAAGAAAGAAAAGGTCAGAGCAAGAAAACAATAAGGAAGTCAACAACTATAGATTTACAAAAGAATCATGACACTATCTTGCTTTTAAGAAGGAAGAGCATATATACATATGTCCCCATAAGTGGACAAGGCTCTTTATAGACTTACAATCTGGAGAATGTATGTATATAAAAAAGCAAAGGTGGTTCTTCATGACTATCCTTGCCCTTCTATTCACTGCCCCTGGGTTTTAAAGTCCTTTAAAATCTCAACTAAGCAAAATATGTCCCAAATACACAGCAGACTTGTTTGTTTGTTTTGTTTTTGCAGACAGGGTTTCATTGTATATCCCTGGCTGTTCTGGAACGCACTTTGTAAACCAGGCTGGTCTTGAACACACAGAGATTTGCCTGCCTCTGCCTCCTAAGTGCTTGGATTAAGGGCATGTGCTACCACCATTAGACCATAGCAGATTTTAAATTGAATATATATGTATATGTATATACATATACATATATATGTGCGTGTATGTGTATATATATATCCTTCAATAGGACCTCTTCATGCTAGTAAATATGCCATGCATAAGTAAAAGGCTATCCCATTCTATAGCTTGGCAAGATTGGTCTGACTCTAAGATGGATAGTTAGAATCAGTCTCTCTTAAGACTTTTTCCTCTTTGCCAAAACATGCTTGTTCACCATCTCAGCGCCCAGTGGTTTTGTTTTTATGCCGATGTACATGTACTTGAAAGCCAATTTACTGTCCTAGGCAAAAAGCCTAGTATATATTTCTGAAGAAAACCTTAGAAATTAGTCACATAATACCAACATTCCTGAAAAAATATGTAGCAAAAAAACACTTGGATTCCATTAAGATGCTTCTCATCATCAAATCTGTCCTAAAATATAAAAACAGCTTATCAGCATGCCTTGAGATGGTCCTAGTGGGGCAGGTATATAATCTGCCATTAGGGTCAGTATGAAGCAGGAGGATTTCAAGTTCAAGACCAACTTTGGCAACTTAGCACAACCTTGCCTCAAAAACACAATAGCTAAAAATTAAAGGAGAAAGGGGAGTGGGCACTGAAGACACAGTTCAGTGGAATCGTGCTTGCTCAGCATGCACAGTGTCCTAGGTTCAAACCCCACCCAGTACTTCAATCATCATGAATTCATTCGAATAAAGAAAAACAAGTGGTCTACGCTTCACTCCTCAGCTTAGACTCTGACCTAAGGGTGGTCCAAAGGTCATGCCACTAGCTCCATACTATTATTTATAGCTAAAGTTAAGTAAAAGTTCTGGGCCAACATGATGCCATATATCTGTAATCCTAGCTACTCTGAAGGCTGAGAAAGGATTTCAAATTGAAGATAATCCTTAGCAACTCCTCAGGATATGTTTCTCAAAATAAATTACAAAGATCCAAATGTTGTTGCTTTTTTTTTTTCTCATTTGGGGGCCACCCAGCTCCCAAATAAATCACACATGGGGGCTTATTCTTTTTTGTTTTTGTTTTTTGTTTTTTTTGAGACAGGGTTTCTCTGTAGCTTTGGAGGTTGTCCTGAAACTCGCTTTGTAGACCAGGCTGGCCTCAAATTCACAGAGATCCATCTGCCTCTGCCTCCCGAGTGCTGGGATTACAGTCGTGCGCCACCACTGCCCGGCTTGGAGGCTTATTCTTAATTATGAATGCCTGGCCTTAGTTTGGCTTGTTTCTTGCCAGCTTTTCTTAACTTAGCCTACTCTCTTACTTCTATAAATCTTACTCTTACTCCATGGCTTGCTGTGCAGCTGGGTGGCTGGTCCCTGATGTCCTCCTTCTTCTCTATTACTTTTCCTTCCCCCCGATTTCTCCTTCTATTGATTCTCTCTGCCTGCCAGCCCCACCTATCCTTTCTCCTACCTTGCTATTCGCCGTTCAGTTTTTCATTAGACCACCAGGTGTTTTCAACAGGCAAAGTATCACAGCTTCACAGAGTTAAACAAATGCAACATAAACAAAAATAACACACCCTAAAATAATTTTCCCCAGCAGCCAAGAACACAGCTCAGTGGTAGAACTGGTTCAATCCTCAGTGCCACAGGAAAGTAGGCATTGCCTTGCACTAACAATGTTTTTATAGCCATATGTGACTAGCAGCTGCCATACTGCACAGACCAGTATAGAACATTTCTTCACCCCAGAAAGTTCAGACTATAGAAGCCCCTGTGGTATCTTTCCCAGTCCCTAGACCATTTCTGCTCCAGGTAAAACAAAGAATTATAAATCCCTGATACATCTTCATATCCACATGGACTTTAAACAGATGCAAATGAGCTCCACATTACCTCAGTCTGAACCCAGCTTAGTATAGACTCATACAACAGAGTTTGGGACCAAGATGATACAATATCTACCTCAAGTAATGAAACAGTACATGAAAGTGTGCTTTGAAAGGTACAAGTGCTGCATAAAAATCAAATATCCCTTAAGCACTTACCTTCTCTTTGTGGTGGGATGTCTCTGGATGGCTGCATTGTGCTCTCTAGCTTGGTGTGATAAATGCAGAAGATTTGGAAACTGATCAGAGGAAACACTTGATAAAAAGGGTCAAAAATAAATGACTGTGCAGAAGGACACAGAACTCATTCATCTTGGGAGAACATTTCATAATTATCTTCAAGCATAAGCATGCATGTTATAGAGAGAATTATGCTACTTTGAAAGATAGTATGTACAGGATAGAATAATTAAACTAAACAATAGCATAAAACAAATTTCCTGACAAGAGGGGTTATGCTGGAACAGGTCGTTTAAGAAATCTCTGGAAGTATTTGAAAGTGTAAAAAAAATTTCATGCAAAACACTTGACAGTCTCAACTCCTTAGAGCACTCAGATGTAATTGAGGGTACATTTTTGTTCATGTTTTGCATATGTACTGGTCCCCAGCTGCTTGACCCCACCCACCCACTGTGCACTGTCCTGAGCTTCTTTAGATCTCTTGCACAAAGGAGCACTTCTTGCCTCCTAAACAATACCTCTATCTCTTAACATAGTTACTGCTCCATGCTTTCCCACTGCTGAACATTTACTGAAAAATTTCAGCCACTTTTACCCTTTCTATTTGTCCACTGTGTCTTTGCCTTTGTTTGTTTTGTTTTTTCAAAACAAGGTTTCTCTGTGTAGCCCTGGCTGTCCTGGAACTCATTCTGTAGACCAGGCTGGCCTCGAACTCAGAGATCCTTCTCTCTCTGCCTCCCAAGTGCTGGGATCAAAGGACTGTGCCACCATGCCCAGCGTCTTTTTCTTTAGCATCATTTTGACGTGGTCTTGGGAAAGAGATAAGTGTGTTTTGTCAACCCATCATCTTTAAATTACTGTCATGGTAAAAACTCAAAATACCAAGAAGGTAAAACAATAAAGAATAAAGAATTAAAGCCAGGTGAATGTCTGCTAACTGTTATCATGGATGGATGGCATCCATGGACGAAGTGGCTTTGGAAACCTGTACTATACCCTGTCTTAGTTACTTTTCTGTGGCTGTGATAAAACACAAAGCAACCTGTAGAAGAAAGTGTTTAATTTCACTTGTGGTTTCAAAGGGTCAGAGTCCATGACGGCAAAGCATAGACACTGCGGCAGGAACAGCCGAGAGCTCACAGCTTGACCAACCACCACCAGGCAGAGATACTGGGAGTAACAGGAGCCTTTGAAACCTCCAGTTGGTACCCAGTGACACACCCCTCCATCAAGGCCTCACCTCATAATCCTTCCCTACAGGTTCCATTGACTAGGACCAAGAATCCCAAAAATGAGCCCATGAGGCCATTCTCATTAAAACCACCACAGCTCCCATATCTTCCATGTCCCAGTGCCACCGTGGTGACCAGCGTCTGCAGATTAATCCTGCTGAGTTCTGGTAAAGACCCAAGCTGCAAGTGTTTGCCACTGTGACTTTCTTCTAGCCAGAAAAAAAGAAATGTAAATTAATGTGAATTTTGTTTGTTTGTTTTGTTTTCTACTTCTGGGTTGATTTCAGAACTTTGTGTGTGGGGGGGGGTTGTTGTTTATTTAATAAATATTTAATAATATATATTGACGAAGACCCAAATCTCGCTTAGTTCATCTTTTACTCTATTGTGGAAAAGTACTCTGTATATTTAAAAATGTATTGGGGCATAGTGGCACATGCCTTTAATTCCAGCACTCAGGAGGCAGAGGCAAGCAAATCTCTAGGACAATTTACATAGAAGGACCCTGCCTCAAAAAAACAACACTAACAATTTTTAGTTAAAATTAAAATGCAAGTGGAGAAGTATTTGTGGGTGAGAAAGGCAAGGCAGGAAGTGAAGATGAGGATGGATGATGGCAGTGGGGAATGCAGTGGTCACACACGAGAAGCGATCCGGGAGTGGCCAGCAATCCAGTGCCAATTGGAACACTGTTGTTTCTAGATGTCTTCTTAAAACCCCATCTCAGTAGCAATCATAAAACTGGACAGATCTCTCCAAACTGAAAGACAGAAAAACTGGCCTGGTGAGGAGCATTATTGTTAAAACACAATCAATTTCACTCTCTTCCTGAGCAGAAGTCCGTAATCTCTGGGCCCCTAGTTTTTCATCTGGGCACTCTAAGGTTGTTTCCTGTCTTAAAATGTGAGTGCTTGGGCTGACATTCTGGCTTCTGGGCCATCTCCTCACAGTTTTCCTGCTTGTACCACATCCTGTCCTAAACCATGGAGTCTGGCTTTTAGTCCTGATTTGGAATCCTGCATAACTTGTTGCAGACTCCACCCTGGGCATTTTTTTTCTTCATGATTTATGTTTAAGGTTGAACTAAGGTTCATGTTAAACATGGCAACACATAAATCTAGAAGGAAACAAAGTCTACAGGTCATTGTTTGACAGTAGAAGAAATTATCTATAACTAGAAATATCCAGTTGCTCTCAGATCTGTGGGCATGATTAGTTGTATTTTTCAGGACTTTCTAAAGTAGGGTGTGGTTTTTTGGGTTTTTTGTTTTTTTGTTTTTTTTGGTTTTGTTGTTTTGGTTTTGGTTTTGGGTTTTTCCCCTTGATTGGAATGAGTCATCTAGTAGCAGTTGTGATAATCATAGACTCTCTGACTGAGAAAGCCAGGTTTTCTGATATTAACTTGTATCGCAGAGTCATCTATCATATAATTTTGACAAATATAATTTTTCCTTCATAATTGAAAAGCACATCTTAAAATTGTAGGGCTTTTTGAAATGGTCAAGAATTCTTTGTTTTCTCTCTTCAAAGATTAAAATTATCAAAATTGTTACCAAAGCCATGCAGAGTGTGATGGTGTGAAGTGGAAGCTTCCCACCCTTGGACCTTTTCACGTACTTGAACCCTAAGCCTACATTGCTGGGAGTGGTGGAGCACACCTTTAATTCCAGCACTCAGGAGGCAGAGACAGATGGAACTCTGCGTTTGAGGCCAGCCTGGTCTACAGAGGACAGAGTGAGTTCCAGAACAGCCAGGACTACACAGAGAAACCCCGCCTTAGAAAAGCAATCAGTCAAACAAACAAAACTGAGAGTATTCACATGGCAGTCTGGGAAAAGTTTCAGAAGCTACTATGGTCCTGAAGCAACATGCCTAGGAGTTAGAAGCCCCCACTGTTTGTGACTGTTATTCCAGCACTCCGGATACGCCAGTAAGGATGCTTTGGGGATACAGTGAAACATATTTCAAAAACTGCCAAAAAGCCCTTCCAATCATATTCCTCATCAACCCACTTACTTTTATTTTTACTCCCTGCTTATAGTCCCACCTACCTAAGAAAATACTTTCATCCAAACTATGCTAAGCATGAGTACTTACATTTTTACATTGCATTAATACTCTTTAAAATAAAAAGACAATTAAAAATAAAATGGAATTCTATTATTTCACATCATGATACTACTGTTGCATTACACATTTTGATTTTAGAGGCATAGCCACTATGAGGTATTGGCAGTAAGATTATTGACCTTTGAGTCTGTATCTACTAGTCCTGGCTAAAATTAGTTCTCCCAGTGTTATCACTCATGGGACCTGGGTAGTAGATCTGTCAAAAGTGGACCAAGGCATTGCAAACTTAAGGGAAATGTCCAGAGTATCCAGACATCACTAAGATTCCTTAGATTTTTCTGTTCACAACCTCCTGCTGTCCTAGATTTTAAGGAGTGAAGAGAGAGATGCTAGTTTATGACTGTGGTGAGCAATACCGTCACAATTATCCATGTTTCCAGAACGAAAGAGGAAGAGGAATAATGGCCAAGTAAGAACAAGAAGGGGAGCTGTGGTGGTTTTTAAAAAAAAAGTCTTTTCTTTTTTGCAGAATTAATTTTATAATAAGAAAACATACAATCATGAAATCTCTAGAAAATAAATTCAGGAAAGCCTAAGGGTGCTTTATTCAAAGGCTTTTTTCTCACAAACGTGGAACACAGGTTTAAAATTCTAATGAAACATAATGATGGCAGAAACGTGTTGAGTGCTGGGTGTCATGTTCAGTGCCATGTTGTAGCAAGCACATACCCCAGTTACAGGGGAGGAATAATCACTCTCGATTCAGACTTGGTAAAACACTCATTTATTCACACAGTAAGATTACAAGCAATATTTATCCTATCTTCCAAATGGAAGCAGGAGTACCTCTCCAGGTGTACAGGTCCGGACTCGCCACGTCTGTTCCTCTGGATCTTGGGTCAGCCTTCCCCTGGTCAGCCACATCTGCACTGGGGACAGGATCTCACGTCTCTGGCGGAGGAGAGTCGTCTCACGCGAGGGCCTGACGAGCTCTGTTGGTTGGGTCTGGGGCTTCATCTTTTATATTGTTTCCTGGCTAGGTTTCTAGTCTTATCCCTACTTCCACACATAGCTTATAGCTTATCACTACTCCATTTGTGGTTTTCTTACGTCATTCTATTGCTTATCACTCCTGACCAGGGTTGTTCACCCTAGGCCTTACATGTTTCTTACACAAGTATTTTTCTGAATCTTCCAAACTCCTGAACACTGAGAACTATCCTATGAAGTGGGTATGTTCCCTTTTATCACTAAATAGGGTTATGTGCCCAGTGTCAGGACACAAGGCAAGGTTAAAAAAAAAAAAAGCTTGGCTTCCCCTTGCAACAAATATTACTCTTTTGATCACACTGCCTTAGGCTCAACATTGACAAAAACAAAAACATGATTTGAGGTGTATGTAAGAGTTCAGACAGATTTGAAAGGCCATTGGATGGTTCAAGACAGGAACTGACCCCTAAGTGCCCTTAGAGTGGGCCTGGAGACCATGATTGGGCCTGGAAAGAAACAACCATGCATTAGAAACTACAACAAGGCCTCAAAGAGAAAGAGAGCTTCCCTTTAAAACCCAGGGAAGAGCTTCATCTGAGTGATAGCTTAAAGCTAGAGTAATAAAAATAAAGAGTAATAAAAGACGGAGCTGTGGTGAGAGGGATGGTAGGCAGTACCCAGAGAACAGAGAAATTCCAGGAACAAAGGAAAACATCTGACTTGTTCAGGGGGCCGCTGTGGGAAGTGTTACACTTCACACTTTAGTCTGGGAGAGTTGATGTTGCAAAGGTCACGGCAGATTCAGGTCCTGGTTAGGATCATAAATTAGGAGTTGTACACCCACAATTCAGGACAGCTTCTGAATTCTTTGTCTGAGAGAGAGAGAGAGAGAGAGAGAGAGAGAGAGAGAGAGAGAGAGAGAGAGAGAGCTGCAAGGGGCTGCTGTGGGACAATTCCTTAAGGATGTGAGAGTTTCTCCACCTTGTATTCTTACTGAGGCCATTTCCAGGTTTAACTAGAATCCAGCCTCCTTGATTGAGAATGCCCTCCTAGGAATCGAAGGTCAGGATGCCCTAGCTAACTTAGCCTTTGTTAAAACTGCCTGTTTGTTCAGAAGCTCCCCCAGCTGGCTAACTGCTCATCTTAGCTTTTGATAAACCAGCTTGCTGCAAGCTGTTTATTCCTTTTGAAGCCTCCACCTTGAAGCTGCCAAGTGAGCTGCCAGGACCTGGTTTCTGCCTTTTAAAACCCCATGTTCAGGATACCCAGGGGACCACCCTGATCACTTGGGTGTGGTCTGAGTGCTCTGGAATAATAAAGACTTCCAACTGGTTATACCTCTCTGAGTGGTCATCTTTGGTAAACTCTGTGTAACACCAGAAGTTAAATAAACCCATTTTATCAATTCAGCAGGATACTGACCAAACTCCTGTGGTTCCCAAGCTTTGTCCTATATTCAAGTCACTGGGAGATTGTAAGATTCCTAGCCTTATCACACACCAACTAAGCCACAATGTCTGGTGAAGGCAAAGGTGGGCAGCCCAGGCATCAGTATTTGTGGTGTGTGTGTGTGTGTGTGTGTGTGTGTGTGTGTGTGAAAGAGAGAGAGAGAGAGAGAGAGAGAGAGAGAGAGAGAGAGAGAGAGAGAGAGAGAGAGAGGGACTCCTGTAGCCCAGCTAGCTGCAAACTTGCTATGTATCTGAGAATGATATTGAACTTCTGATCTTCCTGCCTCTCCCTCTTGAGGGCTGAGATTACTAGTATAAATTACAATGACTGGTTTATGTTGTGCTTGGGCGCAAGGGATGGAACTAAGAGCCTCGGGCATGCTAGATAGCACTCTGCCAACTGAGCTACATCCCCAGTTTAAGTAAGCACCTTTTAAGGCTCTTTAGGTGCTTAGAGTTGCAGCAAGTTTGTGATGCACTGGCTAGTGCTGATTTGGGGTGTTATCCTAAAGATTGCCCTTGAGTCAGAATCTGCCCAGAACATCTCACTGTAGTTCTGAAGCAGGACATTTTCCTACAGATTCTGATTACTCCCTACTTTAAATGATTTTCTCCTACTACTGTGAGGGCTAAAGTTATGTTTTAAATTTTAATTACTGTGCTTAAGAGATCTATAAAACAAAAATGCCCTCTAACTTGTAAGCCCCACTTGCCCAAGGACAGATAACTTCCTAGAATGCTGGGGTTGTTGTTCATGTAAGATAACAAGCCACTGGATTTTGCTCCCATAAACAAGCTTGCTTGCCCCAACTGCACAGGATGTGCTTGACCACACACGTGGAGGTATGTGGAGTTATGTAGGCAGGAAGTATGTCAGAATATGTGCTTGCCCCATTAGACAAAGGTGGAAAGTGCACAGCCTTGTAGGTTTTGCCTTTATAAGCATCTGACTAATGGAATTTGTAGCCATTCTCTGGGAATCTTGGGTATGGACCTGGTCTGTGTCCATTGTCTTCACCAGTATTTAATAAAGCTTGCCTCAAAAATTATGGTAGTGGTCTTATTCTTGCTGGGTGGGATAAACATTTTCCTCTCCTCCAAGTGCTACTACACTCACTGTGAGTCCTCAGGATAAGCACGTGTGAACAGAGCAATGGTATAATAGTCTTTTTTAGTGCACTGGAGCAATCCTAGCTAAGAAGAAAGTGAGAGATGTGGCAGTTAGCAGGTTTTTTTTTTTTTTTTTTTTTGCTGCTAGACTGTCAAATAGAAAATTTATGCCAAAAACATCAGCTTTGAAACCTAATTATCCCATTTGACTATCTATCGTGATCAAATTAGTCACTCTCCTGCCTCTTCCTTTGCTCTGACTTGTTCTAGTGTGTTATAAGTAAAAACACCCATGGAAAGTAACGTTTTTCTTTTTACTCTATTTTGTACAGAGTAAGAATTGAAAAGGACTTTACCAGTCATCCGGGCAAACTTCTTCACTTTACAGCTAAGAGGAGGAGGACCAGTTCACTTGACCAAACAGCTGGGACCCTTGGGTCTCACACTGCTGGAGTCTAGTGCCTCCGGGAAGTAGAGCGAGAGGCGGTGTGGGACCAAGAGACTTGACAGTGACCGTCACTCTGGGGAGGGCCTTAATATTCTGACGCCAACATGTTCGTTCCCTCTAGGGACTTGATGGATTGTACTTAGTATGATGTGAATATTAAAAAAATTAAAAGCGTCAATGGCTGACTGCCTCAACCAGAGCAAGTCTCTCATCCCCTAGCAGCCCAGGTTTGCCTCTTCCTTGGCAAGGTGACGATCTACCAGCAAACCCTCTACACCTGTTCTCTCCCAGCCCAATCAGAAAACCCAGTGTGCTCGCAGCCCTGAAGAAACTATACTGTGGTGGAGGCTGAAGAAAGCAAAGATGAGCCGCCTGCCTGCCACAGAGGCGGGGCTCTGCAGGGTTGTCGCTACAGACCTCCCTGAACTCTGAGCAGCTGTTGTGTATCACAAGGAACAAAGCCTTCCTCAGATACTTAGGTCCTCAGTTCCAGATACCCCTAATCCTGTTGCTCATACAGGCTTGGGTGAGAGAGGCAAAGCCTCCGGCCAGAGTTCAGAACCCATATTTAGTGATGCTAATTGGATGTGTTGCGGTAGAAAACATCATACTCTTTCCCCAACCACGCATCAAGTCTTTTCATGGATATAAAAGTGTGATGTAAGTGTTGTGACCACCAGGGCAGCAGTCACATGAACCAGCTCTGCCTTTTGTGTTCAAAGACAAGTTTCACCTCTGCCCAGTTTAGAAAACTCTTATAAAGAGCTGTTTACTAATAGGGAGTCTTTCTCTGTCCCACCAGATAGCTCCCAAATCATGATATGGAGACTTTTTTTTTTATTATCAATTATGAAAGCTTGGCCCATAGCTTAGGTTTGTTTTTAACTGGCTCTTATAACTTGAATTAACCCATTTCTATTAATCTACATCCTGCCATGTGGCTCATGGCGATTACTTTTCCTCCTGCACTTCTTGATTCCTCTGTGTCTGGCTGGTGACTCCATCCTTCTTCCCAGCATCCTCTGTGCCTCAAAATCCTGCTTAGCTATTGACCATTCAGCTCTTTATTAAACCGACCAGATTGACACATCTTCATGGTGTGCAAAAAGATGATTCCACAACAGTCTACAGACATAAGTGATCAACAGTCTATAGACATAGGTGATCTCATTCATTCTGGGTGTGGACATTTGTCTGGGTAAGCCAGCCCTCTTCATGCTCTGGCCCCATCCATCTAGCTCCCATTAGCAGTTGGGAGTTGTTCACCTAACCCTTCTGTGGTAAAGACATTCTAAATAGACAGTTGTGCTAGCTGACAGAGCCCAGGAAATTGGAATTTTCCCCAGGAGTCTTACGCTGGGAACAGGAAAGGGCTGGAGCCTTGTGCCTGCAGAGGCAGAGCTTGTCTCCAGGAAAGATATTTCACACAAAGACTTCCGACAAGTCAGACCAGACCACCTTGAAGGAGAGAGACTCAGCCAAGACACTGATGATGGGCGGGACCACTTGTTGATCAGAATGGCTTAGCTATGCACACTTCCTTTCCTCTATGTAAAAACCTAGTACCCCCATCCCAAGTTAGGGTACCTCAGATAGCTGGAAACAGGAGATTGCCGTTCGACTTCTTTGTACCCTTCCCCAATGTGTCTACAATGAACAAAGTCTTCCCTTTTTGTTATTACGTGTTTTGAAGTGGTTTATGGAGGACCATTGTGAAAAGTACACCCTGTCATGGCTGTCAGGCCCAGCTTATGTGGTTCTTTGTCAGTTGTGAAATCATTGAAGTGTCTTTTCTTCTCAAGCACGCTGGCTAGTTTTTACATCATTTTAACACAAGCTCGGGTTATCTGGGGAAAAAGGAATCCTAACTGAGAAAATACCCCCCTAGGATTAGTGTGTAGGCAAATCTGTAAGGGTTTATTTTTGTTTGTTTGTTTGTTTGTTTGTTTGTTTTAATGATTTATGTAGGAGGGCCCAGCTCACTGAGGGTGGTGCCAATCCTGGGCTGGTGGTCTTGGGTTCGATAAGAAAGCAGGATGAGCAAGCCATTTGGGGCTTGTAAGGGAGCACACGTTGCTGAGCGCTGATTTTATTGTCTTGGCTTTTGTTTTTCTGCAATAAGTTTGTTTCTATTTCATATAGAAGGTCAGTTTTGAGAGAAAGTCTCATCGTATAGCCTAGAAGCTGGTTTCAAATTTAGATATTCTGCCTCAGCCTCCTAAATTCTGGTTAATAGATGTGCATTGCTACTTTACATGGGTACCTGGCTCACAGGGTGCAGTTTTCAATGGACTGCAATCACTGGGAATAATTTTTTTCTCTGACACTTAAAAACTTCATGTTTTGATAAAAAGCTCATAAGGATGTATAGTTTTTTTAATTTTTTTTCAAAAGAGCTGCTTACTAGGAAATGGTGGCACAAGCTTTTTAGTCTCAGCACTGGAGAGGCAGAGGCAGATGGGATCTCTGTGAGTTCGAGGTCAGCCTGGTCAACAGAGTGAGTTCCAGGATAGCCAAAATCATACACAGAGAAACCCTGTCCTTAAAGCAAAAACAAAAACAAAAACACAACGAAATAAAAACATTAACACCACCAACAACAACAAAAGGTTCAAGGGGGAAAGAGCTGCTCTCAATTGTGTGTGTATCTCCAGCACAGCCTTCTGTGGAGGTGCTGTTTTTTGTTATTGGTAGGGTCAAAGAATCAACCTTCATGAGTTTGGTAATGAAAGATTTTTTTAGTAAAAGATTCTTGAAGTTAAAAAAGCAAAAATAAAAATATTTTCCATGAGCAGTAGAAAAAGAAACATGAGTCAACTCAAATTAAGATTTCTAATTGAACTTTGTCAGAAAAAGTGTAGAACACTTACTTCTTCAAAGCAAAACATTATCATGTTTAATAATATGTTCAGATAAATATTTAGCAAAACAGATCATTAACGACCATGTTATAAGTAGACTTATTACCATGGTAGAAATGCTTATTTACTCCTCATAATAAATATGCAATAAGATTACTATTAAAGAGACTCTAGTACTGTGGAGATGGCTCAGTCAGTCAGAGCATCTCTGCATAAACACAAGGATCTGAGTTTGAATCCTGCACCTACATTAAAAGTCTATGATCCCAGTGTTACAGGAGGGGAGACAGGAGAATCACACAGCTTGCTAGCTACCAGCCTAGCTCCAGTTACAGTGAGAGATCCTGGCTCAAAAGAGTAAGGCAGAGAGTGACAGAGGAGGACATCTCATGTCCTCTATTGGCCACCACATGCATACATGCCCTAGAATGCACACTTGCATGTATGTATATATCATATACAACACACAGTACACACACACAATATATATATACACACACACCATACACATATACCACACACCACATACATACCACACACAGCCCACATACCACACACAATACATATATCGCACAGTATATACATATACAACACACACACACACACACATACACACATACACACACACATTTGCTATACATATAGGTCACACACATACCACACCACACACTATGCACACACACCACATACATACACATTTACATGTACAAATACACCACACACTACACACATATACCACCCCCTACACACACACACACACACACACACACACACACACACACACACACACGACACACATACACACCGCACATACTACTATGAGACCAAAACAGAAAAAATATTCCTTGTAGGTTAAGGGTTCTCTTTGCAGTTAAGAATAACTTCCTGTTGGTCCTGTGTTGATTTGACTCATCTGCACCAGCTGTGCTTGATGACATGTAGGCGAGAGGCAGGTGATCAGGAAGTACATCAGGATGTCTGTTTGTTCTTGATTGGACCTAATGGGAAATGCAGTGAATTGTGGCCTTTTAAAGCCACTATAAAATGTGACTTATGTCCATTTCCTGGGAACCCTGGGATGGTCCTGGCTAGAGAGAGCCCATCCTCCTGGCCAATTTTTAGTTAAAACTTGTTTCAAATTTGGCTCAAAATTGTGGTAGTGGTCTTATTCTCAACCACAGAGATCAACAATATACCACAACATATGATATACACCACATACAAACTACACACACATTACATGTGTGCACCCCATAATAACACACCACACACACACACACACCAAAAAACTTTAGAAAGCAGGAGACTATAATGGCCTTAACACCTTCAGATACTAATATCTCTTTGGAAGGAAAATCACAGTACTATTTGACCTTAAAAATATTGTGAGCCAAACTCCTGACTTCTCTTCCACATGGCTTTTCCAAAACTTACCCAGGTGTGGGTTTAAGAATCAGTTCGTAGGCTGGAAACATAAAGGTTGCTTTTGTGTGGGGGGGGGGGGGGGAAGAGAGAGATTTAGTGGTAACTAATTGAAGGACTAATGTGGAATGAGAAACTCCAGATGGGAAAGTCTTGACTGATAACATCTGCAGAATATTAGGATCAGAGAAAAGTCAGATAAGATCAGCATACCGACCTCCACTGGCATTTACAACTCTGAGACTGCAGAGGAACAGATCTGCAGACAGAATCATGCCATTGAAAAGTTCTTTCTTCCTTCCAAAGACAGTACCTGATGGTTTAAATAAGAATGGCCTCTGTAGGCTCATGTGTTTGAATAGTTGGTCCCCAGTTGGTAGAACTTTTTGGGAAGGACTGGGAGACATGGCCTTGTTAGAGAAGGTATGTCACTGGGGGTGGGCTTTAAGGTTTCAAAAGACCAGTGCCATTCCCAGTGTTTGCGCTCGCTCTCTCTCTCTCTCTCTCTCTCTCTCTCTCTCTCTCTCTCTCTCAGCTGTTCTAGCCATCTGTTCCTTTGTTCTGCATCACAGACTCTAACCCTGTGAACAGTAACCCCAAATTAAACACTTTCTCTTGTAAGTTGCTTTTGTCACAGTGTTTCACTCACAGCAATATAAAAGTAACTAAAATAAAAACAATGTATTGGTTGTCAGTGTGTGGGTCTGTTAGGAGATAAAAGAGCCCAGAAGGAGTAGGGCATAGTGGGAAGACATTGGGTCATTGAAGTTATGCCATTTGAGAAGATGTTGGAATGCTGGTCCTCTCCCTTCCACCCCCTATTCCTTCCTCTTTCTTTCTCCCCCCAACCCCAAACATAGTGTCATATAACCATGGACTGGAAAGCATAGAAATTGTGAGCCAAAGTAAATCTATAATGTTGTTCAACTCTTAGATGGTCTTTTAATAATAATAATAATAATAATAATAATAATAATAATAATAATAAAAACAGAGCCAGATATCGGGGTGCAATCTGAAAGATCAAAGAAGAATAAGCCTAGAGAGAGTGAGTTCCTGTTTCCTCACAACTTATATACCTTTCTATGCCCTGCCATATTCCTTCCTGGGATTAAAAGTGTGTGTTCTTCCCAAGCAAAGGCTTGAGATCTCAAGTGCTGGGATTAAACGTGTGTGCCACCTCTGCCTGGCTCTGTTTTTCTCCTGTACTGGATCAATCTCAGGTAGCCCAGTATGGCTTTGAGCTCACAGAGATCCAACAGATCTCTGCCTCCTGAGTGATAAGATGAAAGGTGTGTGCCATCGCTGCCTGATCACTATGTCTAATCTAATGACTGGCTCTGTCCTCTGATCCTCCGGTAAGTTTATCAGGGTACACAATATATCACCACACCATAATCTTCACATATAGGGAACAGAGGAAGCCGTGAGTGAATGACGTCCTGAGCAAACACGGGCGGGTCAAAGACTGCAAGACAGTTGACACGTGGCAACCTGGCAAAGAGAGATGGCAAAGCTTTCCTTGAAGTCTGAGTGTTTATAAATGATCGATCAGGGTGTGCAAAGACTAGCAACTGCAGCATCCTCCTCCCAGAGGTTTACAGCCTGAGACTGCTCACCTGCAGAGACCTCCTACTGAGACGTCCCACTCTTCCCCCTGTGCTGTACCTAAGAAACATGTTTGAGGTTCCCGGTTGTGGCTGTTCGAAGTCCCCACCCGATCCCCGACTCATTGTATGTGTATCTGTGTGTCTGTTCTTTCTTCGTTTCCTGTAAGCCACTAGCCAGGGTTATGGGATCCAAGCTATGCCAGACGCAACACTTACAATAAGTTCATTATCTCAGGCACTTTGTCATGACTGAAAGCTAACACACTGGCAATGTTTGGATTGTTTTAAAGCCAAAGAACTCGATAAGATTACTCAAGCATACTATGTACATAAAGAAAATTGCTCAGAGCAAATTCTGGAGCAACTAAGCAGTGAAAGATTGAGCAGATAGGAAGGTGCTTCACGCGAGAAGGAGAAAAACTATGTTAATTTGGTTCCTATTGCTGCCATAAACTCCATGACCAAAAGCAAATGGAGGGGGAAAAGGGCTATTGGGCTTAGGTGTCCTAATCACAATCCATTAAGGGAAATCAAAGCCGGAACTCAAGCAGGGCACGAACCCGGAGACAGGTACTGAAGCCAAGGCCAAGGATGAATGCTGCTGAATGCATTTTTCTCCATGGCTTGCTCAGCCTCATCTCTCATCCAACCTCATACCACCTACCTACCCACCCAGGAATAGCCCTGGGCACAGTGGCTGAGCCATCCCACATCAGTCATTAATCTAGAAAAGTCCCCACAGTTTTGCCTACAGGCCAATCTGACGGAGGCATTTTCTCAGCTGAGACTCCTCTTTTCAAAGGACTGTAGCTTGTGCCAAACTGGGAAAAACAGCAAGGACAACAAAATCAAATTTATGTATGTGAAAAGAAAACTTCAGATGAGATAGGGAAAAAGCCAATCACTAAGTAAAACACTAAAACCATCCTGGAAGCCCAGAGAAGAGGAAACAAAGAGAAAGCAGACATAGTCAATGCAAGAATAGAGGGCTGTTGTAGGATATTTGATCATACTGAGTGAAGATGTCTCTGTTTTACCTCGCCTGCCTAAGACACCTTCTGATTGGTTTAGTAAAGAGCTGTATGGCCATTAGCTAGGGAGGAGAGGGTAGGTGGGAATTGTGGGGAAAGAGGAACCTGGAAAGAATAAGAGAGGCAGAGATTCACCAGTGAGATGTTGAGGAGGTCACACGTATGGTACTGAGGAGAGGTA